>NC_034604.1:26850996-26864349 GCF_900095145.1 Mus pahari | reverse complement strand
TCCAGAAGAGGGCATCAGATCTTGTTACGGATGGTTGTGAGCCACCATGTGGTTGCTGGGATTTGAACTCCGGACCTTTGGAAGAACAGTCAGGTGCTCTTACCCACTGAGCCATCTCACCAGCCCTCTTCCAATTTTTTTAAACAAGGAAGAATATAGCGCATTATAACTGTACTTTGAGAGCGATGATTTCTATGGTTTTGGTTCCTCTTTATCTAGCTTCTGAGGTATAATTCATTCTCTCTCCGCTTTCAAGGAAGTGAAGTTATGACGTGCAACATTTCTGTATTAAAACTCCCTCTACCTTCTCCTTATACTCCTTAAAACACACCATCAAACATATAGAAGCTTCTGGGCCCGAGAGCCAAGTTCGGGAAAAGAAATTCTTTTATTGCCATGTCTAGTAGTGCTTTGATATTAGCACACAAGAAATGCTAGATCAAGAGACTCCCCACATTTTGCCAAGGCACATCAGAGCCTATTCCAAGAAATATCATGTTGCCCCAAATGTTGATTATCCCTTTAAACGAAGGTTCATGGCTTTTGAAGGGAATATGTGAGAGTTCTCTTCTGAATGTCTTTAGATTCTAGCGTTCAGTTGGGAAGAAGGCTCAGGGAGAAGCCATGCAAAACTCGGTCAGATCTAAGGAGAGCCACCCAGCCTCAAGACCTCATGAAACTAATAAAAACAGGTAGTGGGGGGAATCAACAGAAGTCGTCGTGGGGTGGGGGTGTTCAGGGACAACGCTGTGATCTCATTTCCCAAGTTGATACATCAGAAAAAAGAAAACTGTTTATAGTTGCCTTAGTATGTATTCACACACGAGGGTGTTTTTGATTTGAACTTTGCTAATGCCTGCTGTGGTGGTCAAAGCTAGGCTGAAGGCTACTCTTGTCCTCACACAGGGCTCCCTTGAGAAGGGTGAGCACCCGGGTGAGGGGAGTCAGATGTTGCAACAGGCCGAGGTCGCCCGTGGCTGCTGCACCGCTCCGAGCATCCCTGCTAGCAGGGCACACACCTTTTATCTCCTGGGACCAGGCCCAACAAGCATCTTTCCCCTTCCATCCTAAGCCGCGTCTCCCTAGCAACCAATTTAGGGAAGAAGCGCCTATAGGCGGAGTCACGTGCTCCTAGGACTTCCGGGTTCTGGCCGTGACTTCCGGTTGTCAGTCTCGGGAGGCGCAGCGGCTGCGGCGGGGACGCGGTGGAGGCCCGGACTCCTTGGGCCGGCCTCTCTCGTCCTCGTCCGCCTGTCCGAGATGCATCCGCGGCGCCCTGAGGGCTTCGATGGCCTGGGCTACCGGGGAGGCGTTCGGGATGATCCGCCTTTCGGCGGCCCTTTCCATGCGCGCTCCTTCGGTTCAGGGACGGAACTGGGCCACTGGGTGACGACGCCCCCGGACATCCCGGGCAGCCGCAACCTGCACTGGGGCGAGAAGAGCCCTTCGTACGGCGTGCCGTCCGCGCCCCCGACGCTCGAGGGTTCCGCGGAGGAGCCCTTTCCCGGCGGCGGCGAGGGCCCGCGGCCGGGACCGAGCAGCGGTGAGGGGTGCGGGGCCCGGCCGGGCGGGTGGGCCGGCGGACTCCGGAAGCGCGCGCAAGGCCCGCCTTGGTCCTTGCACACGCTACCACACCCTTTGCCCTCCTTTCGTCCTCTGCCCCGAAAGGAGCCTCCTCCGCACGCGATTTGTGCTCGGGGGTCACCGCACTAGGTGACGTCTGCGTTGCCTAGGATGCATTGGGTAGGAGAGTTTAGGGGTCCAGGAACGTTACCACTGAGGGCCTGAATCAGGAAAGGAAGAAATTAGATTATTTACTGTTGTCAGAATTACTTTGGCAGGTGGATTTTCTTGATTTAGTTAATTGACTCATAGCAGTGTTTTTTGGAAAGACGCTTTTTTAGTCTAGGCAGATTGGGGTTGAAGCTTGGCTCTATCAAACATAAATTTACGCCCCCCCCCATTCCTCGGTTTTCATCTCTTGTTGAATGACTTGATTATTTTTAGAGAGCTAAATAAAATAAAAATAAATAACAATAATGTAAACATGCACAATAGGATAATTAATCTTTTCCTTCACTTACCCTTTTCACCACAGGAGTTCTGATTTTAGATCCCAAATCCATACCTGTGTGAAGTTTTCCCTTCTGACCTAAAACCTCCACTTAAGAGTTAGAAACACTAATATAACTTGACTTTGTATTCAGTTACTCGCAATGAAGTGTCATAGAGCTTCAGTTGCAACACTGCATGAACTACGCATGTTTAAAATCTGTTTTCTTAAAATGTAAACGCCTGCCTTATTTTCTGGGAATAACAAATTGTATCATTAAGTATTAAACATTCTATACATAACCGTGGTACTCATTCCTTAGTTTTTACTTGGAAGTTCAGATGATCCTGTGTTAGAATCTTCCAGTTCAGGAAGAGGTAAAGAAGGGTCAGTGTGTCATCTCGTGTCTAAGTGACTCAACTAAGCTTTAGTCTGTTATCTTGTTTGGTTCATAGTCTCCTTCTGGTCCCAGAATAATGCTGGAGAACTCCTTTTTGAATGAAGCTATAAATGAAATGATTTAAAACACAAGTATAATTGCTATAAAGTTACCATCTTAGGCAGTAAGGTTTTTATTTATTTATTTATTTTTTAAGATTTATTTATTTATTATATTTAAGTACACTGTAGCTGTCTTCAGACACTCCAGAAGAGGGCGTCAGATCTTGTTACAGATGGTTGTGAGCCACCATGTGGTTGCTGGGATTTGAACTCCGGACCTTCAGAAGAACAGTCGGGTGCTCTTACCTACTGAGCCATCTCACCAGCCTGTCAGTAAAGTTTTTATCTTTTCTTAAATTACATCTTGATGGTTCAAATGGGAAACTTGCTAACACAACCAGTTCATTTTGAAGCTGTTAGCAAGTGAGTGACTACAAGTTTCCCAACAAGGAGAGCCTCACATAATTAACAGCATTAAGCCTTCCTAAAATGTCATATTTCTTTTAGTAATTGTATGTATAAATACACGAAAGAAAGTGCTTCAACATGACAAAAGCTTTCCAGTTAGCGCGTATATCTTTCAAGGTGAAGCTGGTAGCTCTCTGCAGGAGTATGCTTATGTGGCCTGTTCTTAGAGTATTCTCATCAGAAAGGACCAATGCTTCACTTGAAAGGACAGGGAAGAGAGAGTGGCCTCTTGAGAAGATTGACATTTAGTGTCTATTCTGCTGGCTAGGTTACCATTAGGATTTTGGATTCCTTATTCAGGAGAGAGCTTTCTATTGTAACATGTACATAGGAGGGTTCAGCTGTTAGCTTTCTAGCAGTGCTGTAGAAGGGAACACAGAATGTACCTGGGTCCTACCACACTGTATTAAACAGCTATTCTTAACTATTTAAAACAATGTCATAGGGAGATGCTGCACTTAACTTCAATAGTTACTCTCAAGTTAACTATTTTGAGATATTCTACATGCAACTAGAGTCCTTCAGTAATAGTGGATGACTAATTGTACAGCATAGGCAGTCAGTTCCTCAGTGAATCAGTATGACCATCCATAGAAAATTTTAGAGTGATTGTAATCAGAAATTAAAACTGGCAATGCTTAGGTTCTGTCTGAATACTAATTTGACATAGTCCACACATGGTTTTAGCACTTTTTAAGATAGTTGTCTTTGATAGTAATTAAACTTTCAAAGACTTTTTTTTTTTTTTTTTTTTTTTTTGTAAATAGTCACAACTTAGAACTATCCCGGATAAGCAAGCCCTTGTGACAACAGTCCATTGGAATGAAAGAACAGTGGTTCCTGTAAGAGGTCCAGCACTTGGGAGGCAGAGGCAGGCAGATTTCTGAGTTCGAGGCCAGTCAGGGCTACACAGAGAAACTCTGTTTCGAAAAACCGAAAAAAAAAAAAAAAAAAAAAAAAAAGAGGTCCATACCTTGGAACTTGCCATGTGCTCAACCAGAGTCATTCACTATTTAAACTGACTCCCTCTTTCATATCAGAATTTGAGGTTTAAATGTTACTCTAAAATCTTGGTTATCACAGTGAATATAATATTGGTTATGAGTAATCTTATTCCTTTTATTTTTAGAACAGTTGAATAGATTTGCTGGATTTGGTATTGGACTTGCAAGGTAATCTTAAGATTTTTGAATTTATTTTGAGTTTTTCCCTTAATTATAATATTAAATAGTTAACATTTCTTCCTTTAGGTTTTATTAGCAGATTATATACTTACCTTGTAAAAATTCATTATTTAGTGTCTATAACTTGATTTTTAAATAGAGATAGAAACCAGTCATTCCATTGCATAAATACAAAGTAATTTTGTAATGAATATAATTACTTTCATTAGTCTATCAGAATAGAATAGAATAGAATAGAATAGAATCTTCTTCTCAAAGTGATAACATGATTGACAGTTTCCATAAACATTGCAGTGGTATTCAGGGAGTTTTGCAGCATAGAGGCAGGATTTCTGTTTTTAGTTACCGTTAGTCAATCTCCTTTTTTGGTTTTGTTACTGTTTATAGTGGTCATTATAGCTAAGAGCATTCATCAGTCTTATTTATGGTATTATGAATACAAATTTCATAAATATTGGACTTGTGCATTGTTTATCCTTCATACCAGAGTGGCCTTCATCATTTTAAATGTCTTAGTCAATAAAATGGCCTTATTTGCATATTAAAACCTGAGTGATATATTAGTGTCAGCATAGATAAAAATATATATTTTCCATTCTGCTAATCTTTTTAGCCTAATTCTTTATGCTTAAAGCTTTATACCATTTTATATACTATATATATGCATATATTTATACATATACACACAAATATATATATATATGAATGCATCATAGCTGTAATTATTTTGCAGGGAACATATTCAAAAGAAATATTTGATGCATAAAGTAGTATTTAACATGGTCATTAAAATTCTTGTGTCTTAAGTACCAAGTACATCAAAATAAGAATTTCTAAAATGAGGATCTTGAAAGGCAAATGACTCTTCATATGAGGATTTTGTTCATAGGACATTTTTAAAAAGGCAAGTTACATGATGTAGCATTTATGTCAAAAACAGTATTTTCATCTTTGTACTATAGATAATATTACATATTTACAAACTTGTGGATCTAGATTTCATTTATATTAAATTTATTGTTGGCATTATTTGCAGATATATAGGAATTAAATCCTCTTAATTGTGAAAATGTAAGAATAACTTCAGGTATATGTATGTTACAAATATAATCTGTATACAGACATATATATGTGTATATATATATATATATATATATATATATATATACACATATATAAATTACATATATAAATTATTTCTGTATAGTCTCTTTACAGAAAATGTGCTGGCCCATCCTTGCATTGTTTTACGCCGCCAATGTCAGGTAAATATAATTTCTTGGATTCCTGAGACAAGCCAAATTCTAATTAGAAGCACAGAATTCTGATAAAATGACATGAAATTATATGCCCATTATCCTGTGTGAAATACTCCAAAATGTATAAAATATCAGTTCTCAAACTATGTAGCCTTAAAAACCTCTTCAGACTTTTAAAAGTTTTTTTTTTTTTTTTTTTAAGCAGGATTCTAAATGCTTTGTTTATGTGGATCATGCTTGTCAGGAGCCATGATTTCAGAAATGAAAACTTACATTAATAATGATCTAGTTTGTTAAAATAAAAATTCATTCATCAGATATTAACAGAGAATCTTTACAAAATTTTTTTAAAAATGTCTTTACTATCAGTCTGATATAGAATGTTGTTTTAAAAGAAACAAGAATATTTGGCCTCCTGTATGTTATTTTCTTGAAAATAGGAGCATTTTTATTCTTTTCAGATATTGTGCCTTCTGAAGTTAACACTGAGATTTACTAAGTAGTGGTTTCTTAAGGGTTATATGCAGTGTGAAATCTGAAGCAACCTAATTTTTAAAAACTCTTACATTAAAAGGGTCCCCATATTATAATTTATATCCGCATGTGATTATCACCCTATATTGGTTATTTGAAAAACGTTGATTCACTGACTTTTGTGCCCAGGTGTTAAAACACTGGATCTTTGGATACCAAAATTAATCCCCCTTAAGAGAACCACTTAGCTCACAAGAAGTTTATAATCACTGTAAATTCTTAGTGAGATATACATTTCCACAAAAACTTTTTAAAGCATTTTATTAAAATGTATTAACTATACAAAATATACAAAGTATGACATTTTCATACATGTCTATCATGTCCTTTTATTTTTCTTGTCCCAGTTACTTTCCCTTGTCCTTCTTCCCACCTTCTTTTGGTCTCTTTCTTATTCCCAAATAGTGCACTTCCTGCTTTCATGTCCTTTATTTTCTTCTTATTTCTTTGATTTACAAAAAACCCTATATTCTGTAGATGAGAAAGTATATAATATTTGTCTGGATCTGGCTTATTTTGCTGACTGAGATCTCTTAGTTCTTTCCAGTGCTCTTGCGTGTGTGTGTGTGTGTGTGTGTGTGTGTGTGTGTGTGTGTGTGTGTGTACACTGGTTGCATTGAGTGCGGTCCTTCTCACAGTCACCAGCTCTTGTCCTGCCTGTTTCCCTGATTATAACAGCTCTATTAGGGGTGAGATGGAACTCAGTATGGCTTTGATTTACATTGCTCTGGTGTACAGTGAATCTTTTTTTTTTTTTTTTTTTTTTTTTTTTTTTTGCCATTTTTACTTTTTTCTTTAGATTATTTCTTAGGATTATTGGTGGTTTTGGTGTTTAATCTTTTTAGTTCTGTATGTGTTGTGGATAGTCGGTTTCTTGTCAGATGTCTCCCATTGTGTAAACTTTGTCTACTTTGCTGAACAGAAGCTTTTTAATTTATGCTGTCCTAGTTGTCAAGTCATGTTTCTGTTCCTGAGTTATCAGAGGCCTTTTCAGAAAGCCCTTGCCTATGTCAAGATTCTAAAGTGTGTTCTATGTGTTCCTTGGCCAGAGTCAATATTTTAAATCTTATTAAGGTGTTTCTGATTTGTACTTGGAGAAAAGTTGATTCTTTTTTCTTTCTTTTTTTTCTTTTTTTAAATATGTTTATGAGTGTTCTCTCTGTATGTACACTTGCACATCAGAAGAGGGCATCAGATCCCTTTATGTTGTGAGCCACCATGTGGCTGCTGGGAATTGAACTCAGGACCTCTGGAAGAGCAGCCAGTGCTTGTAACTGCTGATCCATCTCTCCAGCTCCTCTCCGTTTTCCTTTTTTCTTTCCTTTTTCTTTCCTTTTTCTTTTCTTTTCTTTTCTTTTCTTTTCTTTTCTTTTCTTTTCTCTTTTCTTTCTCTTTTCTTTTTCTTTTTCTTTTTTTTTTTTTTTTTTACAACAAAACAAAGAAAGCTCACCTTGTTAATTTCCTAGTACTTGTTTGGTCTGAGTATGTAGGTGAATGGCTGAGTATCTAATAGGCCCTGTCTGTGTTCATGTGTCAGTACTGCAAGGGGAAGCTGTGTATCTCAGGTGTGAAAGTAATAGTTTTTATGACAGTAATACATGGTCTGTGATAAAAAGAAAAGTGTCTAAGTAGGTTGCAAATCTATCATGTAAGACTTTTACCTCGTGACAACCATCTTCCTTATGTCACACACATGCTAATTAGAAAGGTGATAAGTACCTATAGATTAGAATTACTTAATTACCCTTTCACCAAGGGCACTCTTAAACAAAGATTGTTTTTCCTTCTTGTGAGTATCTGTGGTGAAGAATATAATAGAAAAAATACACCTGATGCTTTTGCCTTGATTATTACCATTGCTTTTATACTCCATAGTATGTTATCAACAGTGGGTAAGGTAAGAGGTGCCTGAGGAAAACTAAGAGAGTATTTTGAACTGGCCTGCACTGTAGCATGTGCTACTATATAACTTAAATTCTTTGTAAAATAATTTTCTCACATAAGACAATATAGCTCAGTACAAATTAGTCTGTTTATACTTGTCACTGAAAAATAAGAATGCATAGAAAAATAACTACCTAAATAGTATTGGAGTTGTAGATGCTCTAGAACAGTAACATTCGTTTGTATATATGTATGTAAATTGTGATATCACATCATAATCCAGTTTAAATAAGTTTGACATGCTTGGCTGTTTTATAATTCATCCATTGATTCTAAGCTATAGTTTAAAAAAGCTTAGCCAAATGAGTATGAGATTTAATTCCAGAGTTTAAAACCCCACTTCTCAAACAGCAAAACCCTCTTACAGTTTTCATCACTGGGTGTTTTATGTACTGTCCACATACTACACTTATAGCACCATAGGTACAACAGTTAATGCTTATTTGAAGTTATTTTTATTTGACTTTAGACCTTAACTGTTAGGTTATGCTGAACTTGAATTCTTTGTGGCCTTACTATTTCTTAACAAAACAAAAATATTACATATTTTTATAGGTCAATTACCATGCTCGGCATTACCATCTCACTCCATTTTCAATTATCAACATTATGTATAGCTTCAACAAAACTCAGGTGAGAATCTATTCTGTTAATGCTATATATTTAAACTGTTTAGCATCAAAGTAAGAATTCTCCTTTGAGTCTTTCAGAACTTCACTTAATTCAACGAACTTGCAAAGAACTGTGCTAAGTTCCAAGAGTTTAGCAGCAGGTAAGGTAAATGCAATCAGGAGATTTACGATATTGTCATAGGGACACAAATGTCAGCATAAGCTTGTCCAGTGTGTGGTTCAGTATGAGACTATAAAGTACTGATTAGTAGATAGTGCTTGTTAGCTTTCTCATTGCCATAACAAAATACCTGACAACATCTAAGGAAGGAAACACTCATGAAACACTCATCATGATGGTGACAGTGAACTCAAGGTTCACACCAATTGGGAGGCTCTTGATGCTCTAAGATGTGATACTGCCAATCTTCAGGGTGGGTCTTTCTTCTCAGTTAAGCATTCCTAATCTGTTTACAGTGAAGATTCAGTATCACAACTGAGCTTGAACCCAGGGTATGATGTGGGAAAGAGGTTGAAAAGAGAGTTGTCAGAAAGTCTGCTTCTTAATGCTGAGGTAATGGTTTTGTATGTTGATGTTCAAAGGCAAAAGGAAAAGAGTAGTTATGGTTTGGGAACTAGATATAATGCCATGAAATAGAAACTTGTAGCAGGGGCTGAGGGTAAGAGGAGGATGAGAAAGAGCCAGAGAAGTCAGCAGCGTCAAAAAGGACCTTCTGTGGTCTGTGCACTTTATCCTAAGAACTACAAGAGAACCACTGAAGATGGGTTACAGCATTGATTCTAACCTGTGGGTCACGAGTCCAGGGAAGGTGTCCAACAGCCCTTTTGTAGGGGTCACATATCAGATATCCTACATATCAGATATACAAAACATGGCAAAATTATAGTTTTGAAGTAGCAATGAAAATACTGTTATGGTTGTGGGTTAGCACAGCATGAGAACTGTATCAGAGTATGTCACTGTGTTTGAGTGACAAGTACACGCTGAACAGATTGCATCAGAATTTAATTTTTTTGTTAAGGGTTTCTTTGTGTACCTTGGCAGTCTTGGAACTTGCTTTATAGACCAGGCTGAATCCTAGCTCAGAGATCCACTTGCCCCTGCCTCCCTAGTGCTGGGATTAAAGGCATAAGCCACTACTTGATTAAAATTTAAATTTTGTATGTTTGACTTCTAAGAACTTTCCCACATAAATGATCCTGTGTTTACGTAGGATACTATGTAAAAATGTATTATGCAAGATATCATATCGTAAAATTTCATATAATAATGAGCCAAAATAGCTGGGCAGTAATGGCGATCCCCTTTAATCCCAGCACTCTGAGGGGAGGCAGAGGCAGGTAGATATCTGAGTTTAAGGCCAGCCTGGTCTATAGATTGATTTCCAGGATAGCCAGGGTTACACAGAAAAACCCTGTCTCTCAAAAGCCAAGAGGGTTGGGGGAAGGGAGGGAGAGAAATGAACCTAGAAATGAACCTACCTAGCAGTGGTACCAGTACAGTAACAATGATACATTTAGGTGGCAAAACACCAGGTGGCCTTTACAAATAAGAAACTATCTCTATGTGTACTGATATGGAATGGTTGTTGGGTTGTTTTTTTATGATTCAAAGTACATCTGTTAAAAATGAACAAATGAAAAAATTGTATCTCTTTCCATGCAGACAGGAAGATAAAAGTTTTTGTGGGACTAGGATGAAAAAGAGATACAGTTCTGATAGTATATTGCTTCTTTTAACTTTACATTGTTGCTATTTTATTTTCTCATTCACTAATAACCTAGATAGTAGCAACACCATGGTGTTACAGTAGCAGAAACAGTGAACTCTTGCAGTATTAGAGGTATGTGAGTAATAAGGTAAGGGTGAGAAAAGTAGGAGACTTAGAGACTGAGAACGTATAGAACTTAGGAGACTTAGGAGAGACTGAGGACGTATAGAACTTAGGAGACTTAGGAGAGACTGAGGACGTATAGAACTTAGGAGACTTAGGAGAGCTGAGGACGTATAGAACTTAGGAGACTTAGGAGAGACTGAGGACGTATAGAACTTAGGAGACTTAGAAGAGACTAAGAATGTATAGAACTTTGGTTGATTACTCAGGAAGAATGGGAAATGCATGATTTTAGCACAAGGAGGAAAAATAGGAACTCCAACAGAGAAGGAAAAGAAATGGGGCTAATGGTTACGATGGAATGAAGTTGGGGAAATAAGAAGTTTCTGATGCCTGTAGGTCATATAAACAGCTAGATTGTAGGGAGTTGGCTATAGAGATGCCTGAGGTTTAAATAACTTAGCCAATCATTTTAGAGTACTTAACTAAATGGAATATCTTAGTTCATCCTAGTCTAAACTAGGCTACCATGAAACATTAATAACTGAGGCTACTGTACTGGTATAGGCCTTGGGATCCTGGGATTTGGGAGGCTGAGGAAGGAGGATCAAGAGTTCAAGGTGAATTTCAGCTATGTAGGCCATCCTGGGTTATGTAGGAGTGCCTCAAGAAACCAAGAACAAAGTGGTAGAAACCCAATTAATTACAGTTCTGTAAGATTTATATAAGAGTAATACCTTATTAGGAAATATTAGCAAACCTTCTGTATTTTCATTAAGAACTTCTGTGTTTTATATTTAGGCATTAACAGAACTATTTGTATTGTTTTTGTTTTGATTTTAGGGACCAAGAGCCCTATGGAAAGGGATGGGAAGCACGTTTATTGTTCAGGGAGTCACACTTGGAGCAGAAGGTATAATAAGTGAATTTACACCTTTACCAAGGTACATGTGGAGCCTTTTTTTTCCAATATTAGTTTTATATTAAATTTTTATCAAATATGGAAGCAAATATCTTGAATCTGAAAGCTTGTCTAAAGTAGCCTAGAGAAGGGAGGACAGAAAAGCTTCTTTATTACATCTTGCTGATTAAGTGTGTGATAGGGTGCTCTGTGTCCTACTCTCTGTTGAACTGTGCCTTTCATTCCTGCTGCTAAGTGAGAAACAGGAGTGTGGGAACAACTTCCTCTTTAAGTAGCTCATTTGTTTATAAAACATTGTATGATTTGTGCTATAATTAAATAATGCCCTTCAGATTCCCAGGAATATTTACCTGGAATTATTGGTAAGGATTTCAAAAATAACTGAAAGTTGAGAAAGAAGTATGAGCATGAGTTGACGAGGCAGGAGAGTCTTTCTTTCCAAGAGAAGGCAGCAGCACCTGGTCTCAGAGCTTCCGCAGTGTCGGCAACAGAAAGCAGCAGCTTGTACTTGGAAATGAAAAGAGGTTTCTATGAGCTCATCTCTCTTCTTTTTATACATTTTTCTTTTATTATTGGGTAACTTTTTGTATATATATTATCTGGGACACATCCAACTCAAATCTCCCTCCTTCCATTATCGTCTTTGCAGTGGTTTATTCTCTGTGGGCCTGGAATCAAACATCTGTTCTTTGATAAGAACAAGAGTATTCCTAAGAGGTAGTGTAAAAGTATTGGTTCAGACTGGCTTGTCGAGAGTTAATGTATTAATCTTAACCACTTTGGGGGCAATTTTGAGTTGTGGAACAGAACAGAGAGTACAGAGTTAGGAAGGCATGCTAAGTATAATTGATGATAGTTACTGTTAGATTGGAACTGGGAGTATCAGGAGGGGAGTTGCCAGCAGTGACTGAGATTTTTTTTTCAAGTAGAAATGCTAACCGAGGTGGAGACTTCATTAAGAATAAGTTAGAGAAGTAGTTAGGAATTTAACTTTCAATAAATGGAGTTTGAGATTTTTGCCACACCTGTAGGGGATATCTTTGTCACTTTTATGTTACTGTGAAGAGACAACATTTCCAAGGTAACTTATTAAAGCATTTAATTTGAGGCTCACAGTTCCAGAGGGTAGTAGGGACTATGGCCATCATGGCAAGAGCATTGCCAGACTCAGGTAGGCCTGGAGCTGTAGCTGTAGCCGAGAGCTTACATCTGTCTCACAAGTATGCAGCAGAGAGAGGGAGAGCCAGAGTGCTCACTGGAAACCTCAAAACCCATAGCCGGTGAGTGGCACACCTTCTCCGAAAAGGCCACACCTCCTAATCCTCAAATCTATCAGCCTGTGGGGGCTGTTCATACCACCACAGGGGTATGAACATTTTTTAGAAGGGACTGGAACTGCAGATCAGGATGCCACAGGAGTTATTTAAGTATAGATGTTTGAGTATTGGGGCATAAAGTATCATTCAGAACTTGTGTGTCTACATGTCTGTACCATATGTAGAGGGTGGGGGTGGTGACAGCACTTGTGAAGGGTAGAGTCAGTGATACCCTCAACAAACCTAGAAGGGAAGGTTCATGACATAGATTCTAGAACCAGAGGTTGTAAACTTCAGTTGTAGATATGCTGGGGGAGAGAAAGTAGATAAACTGAGGGAGGCTGAGTTTCTTTTCTGTGGGTCAAATTCAGCCATTACTTGTTGCAGGAAAGACAGCACTGTATTTGTAGAAAGCCCCAAGAAGACTGGTACTGTAGGTGTTCTACAGCTATGGCTGTTGGCAACAAGGCACTCACAGACGATGTGAAAGGGATGCTAGTGATAGTAGTGAGCTATTGTAATTTGTTGGTGACTCTTTGGCATGACCAATTTTCTGTAGTATATTTTTCTGAATGAACTCATGGATAGTGTTAAAGGCTTTGAATAGTTCTGGGTTATTTATGTAAAGGATATATTATCTTGATTGTTAAGAAAGGGAGTTAGGCCGGGCAGTGGTGGCGCATGCCTTTAATCCCAGCACTTGGGAGGCAGAGGCAGGAGGATTTCTGAGTTTGAGGCCAGCCTGGTCTACAGAGTGAGTTCCAG
>NC_034604.1:26825455-26850834 GCF_900095145.1 Mus pahari | reverse complement strand
AGGGAGTTAGTTGAAGGCCTAACTATTGGTATTGCACATGTACTCAGTGTTGGGATTTGTCTTTGTAATATCTTTGTGAGGAAAAGAAACAAAGGCAAGAAGCCAAGAGCAAGCTTTTTTTCAATGTGTTGCTTTCAAAGGACTGTGTAGTCTCAGACTTCCTTTAATACAGCTTTGCTAAAGGTTAGCAGCCAGCTACGTTTTCTTGACTCACATTTTAAAACTTGAACATCTATGCTTGGTTAACTTTAATCTCTGTTACTGATTTTAATGTCACAGGGTGTTTGAAAGTGCAGATGTGCCTACTCTTTTTTTTTTTTCCTTTCTTTTTTTTTTTTTTTTTTTTTTTTTTTTGAGGTTTCCTACCTCAAACACAGAGATCTATAAAAAAGTTGGCAATTCAGGGCATTCAGGTTAGTAGTGTGGTTAAAAATTCTGTGCCTGCGGTGATAATAGATGTGATTCAGTTTCTGGCTACAATTAAATTTCAGGACCATAGGCAAGCAACACTGAAAGTGTAGAAAGTTAGCTATGTGGAGAGAGATAAAGAAGGGGAATTAGAATAGACAGACCAGTTCCAAAGACTCAGGGCCTCACTCTTAGTGAGAAAGAGGGGATCTATATGTGAGACACATCTTGTCCTGAGCATTTCTGATAAAGAATACTACCCTGTACTGTGTTAGCAAAGGGTGCCAGCTGGTGCTCACCCAACTTCCTCTTTTCATTCAGTGTAGGATCCGAGCCCATGAATCCACCCAATCTTGAAACCTCCTCACAGATATGGCTGGAGGCTTGTCTCTTGCGTCTTCCCATCTGTCACACTGACACAGTAGTAGGCATCATGCAGTCAGCCCCAGCTTTCCCCTGCGGCGTCAGCAGGCACAGGCACTGATTCTCTGTTTGAACTACCACAGTGTCAGAAGTATGTCCAGGAAAACCCATTCTCCAGAGTAAAACAAAATATTTTAAGTAATGTAGTTTTTGTTTTATTTACATTTATTTTTACATTTTAGGGAGGTTTCACACAAATGGAACCCTAAACAAATAGGTGAACACCTTCTCCTGAAATGGTAAGATTTTTTTATTATTATTTTTACTTATTTTTATATTCACTTTACATCCTGATCACAGCCCTTCGCCCTTCTCTCTTCCTAGTCCCACCCTTAAAATCTTTCCTCCCATAGCCTCCTCCCCCTCTCAGAGAAGGGGAGTGAAATGGTAAGTTTTAAAAGTGACATTGTTACCAGGAAGTTTTATTAGCTTTTTTTAGTGTTAGAACTGAAAAAAAAAATCTTATGCCTAATATAGTGAAGGAGGTTAGAGTAGTAGCAATAGGTTTTTGAAGAAAAGTAATACAAGGCTTAGGGATAAGTCTTGAAATACATATGGAATAATAATAATAATAATAATAATAATAATAATAATAATAATAATAAGGTATAAGTCTTGAAATACATATGGAATAATAATAATAATAATAATAATAAGGTATAAGTCTTGAAATACATATGGAATAGTAATAATAATAATAATAACAACAACAACAACAACAATATCAACAACAACCACAACAATCCTGAAATATATATGCTGCTTAAAATAATTCTTAGGCATTTGAAAGATAAGAGTCGTGGCTCAGCTTTTGTTTTGTTTTAGACACTTTTTCTTTTGTTCTTTCTTCAGGGATGGGGTGGGTATGTGTGTGTTCCTGTGTTTGGGTGCACTTGTGTGTATGTGGAGGCCAGAGTGTCCTCAGGAGCCACCAACATTATTTTTTAATTTATTTCCGTCAAATGCTGCCCCCTCCAGCTCCCTCTCCCTCTCTCAGAGACCCTCCCTCATCCCCCTTGTGTTTCCTTGTGTAGTTCTGGCTCTCCTGGAACTCAGTCTGTATACCAGGCTGGCCTTGAACTCCACCTGCCCCTGCCTTCCAAGGGCTGGGATTAGAGGCGTTTACCACTGCCCAGCTCCTGGTTCTGTTTTTAAGATTATAATATAATGGGCTGGTGAGATGGCTCAGTGGGTAAGAGTACCCGACTGCTCTTCTGAAGGTCCAGAGTTCAAATCCCAGCAACCACATGGTGGCTCATAACCATCTGTAACAAGATCTGACTCCCTCTTCTGGAGTGTCTGAAGATGGCTACAGTGTACTTACATATAATAAATGAATAAATCTTTAAAAAAAAATAAAGATTATAATATAATGACATCATTTCCTCCTTTCCTTTTCTCCAACACTTCCCATGTAACCCCCATCTTGCTCTCATTCAAATTCATCACCTTTTATCCTTATTTGTTCCTTGATGTATGTGTGTGTTTCTGAATGTATAAATATAACCTTGTCAGTCCATATAATGTTACTTATACATCTATGTTTATAGATGATCACTTGGTATTGGGCCATCAGTTGGAGTGCTGTCTGGGGTTACTGACAAGACAGAGCAGTCAGCACGCCCCAGGAATCTATCTGTTTCTCTGTACCCAGCACTGATATTACAAATGCATGCACTATGCCTGGATTTATACATGGGTGCTGGGGATCATACTTGGGTCTTCATGCTTGCGTGGCAAGTGCTTTGCCAGCTGTGGTTTCCCCAGTCCTTTAACCTAGGTTAAACAAACAAACAAACAAACAAACAAACTACTGTGGGTTAAACATGAAGAAGCCAAACATCTGAAATCGGAAATACATCAAATTCTGAAGTGTTTGAACTCCAGCAAGACATGTCACATGTCTTGAATTTCTTTAACCTGATCCTATTTAATACAGGATGAGGTGTCAGAATATAGCCACACAGAAAATACTATGCAAAAACACATAGTCTTTGTGAATAAAAGTATAAAGCAGAAATTAATTTTGTATCTAACTTGGGTCCTGTCCCCCAGATATCTGGTTACTTGCATACAGATATCCCCAAATCTGAAACACATCTGATCTTGAGCATCTCTGATAAAAGGGATGCTAAGCCTGTGCCTTACTAATCAGAGACATGAGTGTGTGTGTGTGTGGTGAAGAGTAAGCTCAAAGCGATAGTCATATTACAGTGTGGTGTAAAGGTCCCTAGTGATTTTACGTCAGTAACTATATTTACAGATTAAAAAAGTTTATTCTGTTTATCTGAAGAATTAGACATTTCTATGAATTAGAAATTTCTCTAGCTTGCTGGCTCCCTCTGGGACGGTCGAACATATAAGTACTTACTGATGTTCCATTAACCTTGGAGGTGAGTACTTACCAGGTCCTGGCCCCTAAGGTTGCTGGTCAGGTTAGTCCCACCTGGGAAAGGATTTTAAGTAACTCTACTTTTGTAATGCAACCATACTGATAAAGAAACAGCTTTGGAAAGCTGTACAACGTTATTTTTTCATAGTAAAAAAGGCACTTGGCTTGTGGTTGTAGGCTGTGGCTTAGTTCTGATGGGAAATGTAGAAAATGATATAGGATAGTAACATAAAACAGTCTTTTCTGGATATCACTAAACTCTAAACTGTGATACAGTTGTTATCCAAAAGGCTCAGAAACATATTTCAGGGAGTGCTAGTTATATGCAAATAAATGTCCAAACAGTTAATCATAAATGAACCTACATTCTGCTAAAGGTACAATCTAGAGTTTTGGGTTTTTTTTTTTTTTTTTGGCGTCCTGTCTTGTATTATTGTTACTTTTTAATTTCCGTCTCTGTTCAATAAAGTACTCTGTTTCCGTGTCCTGAGTTAATATCACTAGTTCCAAAATATAGTTGAAAATTTAAAAAGATCACTTTAGGTTTGAATGTAAATTTAAGTATACATTAAAACATCTTAAAATTTCATTTTAATCATCTTATTTTGTTGTACTGATACAGTTTGCTTTAATTTCTGCAGCCTAACATACATGGTGGCCATGCCTTTTTATTCAGCAAGTCTGATCGAAACAGTACAGGTGAGCTGCTCTTTAGTGTAACTTTTTTGTAAGTACTTTTAACATATTTAGTATACCGTGTATGTCTGATTTTAAATGTTCATTTCACAGATACACTTATTTATTACATTCTACCATCAGTCTAACATTTCCACTGCAAATTTGGGTCACATTTATGGTTTAATTATTTTTCTTCCTTCATACTCTTCATTTAGTTGTCTCAGAACCCAAACTGACTTGTTTTGATCTTTCAAGGCCTCAAGATCAAAATGCTTATGGCTTACTATAATAATTGAATTAATAATTGTTTGAGCACAAGGAATAATCATCCTAACAGTAAGTTGTAGTACCTGTAGATAATTTACTACACAGCATGTTTTAAAAGTGTCCCTCTGAGGGAGCCTTCATTGTTGGCTGAACACAATGCAAACTTAAGTAGTTTCCTGTTAGCATTTACATTCTGCTTCCTTGTTTTACTATTTCTAGCCACACGGTGGCACTTCAAGCACATTGAATTACATTTTGTAGCCTTACTATCTTTTATAGTTAAAAGTGCTTATACAGTTGTCTTCTGTTTCCAGCAACCGATCTTCAAGAATACTTTGCCCACCCATGTTAGGGTCTGCTCTATAAATTGCTTGCTTCGACAGCCTTGCCTTTCTGGTTTTTTATTTGTTTTGTTTTCTCTTTATTATTTGTCCCCACTACATCATTAATCTCTGATTTTCCTGTTGTTAGAACTAACTTTGGTTAACTGAAATTAACATCTTACGTCTGAAACATATTTGTCCTTTTATATTTGGATGGTATTTTTGTAGTTCACAGAGTTAGTTTGTCAAGCAGTCTCAGTTTAAAGATAAGAAAAACTATCAGAAAGATAAAAATTTAAGGCAAAACACCTAAGCAACATGCTGTATCAGGAAAGAGGTTTTAGTTGGGACAGATTTGACACAGTCACATTTGTCTACTTAAATTAGAACTGCAACTTTAGACAGTTTCTTAAATATTATCTTTACTCCCCCCAATCCCCCGAGCTCCCAGGGATTAAACAACCAACCAAAGAATACACATGGAGGGACCTATGGCTCCAGCTGCGTATGTAGCAGAGGATGGCCTTATCTGGCATCAGTGGGAGGGGAGGCCCTTGGTCCTGTGAAGGGTTAATGCTCCAGTGTAGGGGAATGCCAGGGCGGTGAGGTAGGAGTAGATGGGTGGGTGAGCACCCTCATGTAAGCATGGGCAAGAGGGGCAGGATAGTGTGTTTCCAGAGGGGAAACTGGGAAAGGGGTAACATTTGAAATGTAAATAAAGAAAATAACCAATAAAAAATTTGAAAAAATCATCGATTTTACCTTATAGAATAGGAATAGTGTTTAGTAACTGAATCTCTGTATTTTGTAAGGATCCAGCTTACAGTAATGGATTTCCTCTGTGTCTGTTTTGACACTGTCCTTGATGTGTCTTCTATGTCTCACTGTTAGTGCCCTGCCCGCCTTGTCATGTCCTTTGTCTGTGGACAGCTTGCTTTCTCAGGCTTTTTTTCTCAGGGAGATCGCCAGAAGACCTATGTTTGAAGCCCTTGAATAGGAACTACTTCCCACTGGTTAATCCTTTATCCAGTATCCTTGAGTCCAGTCTGTGTGTACTTGAAAAGATAGTGTTTCAAAGTTGAGTAATTCGGTCCCTTTCCCAAAATAAGGGTCCATATTGATTCCCCATGATCAATTTCAGACTTCTCAGTATAGAGTTGTATAAGTTTTTATTGTCTTTGCTTTTTCATTTTATCTTCTTTAAATTTATTTTCTTAACTCATCAAATATTTATTAAGAAACAGCCTGTATCAGAGAGGGTTTTCGACTCATGTAATCCAGTAGCAAAAAATACTGATAAAAATCCTCCACTTCTGCAGGACTTAGAAGCTTGTGGGGAGGACAGAAACTAATAAGACATACCTAGAATCTGTAAGGAAGTGATTGTTAAATAGCAGAGCAAGGATGATGTAGTGTGGGGAAAGAGGGGCAGTTGATAGTTTCGAAAGCTCAGATGAAGCCTCATTGAGAAGGTGATATTTGAGTAAAGGTCTAAGCCTGAGAACGACATAAAGAACTTTGTGAGCAGAGGGAAAACAAATCCAAGCTAAGCGGGATCGTATCACCTGGTTTGGCGAGTTGAAAGGATTGGCTTTGACTGAGTGAGTGTTCCTGTCCCTTAGGTCAGAGTAGTAAGAGAGGCCCATTATGATGCACACTATAGTGCATTGTAAGGATTTAGCCTTCACATGAGAGCACTGCTTCTCACCTTCCTAATGTTGTGACGCTTCCTCATTTGTGCTGACCCTGAACCATAACATTATTTCATTGCTACTTCATAACTGTAATTTTGCTACTGTTACAAATTTTCATGTAAATATGTGATATGTGATCCCTCAGCTTAGTAAGGCGGCACCTTTTCCTTTATCTTTCTAGTACCTCTTGCCAGTAGCCTTTTTGCTTTGTGTATTTCAGGCTGGCCCCAAACTTGCCAGATAGCCAAAGATAACCTTGAACTTCTGAACCTCCAGTTTCCAGCTCCTAAGTGCTGAGATTCCAGGGATATGCGGTCACACCTGGGTTTCTGTAGTACTGGAGATCTGAGGACCTTATGCATTCTAGATAAGCATTTTACAGCTGAGCAAATACATCTCCAGCCTCTTGGTTGTTTTTGTCTTTTTTTTTTGTTTTTGTTTTTTTGATGACTCATAAATGTAATCCACCAGTAATTCCCATTAACTCTAATCTTTTTTTTTTTTCTTTTCTTTCGAGACAGGGGTTTCTCTGTGTAGCCCTGGCTGTCCTGGAATTCACTTTGTAGACCAGGCTGGCCTCGAATTCAGAAATTCACCTGCCTCTGCCTCCCGAGTGCTGGGATTAAAGGCGTGCGCCACCACGCCCTGCTCCTGATCTTTTTTTATTAGATATTTTCTTCATTTACATTTCTTATGCTATCCCCAAAGCTCCCTATACCTTCCCCCCACCCTGCTCCCCAACCCACCCACTCACGCTTCCTGGCCCTGGCATTCCCNTGTANTGGGGCATATGATNTTCGCAATACCAAGGGCCTCTCCTCACATTGATAGCCAACTAGGCCATCCTCTGCTACATATGCAACTAGAGACACAGCTCTGGGGGTTACTGGTTAGTTCATATTGTTGTTCCTCCTAAAGGGTTGCAGACCCCATTAGGGGCCCTGTGTTCCATCCAATAGATGACTGTGAGCATCCACTTCTGTATTTGGTAGGCATTGGCATAGCCTCACAAGAGAGAGCTATGTCAGGGTCCTGTCAGCAAAATCTTTCTGGCATATGCAATACATTAACTCTAATCTTAAAAGCATAATTGAATTGGTTGACTTCCATAGCTGCTTCCCAGGCCAGGCCAGCATTGTCTCTTCACTGGAGATTTACAGTAACTTTATAAGTACAGTTCTCAACTTCTGCTCTTGTCATTGTTGGCACAGCAGACAGTATTATTTTAAAGCATAAATTGTATCAATTTGCTGGGCGTGGTGGTGCACGCCTTTAATCCCAGCACTCAGGAGGCAGAGGCAGGCGGATTTCTGAGTTCAAGGCCAGCCTGGTCTACAAAGTGAGTTCCAAGACAGCCAGCGCTATACAGAAAAACCCTGTCTCAAAAAACAAAACAAACAAACAAACAAACAAAAAAATTGTATCAATTTGAGCTTTTGCTTAAAACTAAGCGTTTATTTCCCATGTGAACAGATGCCATGGAAATTCAACTTGGTCAGTCAATGAATTTTATTGGGGTCTATTATAGAAATATAGGTAAGGGGTTACTTACAGAGGAGCAGAAATGACACTTATATCACCAAAGCCTACCTTAGCATGGGTGACAGGTCACAAAGTTGGCAATGTGGAGCACAGTTCATAGCTTTCAGGCAGCACAGTAGGTTGGGGAGTGTCCTTTCCAAGTGACCTGATGTAAAACCTTCCCCAGTTAACTCAGCTGGTTTTGTTTTTGTTTTTGTTTTAAGAATTATTGATTTATTGATTTTATTTTATGTGCTTGTATATACTGTAGCTGTCTTCAGACACACCAGAAGAGGGCACCAGATCCTATTACAGATGGTTGTGAGCCACCATGTGGTTGCTGGAAATTGAACTCAGGNCCTCTGGAAGAGCAGCTAGTGCTCTTAACCACTGAGCCAACTCGCCAGCCCCACTCAGCTGGCTTTTACTTCCTGGCAGCTGGTCTGGTCCCAAAGTGTTCTTTGCAACTTATCTTGTTTGAGAGTCTTCTTTGTATCTGAAATCCACTCCTTGGAAGCTTTTATTGTTTACTCTGGCAGGGAGGGGGCTGGTGAATCTGTTCAATTTCAGGGACACCTGAAGATATTTTGAATTGTTTACTTCTCTGTTTTAGGAACTTCCTGCAGGATGGAATGAGTCTTAGGGTTTTACTGCTGTGACTAGACACCATGACCAATACAACTCTTATAAAAGACAACATTTAATTTAGCCTGGCTTACAGGTTCAGAGGTTCAGTCTATTATCATCAAGGCAGGAACATGGCAGCATCCAGGCAGGAGGAGGTGAGAGTTCTCCATCTTCATCTGAAGGCTCCTAGTAGAATACTGGCTTCCAGGCAGCTAGGATGAGGGTCTTATAGCCTACACCCACAGTGACACACCTACTCTAACAAGGCCACACCTTCTAATAGTGCCACTCCCTGGGTCAAGCATATACAAACTATCACAGAATGTTTCAGTCTCAGAGGAAGCTGCTACAGAACAACTGTATACGTGACATTTTATACTACTTCCATTTTTATAGGAGGCTGAAATAATGCTTAGGAGGAATTAATATAGTAACAGTTGTTACACACCCAGAAAGTTAAGAAGACAGGATTTAAATTGACACTTCAGGGATCTCTATTCTTCCTTATACACTGTTGCTTCTTAGTGTTGTAAGGAGTTCCTTTAAAACAGTTGGGGCAGGCTCTCTACTTCCCCCACTATATCTCATTTCCACACTAGAGGTTGTCCATTTCATTCCTGTCTTTTTTGAGGATGTAATGTAACATACCATTTTTCCTTCCCTTTTCTTCCTCCAAACCTCATATATTCTCTTTGCTCCTTTTCAGAGTCATAGTGTCCTTTATTTGCTGTTACTTTCATCTGTGTAGATGTATATTTTCCTAAATATAATGTGCTCAGGCTGTATGATACTTATATATACATTTTCAGGCCTGGCCATTTGATGTTGGATAACCAACTGGCATGCTTCCCTGGAGAAGACCGTTTTTCCCGGTCTCAGCATCCTTACTTGCCTGCAGCCCTTGTGTAGGATTGAGGCCTCAAGGACTTTTCCCCATCCGCTTTGGCATTTCTGTTGGTGTGTCCTTGCTTGGCTCCTATTGGTAGTCATGGTGGTGATACTTTATGTGTGTGGCTTCTCTATTACTAGGACACACACTTTCACAGCAAAGTTACTGATCTTCGGCTTTTGTAATCCTTCTACCCCCTTCTTCAGAGTTCACCGAGTCTTAGGTATGGGAGTGGTTTGTAAATGTATCCATCCACTGGAACTGGGTTCCTCAATTCTGCAGTTTTTATATGTTATGATTTTCTGTAATGGTCTCCATCTAATGCAAAAGATCGTTTCTTTGTTAAGGATCAAGTGCTACAGTTATTTGTGGGTAAGGACAAATGTTTCCATTGTTTTTAGAGATTATGCTGCTTTAGTAAAGTGGAAGTTGTAGGTTCTACTTCAAGATCCATAACTTGTATGAGTAGTTGCCTAGGTTTCCAGCACCAGGCATGGCTTTCTTCTTGTTAACCAGGTCTTAAGTCTAATTGGAGAGCTGTTGGGTACTACCAGTGTGTATGCCATTACTGAACTCTTATGGTAACCTTGCCATGCTTACTTCTGTGGTTCGTAGGCATCATAGCTGGGTAGGACTGTTGGTTGCGTCCTTCCTTTGGCACCTTGCATGGCAGTTTCTGGCACTATGAAAGCTACTCTTCTGTGAGGAGGCACTTGGGCCAATTCCAGATCAGGCGTCTGGGCCCTGGTTCTGAAGTGCAAGCTGTTCTCAGCTATGGGGACTTACCTTCCACCTTTGGGAGGCAAACAAGGACAATAGCGATCGATAGGCTGTATGCTTTGAAAGTCTCTTAGACAGTCCTGACTAGCAGCACAAAGAGAACTTGTCATGTCTGCTATTGAGATTTCTGCTAGGTGGTCTTTGGCTCTTGGAGGGAGCATTATCAGGAAGAGGAGAAAAGCTTATTTAAACTATACATGAATATTTATACACAGAATTCTGTGTATTACGGATTTTTTTTTTAAAAAAGATAATATAATTGTTATGACTTTCAGACATCCTTATTACTGTATTTTACCCTGTATATACTTCCCCTTCCTGTCCCTAAATAGCCTTACTTTCCTATTTCCCTGGTCAGACCACTTGTATGCTGCTATTCCTCTCTCCCTCCTGTATTTACCTCTCTCCTCACTCCTGTAGAGCCTCTCTTCCCATTTCCCTGATCAGATCACGTATTCTTTGCTTTTCTCTCTATTTCTCCCAACCCCTCGCCCTGGCAATGGTCCTTTTTACTTTCCTGGTTTCTGCAGTTATACTGGATATGTACTCTCATTCAAAGATTTGGAGCTAGGAGCCGCTAATGAGAGAGAACATGTGATCTCCCTTCCCCTTCCCCCTACCCAGTCTGGGTCCCTTTATAAAATCAGATCTTTTTTAGTTTTAACCATTTACCTGCAAAGTTCACAATACCATTTTTCTTTACAGCTGAGTACTATTCCATTGTGTATACGTACCACATTTCATTATCCATCAGTTGTAGGACATTTAGGTTGTTTTGGTTTCCTAGCTATTGTGAATAGAGCAGTAATGACCATGCTGGGCATGCGTCTGTAGAGTAGGGTGTTGAATCCTTTGGGTAGGTACCAAGGAGTGGTACAGCTTGATTATGTGGTAGATTTATTTTTAAACTTTTTGAGAATTCACCACACTGATGTCCATATTGACTATACAAGTTTGCAGTTCCACCAATAGTGAATAAGGGTTCCCTTTTCCACATCTCCCTTTGCTTTAGGTTGGTTTGTTGTGTTAATCTTGCCATTCTGACAAGATTTCCAAGAGGAAATCTTGGTTGTTTAGATCTGCAGTTTTCTAATGGTTAGGTGCAGTGAGCAGTGAGCATTTGAGATTCTTCTTAGCCACCCCACTCCCCTCTTCTTCTTTGGAGAGCTGCTCAGGGTCCAGGCAGAATCTGTTGCCAGCCATACATCTTTTGTCAGGTGTCTAGTTTACAAAGATTCTCTCCTACTCTATGGGCTTCTCTTCTTCACCCAATTGTTTCTTTAACTGTTGAGAACATTTTGTTTTATCAAGTCTATTCTGTGAGTTCTGGAGCAAATGGAGTTCTATTTAGGAAGCCCTTTCCTACAGGGTACTGACTGGAAGAAGTTCTAGAAGTTTCAGCGTTTCAGGTTTCGAATTTAGGTTTCTGATGGATTTGGAATTAGTTTTTGAACAAGAGCTAGATAGATACGTGTCTAATTTAATTCTGCATATGGACATCGACCTCTCCTATCACCATTGTTGAAGATGCTTTCTTTTGTCCAGCTTATGTTTCTGGCATCTTTGTCAAATATCAAGTGGCTGAAGTTATGTGTCCTCATGTTTGGATCTTCAGGTTATCTTTCCAGTGGTCTAGAAGCCTGCTTTTGTGCTAGTACCATTTTGTTTCTATTACTATGGCTCTGTAGTGCATCTTAAGATCTGGAATGGTTATTTCCCTAGCTGTGTTTTCTGCTCAGGGTTGTTTTGGCTATTTGAGCTCTTTATGGTTCCATATGAATTTTAGAATAGTTTTGCTTTGTTTTGTTTTTTGACTGCTTTTAGTTGTCTTAGATGTTCTATTATGTGGTGTTTTCATTTAGTTCTTGGAAACTTTTTATTTCTTTCTTGATTCCATCTTTGACTCATTCATGATTCATTAATGAATTGTTTAATCTCCATGAATGTGTAATTACTACACTTTTATTTGATATCAATTTTTAAGTTGTAGTGCATTAAGGGTAGATTGGATATAAGGAGTGATCTCAGTCTTTTTAAATTTGTAAAGATCTGTTTTATGTGTCAGGATGTGTTCTATTTTAGAAAACCTTCCCTGTGCTGCTCAATAGATTGTGTATTGTTTGGTGTTTGGGTGGAATATTCTTTAGACATCACTTAAGTCTATTTGATATATTGATGTCAATTGATTCTGATGCTTCTCTGTTTTTTATTCAGATGATCTATCTATTGAAGAAAATTGAAGTCACCTACTATTTTTTGTTTGTTTGTTTTGTTTTTTGTTTTTTGCTTTTTTTTTTTTTTTGAGACAGGGTTTCTCTGTATGGCCCTGGATGTCCTGGAACTCACTTTGTAGACCAGGCTGGCCTCGAACTCAGAAATCTGCCTGCCTCTGCCTCCTGAGTGCTGGGATTAAAGGCGTGCAGCACCATGCCCGGCTCGAAATCACCTACTATTAATGGAGTGATGCTAATTTGTTTTTAAATACAGTTGTATATATTTTTATCCAATTGGATTCTCCAGAGTTTGGTGCATGTATGTTTAGGATAATAATGCACTCCTTATTAACTGTTTCCTTGATTAGAATGTAGTAGCCCTCTTTATCTCTTCTGTTTAATTAAATCTATCTTGTTAGATATTAGAATAATGACACTCAACTTGTTTACTGGTCACATTTGATTGGAGTATTTTTGTCTATCCTTTATCCTAAGGTAGTGCTTTTTTTAAAGCTAAGGTGTGTTTCTTGTACAAGAGATAGATGGATTTTGCTTCTTGCTCTATTCAGTCAGCCTGTCTTTTGTTTGGAGAATTCAGGCCATGATATTTAAACTTAGTACTAACATGGGTATGTTGTAGTCCCTGCATTGTTGATTTTTGTTGTTGTTGTTTGTGTTCACAGTATTATGTATTTTAATAATTATGACTTTGTATTTCTTTGTATTTCTTTACACACTCGCCCTTCTATGCTGGTTTTTCTATTCATCTTGGAATATAGCGTCTTAGTTACTGTTTTATTGCTGTGAGGAAACAATATGACCAAGGCAACTTATAGAAGAAAGCCTTTAATTGGGGACTTTATTACATTCTGAGAGGACTAGTCCATGATCGATATGTCAGGAAGCAAACAGGCCTGGAACTGGACTAGTAGCTGAGAGCTTTACACCTTTTGATTTGTAGGCAGCAGGCAGAGGGAGAAAAAGAGAATGAGCCTGGCATTTTTATATCTTAAAGCCCACCCTCAGAGACACAGCTCCTCCAACAAGGCCACACATCCTAATCTTTCTCCAGAAGTTTCACCAACTGGGGGCAAAACATTCAAACATATGTGCCTAAGGGGGTCATTCAAATCATCACATATTGATTTCTGTATTTTCTTTAGGTTTGGTTTATTGGATATCAATTTTTCAGATGTTCAGTTTATATCATAGGAAGTTTTCTTCAGTTATGACAGTTTTGCTGGGTATATTAGTATAGGTTGTCCATTATAATCTTTTAAGACTGGGAATATGGAATGGATTGCTCCTGAGTCTTCTGGCTTTCAAAGTTCCCACTGAGTTGTTATTCTGATATAATTTTCTTTATATGAAACTTGCATTCTTTTCATGCAGCTTTCAGTACACTTTCTTTGTTATACATTCTCTTAACTAATTTTCTTTTCTTCTGTATATTTGGTATTCTGTATGCTTCTTGTATCTGTATGTGGGTGTCTTTCTTTAGTTTGGGGGAAGTTTTCTTCTGTGATTTTGTTGAAGATCAGATCTATGTCTGTGACTTGGGATCTCTCTTTCATCTTTGCCTATAACTTGTAGGTTCATGGTGTTCCACATTTCTGCTATGTTCCTTCTCTGTGTTTTTTTTTTTTTTTTTAATATTTTGGTTATTTGATCTAGATCCTGTGCTTTTATCTTCGAGTCCTGATAGTCTCTGTTCTATTTGATTTATTTTTTTACTACTAAGAGTCTCCTAACTACTGTTTGAGCCTTCTTCAGCCTATCTCCTTATTGAATTCTGTTCTCAAGTCCTGGATTGTCTTAATCATTTCTGTCAGCTTTATGTTTGTGGTTCTTGGGCATCACTAAGGTGTTTATTCTCTTTAAGCTCTTTAAGTTTCTTTGTGTCTTCTTTAAATTCTGAAGTCTTTGATGAATTTTATGTTTATTCTTTTAAATTCTGAATCCTTGGGTTTGCTTAGGTAATTTTCCTTGGCAAGGATTAATATATGACTGGTAGGTTTTAGAAGATACTGGCTTAACCTTTCTTTTTTTTTTTTTTTTTTTTTTTAAGATTTTTTTATTTATTATATGTAAGTACACTCCAGAAGAGGGCGCCAGATCTTGTTACGGATGGTTGTGAGCCACCATGTGGTTGCTGGGATTTGAACTCAGGACCTTTGGAAGAGCTGTCGGGTGCTCTTACCTGCTGAGCCATCTCACCAGCCCGGCTTAACCTTTCATATTTGGGAATTTTTGCGATGGGATCTGGTCATATAGACTTCTTTTCTTTGGTTAGTTCTAAGACTGATATGGACTGAGTAGGTTGAGGTAAAAGCAGGGATGTCAGTGCAGGTTTGTCCTAGAGGTTGGAAATGGCTTTGGTGTAAAAAAATCAGGGATTCCTGTCGAAGGGACTGGGATGGTAGACAAGATGTGCTTCCTGGTCTAAGCCTGAACTTGTGGAGCTTGATCCACATGGGTGGAAAGGTTGCTTATGGCATGGAAGGGGGAATAGGTAAAAAGAGTTGTATAGTTGGATGAGGAGTCAAAGGGTGGTTGATGGTAGACTATGTCCTGCTCATTGTTCTTTATGGTATTTCTTTTGAAAAAGAATATAATGCCAATCTAATCTCACAGCTGAAGTTGGCAAATCATGGATGTTTTTCTTCTTTTGTGAATACATTTATCTCACAGGGACCTAATAATAGTATTTTCTACAGCAATTTTTAAAAATGATTAAGTTGATGGGTCTGGAGAGCACTCAGCGTTGATGAGTACTAACGACTCCTCTAGAGGACCAGGCTTCAGCTCCAGGAACTCTCATGACCTCTTTTGGATCCTGCAGGCAGGGCACACACATGGTGCAAAGACATACATGGAGCAAAACAACCATACACATGAAACAAATAAATCTTTTTTAAAAAATATAATTGTACCTTTTTCATCACTTTTGTTTCAGAGTGAGATAATCCGAGATAACACTGGCATTCTGGAGTGTGTTAAAGAAGGAATTGGACGAGTGATAGGCTTGGGAGTGCCTCACAGCAAACGCCTTCTTCCACTGTTTTCATTGATCTTCCCAACTGTCCTGCACGGAGTTCTTCATTATATCATCAGCTCCATCATCCAGAAGATTGTCCTTCTAATTCTAAAGAGAAAGACCTATAACAGCCACCTAGCTGAGAGCACTAGCCCCATGCAGAATATGTTGGATGCCTATTTCCCAGAACTTATTGCTAACTTTGCCGCCAGCCTTTGCTCTGACGTTATACTTTACCCACTGGAAACAGTTCTGCATCGTCTTCATATTCAAGGAACACGCACAATTATTGACAACACAGACCTTGGCTATGAAGTACTTCCAATTAATACGCAGTATGAGGGAATGAGAGACTGCATAAATACCATCAAGCAGGAGGAAGGAGTGTTTGGTTTCTATAAAGGGTTTGGTGCTGTTATAATACAGTATACACTGCATGCAACCATCTTACAGATTACCAAAATTATTTACTCCACACTTCTTCAGAATAGCATTTGAGATTTAAGTTCTATGATTGGCTGATCCAAAAAATGTTGTCTGGATAATTTGCTATGACATTTCAAGTAATAAAAGTAAAAATACTGCATGGAAAGAAATAGGCTGGGAATTACCACTGGTGGAAAACCTCATGCTAATTATTCTGACTTCTTATTTTTCTTAAGGCATAGATATATATAGATAGATAGATATAATACTGGATCAAACCTTTCCAAAATTGAAAACTCAATAAAGCTAATACTTTAAATTTAAAATGTAAAGTTACATTTTAGTATAACACTCATGCTGAAGTAAAATTGATCCTGGGCAGAAACAAAAAAATGTATCAAGTATAAAATGAAATTGCAATGACTTGAATCTATTTTACTGACCTTACTATTTGTTCTATGTTTGTTTAACTTGGGTTCAGGTCAGTGTTCTTAAAGCAGTGGATAGTATTAGGATTTTACCTTTAAGCAAATAGATTATGCCATCATTGAAAAAAACTGATGATTAGGTTTGGCACTGTGTAAGCAGTGGTTGAAGGGTTTTAAATTGTATTTAGCCATTTTAATTGCTGTATATATTTATTACATGGAGCCATTTGTGTGCGTGTGTACATGTAACTTGGAGTTTCCTTCTTCCCTGCGAGTTTCCTTAGACCAGCTTACTGCATCAAAGGAAGGTAGACCCTTTCTGCTGGAACATCAAGTATAAGACGTCAAAACGCCAGAAAATAGCTTTTTTGTCTGCATCCTGTCCAGCATTGCAGTGTCAGAAACTTGAAATTTGTCATATGCTTGTGACGTTTGGATCATCAGATGATTTTCAGAGCTACTTTTAAAGATCCCTAACAATCATGGCAGCCATGACCATTTCCACACTTACCTTAAGGAGCCCCACCTGTCTTTCATTCTCAAAGAACTTACCTAAGAGGGAACAAAATGAAAGTTCTGGGGATTTGTGCCTCTTGCTCACCATAAATAATCACTGCAATCACCTCAATCTTTCTTTTTTCTTTCCTTTTTTGTATGTTTGTGTGTGTGTGTGTGTGTGTGTGTGTGTGTGTGTGTGTGTGTGTAAAGTTTTATTCTCCAAATAAGCTACCCTGAAGATAAAAATGAGACATTCTTGGTACTCTTTATTTAAGCTTGTTTGGATAAGTACTGAATTAAAATTCAAACCTCATAGGAAATTTGCCCTGATGTGTTACGAAGGAGGAGGAGGAGGAGACACTATATTTCAACAAGTGAAACTTCTTAATCAGTTTAATGAAATAAAGTTGATGTATTCCCATGGTGGATTAGACTTTGTAATAAAGTGATGTATAGTTCACTGATGACTCATGCAGCATTTAGCATTTCGTTTCTTCATGGGTATGCTCAAGTTTACAAACACTTAAGTGCGGTGCCTGCAGGTATTGACCAACCTAGAATGCATGCATACTAACACTGATGTTACATGTTAAATGTTGCAGAGGGTGTTTGTACCGTGATTGATCAGAGTGGAAGCTTAACATGGTCATGGAAAAGCATGAAGTAATGTGTCAGTAGCAGCTGTCCCTACCAGTCTGTGTCTTTGAAGTAATGCTGTCAACTCTTCAATTCTTCAAAAGGGAAAATAAATGCTGTTTGATCACATTTTGCATTTTATGGTTAATCTCTTAACAAGTTTTTCTATGTGTAAAAATGGGGTTAACATTTTTTACTGACTTTTAGCTGCTAAATTTTTAGATGTTTATAGTCACCTTCCTCAGAATTTCATTTTATAAGTCAAGGTAGTTTCAGAGAAGAAACCAGAAAATTTTGGTTTCAGAAAATATTTAGAACACGCTAAATGGAATCAAATATTTACTGGGTAAATTTTGTGGAATTTTCCATGTGCCTGAAGATTAGATATTTAAGGATTATTTATTGACAGATACCATGAATTTAGTAATATAAATTTATTGCATCTGAAGTCAAAATGCTGCAGCCAAACTAAATACGTGATTATTATTTCCTGTTTCCTTGAAGAAGCCTCTGCAAATTACCTTAAAAACTAAAGATGGAGAGAATCTTTTTTTTTTTTTTTTAACTGCTTTTTTTTTGAATTTGTTAAAATGTAACCTTTGAAAGTCAAACACATTTTACTTTCTTTTCTTTTTTGGTTTTTCGAGACAGGGTTTTGCTGTGTAGCCCTGGCTGTCCTGGAACTCACTCTGTAGACCAGGCTGGCCTCAAACTCAGAAATCCGCCTGCCTCTGCCTCCCGAGAGCTGGGATTAAAGGCATGTGCCACCACTGCCCGACCAGACACATTTTAGTTGACCAGTGTTTCTTAGTGAATTAATACCTTTTATACTCCGTATGACAAATAGCCCCATGGATGTGATTCTATTAAGTAGAATGCAACAAAGCAATCACTCACTCATTGTGCAGAAATGCTCCAGTGCTTTTATCTGAGAATCCTAGAATCTGTTTGGGAAGTAGAAGATGCTGCCTTGACAGTTGTACTGTTGTTGGCCGAGGTCATGGAGGATGTGTGCTGTCTATGTGGGTATGGATGCTGTAGAACAGAAAAGATATTTCCCAGCTCCTGCAAAAACTATCTAGGTTAAGTGACTTAGAAAACTTATTTAAGGGTTCACTTATTTATATCACACTGAAGTTAGAGTACTACTTACTGCTGGCATTTCTGTGTTCTCTTCATGTATTTGACACAATACATGTACTGGTTGGTTTTGTGTGTCAACTTGACACAGGCTGGAGTTATCAGTTGGGGAATGCCTCCACGAGATCCAGCTGTAAGGCATTTTCTCAATTAGTGATTAAGAGGGGAGGTCCCCTTGTGGGTGGTGCCATCTCTGGGCTGGTAGTCTTGGTTCTATAAGAGAGCAGGCTGAGCAAGCCAGGGGGGGAAAGCCAGTAAAGAACATCCCTCCATAGCTTCTGCATCAGCTCCTGCTTTCTGACTTGCTTGAGTTCCAGTCCTGCATCCTTTGGTGATCAACAGCAGTATGGAAATGTAAGCTGAATAAACCCTTTCCTTCCCAACTTGCTTCTTGGTCATGATGTTTGTGCAGGAATAGATACCCTGACTAAGACAATACATATCACCTCACTGCCCCTGAATAAGTACCATCTTATTTTTGAGTCATTTTCATTAATATAGTACTAGTTTGTATAGCAGAGTAACAACAATCTGTGGTTTGACTCTTGCATCTTGTTATTTTATTTATTTTTTAAATTTAGTAAAGGTTTATTTTCTTTATTTTTTTAAATTTTGTCACAGTACCATTTTAAATGTTTTAGGTAATAAGTTGTAATATAAAAGATTTGATAAAATGTTGAATTCAAGCCAATATATATGTTTCCCTTATTGATACTAGAGGACTACTCATGGTAGGGATAAAAGGTAATTTTTTTCCTAGATAGAAATGAAGATCAAGAGAATTCTATATGTAAAATTGAACATTTGCCACCACCTATTTAAAAAAAATTCCCTTGCATCATAAAACTAGGCTAATTGGTGTGGTGTATAAAGTAGTATATTTTCTAAAGTAGATTTCTGCATTGTGTCTTGTTTAAAAAGTCTTAACGTGTATTACCATCACAACAGCACTATGGCATTTGCAGAGTAGTCCTGTATTGGTGCTATTGGAGGAAAACTTATAGAATGCCTGTAGCTTGCCTTATGTAGAGCAGCTGTGGGCCTGACAGTATCAAAACAGCCAGCTCCGCAGGAGCTCCACGGTGAAGATCAGAGTGAAGCTTAGTTAGCAGAAGGTGGGAGAAGAGATTAGAGCACTCACAGTGATTAAGGAAACAAAACCAAAAATTGATGTAAACAACAATAAAATCAAGCCCATAGTTAAAATTTAGTAAAAAAGTCCCAAATTACTGAGTCAGAAATGAATAATGGGGCCATTGCTAAATGTAGCATGCCAAACAGCATGAGTTGTATGACCATGCTATGAAAAAACCATGTGCCAGTTTGGACAACCTACACGAAATGGACAAATCCTGTAAGCAAACTGCAACAGCAGGCACAAGAAGAACTAGAAAGTCTGAGCAGGCTAGGCCAAGTGTGAACCAGTTAAAAACTCAAAAACAAAGTCTAGGACTAGCTTTATTGGTGAAGTCTATCAAACAACTAAAGAATTTGTACCAATGCTCCATTCACCAAAAACTTGAAGAGGTGGAAACACTTTCCAACAACCTATGAAGCCAGAATTAAACCAATACAGGATTAAGTTCTAGAGCTACAAAGTAACATCTTTTATGAGTTTACATGAAAAATTTACCCTCTCCCCCGAAAACCTATCAAACTAGGGGCTGCAGGTCAGAACACTTTCAGGGTATCCATATTCAGTTCCCAGCATCCACATGGCAGCTTACAACAGTAACAATTCCTTATAACTACAGTCCCAAGGAATCCAACACCCCCTTCTCTAATTATAATTACTTCCCTTTCCTTCCAGTCCTCATGTTCATTCCCTCCAATCTCAGATTGCCTTTATTTTTTTTATTATTACACACACACACCCCACTCAGTCTTTTTGTCTTTGTGAATGTGGTTTCAGAGCTGACCACTGTGTGCTGGATAATGAATCAAGGAACTCATTTCTGGGAGTGACAAATTTTCTTTCAACAGCATTAGTTGCCTGTAGTCTTTTGTCTCAGGTGGGACCCCATGAGATTTTCTCTCTCATTTACATGTTTATTGGTATTATTCTTTGGATCTTGCTTATGTAACCATTTCTAAGAGAGTCAGTCACACAGCAGACTGCCTGGTATTCTGTTTCTTTTTTCTTTTTTAAAAAAATATCTTTTTTTAAAAAAGATTTATTTATTTATTATATGTAAGTAGATCTTGTTACGGATGGTTGGTTATGAGCCACCATGTGGTTGCTGGGATTTGAACTCCGGACCTTCGGAAGAGCAGTCGGGTGCTCTTACCCACTGAGCCATCTCACTAGCCCTGGTACTCTGTTTCTTAAAATCTTCCTCTTTCCTCGTGCATGATGTTTCCTGAGCCACAAATGCAAGAGCTGTGCTTCTATCTAAGGGGGCTGAGCTCTGCCAAAATTGATGCTTGCATTGTGTCCAGTTGTAGATTTCTGTAATGGTCCCCACTTGCCGTAAAGAGGCTCATTTGAAGGAGGGTGAGCTACATTTATTAGTGGGAATATGTATAAAATTTAGAATGTAGGTAAGGAATTTTGCTGGTCTAGGGAAGTGATGGTATAGGCTCTTTTCTGAAATCCATGACCTCACCACCCCAGGGAGTTGGGTAGGTTTTTAGTACCAGGCAGGACTTCCTTCCTGCTGAGTGGTCTTTAAGTCCATTTAGACAGCTGTTGGTTACTAACCCCCGTGTGAACTGCTACTGCGTCTTTACCAGTATCTTACCGTATTTGTCATTGTGGTTTATAGGTGTCACAGCGGGGTAGGAATATTGTTTCTCTCCTCTGGTAGCTTGCATAGTGTTTTCTTGAACAATGGAAGTGAGATGGCAGGAAAAACCTTTTAGGTTAGATGCAGCTTAAATCATCTGAGTCCTGTGTCCCAAGTATGTGTTGTATACAGCAACTGGGGCTTATCTTCAACCTCTGAGAGGGTTCCAAGTGTAACATTATTAGCCTGCGTTACTTTGAGCATCATTTGGATTGCCCTCACCAAGGAGGTACAGGGGCATTTAGTTTATGGTTCTTGTGGGAGAGTGTTGTCAGCTGAACTGGCATAAATTTGTTTAATATATAGATATAAATACATGCAATTATATATATGTTCAGTGAGATATGTAATTGTTTTCAGCAATTGGACCTTTTCATCAGTTTGTGAGGAACAACCAATAGGATTGTCAATGGCCTGAGATGTTTGGGGGTTTTTAGAGGAAACCTTTGGCTAACAATGCAGTTAGATATAACTCATTCGTGCACGGCTCAGTTAGATGTAACCCATGACACTAGAGGTTTCATTTGGTGGCAAAAGATATCCAGTTGGGACTTTGTCCCTCAGCCATTTGGGGAGACAAAAATATATACATTTATATATTTTTTATATATATCTTATTTATCATGGTTTATTGTTTTGAGACAAAGTTTCTCTGTGTAGCTCTCTGGTTGTTTCGGAACTCACTCTGTAGACCAAGGTGGTCTCAAACTCAGAGATTTGCTTGTTTCTGCCTCTTGAGTGCTAGGTTTAAAGGTATGTACCACCACTACCTGACTATGTGTGTGTGTGTGTGTGTGTGTGTTTGTATCTTCTTAAGTATATATAAGAAGCTTCAACAGTAGTAGGTTTCCATATGAGCCCTCAAATGGCCCTTGGTGCTGTGTTCCCTCCTTTCCCTATTCTCTTGCTCTCTCCATTTAATCCTCCAATTCCACTCTCCCTGTCATAGTCAGGGTTTCTATTCCTGCACAAACATCATGACCAAGAAGCAAGGAGGAAAGGATTTATTCAGCTTATACTTTCCATGTTGCTGTTCATCACCAAAGGAAGTCAGGACTGGAACTCAAGCAGATCAGGAAGCAGGAGCTGATGCAGAGGCCATGGAAGGAAGTTACTTAATGGCTTGGTTCCCCTGGCTTGCTCAGTTTGCTTTCTTATAGAGCCCAAGGCTACTAGCCCAGGAATGGAACCACCCACAATGGGCCCTCCCACCTTGATCACTAATTGAGAATATGCTTTACAGCTGGATCTCATGGAGGTATTTCCTCAACTGAAGTTCCTTTCTCTGTGATAACTCCAACTTGTGTCAAGTTGACACACAAAGCCAGCCAGTATACTCCCTAACTAACTAAATAACTATATGTATATGTATATGTATATATATATATATATATATATATATATATATATATATATATATATATATATATATATATATATATATATATATATATATACATATATATATGATCCATTCCTCACCTTTTTATTTTATCCATACCCAGTCCTTTTTATTACTAATTATTATTGCATGGATATATGTATTTACTGGGTAGGTTTATGACAACTCAATAAGGCCATCAGAGAGGTAAGAACCTCTACTGAGAAAATGCCTCCATAAGATTGAGTTGTATGCAATCCTGTAGGCTCTACAGTGTAGGGCATTTTCTTAATTAGTGATTGTTGTGGGAGAGCCCAGTTCATTGTGGGTGGTGCCATCCCTAGGTTGTTGTCCTGGGTGCTATAAGAAAGCAGGCTGAGCAAGCCATGTGAGCAAGCCAGTAAGCAGCATCCCTCCATGGCCTTTCCCCCATCAGCTCCTGTCTCCAGGTCCCATGCCCTGCTCAAGTTCCTGTCCTGACTTTGATGATGAGCTATGATGTGAAAGTATAAACCAAATAAACCATTTCCTTCCCAATTTGCTTTTGCTCATGGTGTTTCATCACAGCAATAGGTACCTATTGAGCCAGATTAGATTATATTAAATGCAGGTTTATTGGGAAGCTGGTCTCTGGCAAGGTCACTAGCCCCAAGGACTAAGGCTAGGGAAGTCACCAAGGGGAAAGAGTTGGGGAGGGGGAAGAAAAAGAGAAAGGGCATGCACACAGAGAGAAGGAGGAGGAGGAGGAGAGAGTAAGAGTGAGCAAATGTCTGGATTATATAGGGAAGTATGGGACATTGGGCTATGCGCAGACAGTCTGGTCTCCAGTAGAGCTGAGGTCTGAACTCCGGAATGGTGATAATTCGCCTACATGACACAGTAGGCATTCCCTCATGCTCCTCGAACTCTAGCTCCTGCCCAAGTTACCCCCCCCCCCAGCCCCCACAAGAGAAGCATGGCTAGAAGTCACCTAGGCAATGTCCCAAGCTTCTGACCTTCAGGCTAAACTCCTCCCCAGTTACCTAGCAACAGAAAAGATAGCAGCTCACTTTCAAAGGGGTTGTTGGGCCCCTCCTTGCTCTCTCTCACTTCTTTGTTCTCTTGCTCTTACTCTCCTCTCCTCTCCTCTTCTCTCCTCTCCCTCTCTCTCTCTTACTCTCTCTCTCTTTTCTACCTTCTCTCTTTCCCCCTGCCTTTCTATAATAAAGCTCTAAAACCATAGACAGACAGTCTCTGCTCAGTCAAGGCTGCGCTCACTCTTGCATGCGTGGGAACCTCTCTTCCCTCAGCCCTCTCTCCCATAACCCTGGGCTACAGGGTGTACCCCAGGGCCCCTTTTGGTTTGGGGGGCTGCCCCTTGTCCACCCCCTGTCGAGTGGGTCAGAGGCTTGGATGCCCACCCGGGGCTGAGTGGAAAGCGTCTGGCAGCCCTCCCATTTCTGTCTGTCCAGAGCATAGGTGGGACTCTGGTGGGACTTGGGCTATCCTCCCCCCTTCTTCCCCTGCCCCCCTTTTAGTTCCCACAGTGAAGAGCCTCTGGGGGTAGGGCAGCTCAGACCCTGAGCTGAAAAGTTCAGGGTTGGGGGCCAAGGAGAGTATGCCAGGCAGTGACTGAGAGAACGGGGAGACAAGGTCTGCTTTGTTATGCAAACTATGCACTTCAGTAATGTTAGATGTTGAATACTGGAAAAGAATAAGAAGACTTGTAAAACAAAAACAGGAGCAAGGGGAGCTAGCTCCTGTGACATTCTGTTGTATTTGAGAACTGTTGCTGTTGCTTTGGAGACAAAGCTAAGTTGAGCTCGAAGGCCAGCGAACTGCTAGGGAAATTAAAATTCTTCGTCAGCACTCAGCACCCACGAATGAAGCCTTTTAGTTCAGATGAAAATAACTAAGATATAAAAGAACATTGTTCTTAAAGCCCAGAAAATGACTAAAACCAAGATCATTTAAAAGAAAGAGTTCAAGCAGACTTCCCAGGAGTGCGTAGAGACTCCAGCTCCCTTCCAACAGCTTTGTAAATACTCCTCGTTGAGCGCAGTTAAACCCTGTGTGGGAGTCCTCCTTGTTCTAGGCTCTATCTTCAGTTGGTCAGTTCTGCCACCTCTCCTGCAGCAGCGAGCAGGTCTCCACTACCAACTTTTCTGAGGTTTCCTGGCCAGACCATCCATAAAAATAAATAAATAAATAAATAAATAAAAAAAAAATGAGGCTTTCTTCTTAAAAATATTTTAGCTTTGCAACATCTTTGGATACAAAGAATGGGGATGTTGCTTACTGATGTACAAATTTAAAAGCATTAAAAGTTTAATTACCTCAGTCTCTTAAATTAAAACAAAACAACAGCACCCCTCCCCCCTCCTGTAGAGGTTCACTTACCCGCCAACTTTCGGCTGGTTAATAAAACAAAGAATCAAACAATAAATAAAAGAGCCTCCCAACAGGCTCACAGATTCTGTCACAAGGGCGTAAAGCAAGTAAATAAAAATAAATAAGTTCCTGATTTTACAGCACACTTGAGGGCTTCTTCCATTAACAGACAAAAACTTATAGACCTTTATGGACTTTTAAAATCTTCTATAACAAGCTATAAAAATAAGTGTTGTGTTTTTTAAAAGCCAAGTATATGTTTTATAGAGCATGGTATGGTGAGGCGGGAGAGGCTCCTCAGCAGGCCCAGGCTGAGACATCCCTTCTTCCCCCAGGCACCAGCCATAGGACAGGTATAGTATAGAATAGGGCGTGGGAAGGGGAAGTTAAGAAGGGAGTAGAGATATAAGGACAGAGAGAGAGAGAGAGAGAGAGAGAGAGAGAGAGAGAGAGAGAGAGAAG
>NC_034604.1:26821729-26825288 GCF_900095145.1 Mus pahari | reverse complement strand
AGAGAGAGAGAGAGAGAGAGAGAGAGAGAGAGAGAGCCAAAAAGCTTCTTTTATAGCAAACCAGGCTTACTTGGCTGTTGCCAGGTAACTGTTGGGCAGCGCCTAGAAGAAATGCCAGCAATAAGGATAATAAATAGATTGTGAACACCTTGTTTATTCCCTTGACTTATGAAAACACAAAACCTGACTAGGCCTCTAAGTGCTACAAATGTAAAAATCAGGCCTTGCCTTTCTTTCAGGCTTCCTCTGAGGTAGGCGAACTCACAGACAGTTTTCAAAGGAAAACAGTCTCGAAGCTTCCATGCTGTTGTTACTGACCTTAAAACTGGCTTTTTAATAATCCCCTACACTCTATTGATTTAAAAAAAAAAAAACCAAAAAACAAAAACCCCTCAGATTTAGCTTTTTAGTGACTATTCAATAATCTAAGCACTTAAGTCTCAAGGTATTAAAAGGGGAAACATCCAAGAAAGGTAAGTGGATAAAAATATGGAAAGATATTTTAATAAAGAAGGGTTCATATTTGAAGGTTAAAATGGACGAATATGTCCAGAAGAAAAGGAAAAATAAATTTATGGCAGTTGTGAAAGTCTCAGTAAGTTATTTAAGGTACATAAAAGATGGGACTTAAAGATGATACTAAAACTTCAAAGTTTGATACATTGAGGTTAAGCTTCCAGTTAAATCAACTGAGTTTCTTGGAGATCAGCTAGAAATGTCCTACAATGGAAACTCCCAGAAACCTGAGGGTGACCCTAGCTGGGACTCCTAGCAATGGGGAATACCTCCCTATTCCTGTATCCAGGCAAGATTTCCAATGGAGGGATTGGGACACCAACCCAGCCATGTCAACTTCAACCTAAAATTCTGCTTGTAACATGTGCTGGGGTAAAGTTGGTGTAAACATTGTGGGAATGACCAACCAATAGCTGGTCCAGCTTGAGAACCATACCATGAGAGGGAACCCAGCCCTGACACTGCCTGGAGGGCCAGAACCCAGAGGTTGGCTGGCCCAGCGACCTAGACCTAGGAGGAAACCAAACAAGACCAACCACAAAAGGGCAGTGAAATGATTCCTAATGGTATTCTGTTCTACCCATAGAGGGGTGCCTTGCCCGGTTGTCATCAGAGAGGTTTCACCCAGCAACGGATGGAGACGGATGCAGAGACCCACAGCCAGACATTGAGCAGAGCTGGGGAAATCTTGCTTAAGTCAGGAAGAAAGGATTGCAGAAGTCAAAGGGGTAAGGACACCAGGAGAACACAGCCCCCAAAATCGACAAACCTGGGCTCACAGGGACTCACAGAGACTGAACTGATAATCAGGGGACCCGCATGGGACTGACCTAGGCTCTGTGCATATTTGTTACAGTTACACAGCTTGGCCTTCCTGTGGGATTCCTAGCAGTGGGAGCATGGGCTGTCTTTGTCTCTTTTGTCAGCTTTTGAGACTTTTCCTCATACTGGGTCGGCTCTCATACTGGGTTGCCTTGTATAACCTTAATACCAGGTGCCTAGTCTTACCTGCAACTTTTTATGCTGTTTGATTGACATCCCTAGGAGGCTTGCCTTCTACTGAAGGGAAATGAAACAGGAGTGGATGGGGGGTGGGAGTAGAGGGAAGATGGGCGTGGCTAGGGGACAGAGACTCAGATGGGGCAGGGAGGAGTGGAGGGAGGGGAAACTTCGACCTGTGATTGGGATGGAAAAAAAAATCTCGTATTGTCAGACGTTATTAGTCTATTATTCTTGGTAATAATAATAAGTTCTGGTTCCTAAAGCTTTATAAAAACAATTAAAATTGTCATAGATACAGGCTAAAAATAAAATCCTCTTTAGTCATTTAATTTGTTTCCATATTTGTGTTGATAACATTCAGGCTTTATTTTTGATATTGATCAAACACATGGATCTGTTCAAGCTGTTTACAGATACTTTTTAAAGGATTCTCTTTGTTATGAGGATCTCAATAAAAATCAAAGTAGACAATCGTTCTGCATATGTATCTAAACCATTTATCTCCTTTTTGCCAAGTTTTGGAAGTCCATGTCCCTCATGACACTCTCTATAACCCTCAAGTACAATTCATAATTAAATGAGTTCATTTTTTTTGCACAAATATCAAATATATAAACAAAACAAAAGTGATAAAAAGATTAACTGCTCAGAAACAACTTTCCCGAGATTCAACCACATGTAAACTGCATGTAACTTCTAATTCTTATCCCCATCATCAAACTTGTTCTTGTTACACTGACAGTCTGTGCTGTATTTTGTTATACTTCTTGTCATATTATTCTATATATTAATAATATCTTCAACTCTGCATTTAAGATATCAAACAACCCTCTTTTGTATTGGTTTCTATAAAAACTAAGAGAAGCATGCATGCTCTTCAGGAAATACAAATATTTCATTGGGGAAATTATTGATAGTACTAAAAACTAGGAGTAAAAGGTTTTTTAGGATTGTTACTTGTTGGCATCCTAATACTTCTTAGAATCATAACTGCTACTATAGTGGGAGTGTTGGCTCTCAAACATGAAATATAAACAGCCCAGTTTATCAATGAAATGGTTAGAACTGTTTCAAAGATAAAAAGAACATAAGGGAAAAGTAGGCATAAACATTTGCAAAAGCTTGGATGCTTTCACTGATAACATTTATTGGATTAGGTAACAAGCACAAGCTATTAAATATTGATAAAACTGCCATATGATCACACATATGTTTGTATTTCTGATTACCTCATAATAAATATAAATACCCATGTGAATTGGTTAAAAACCTATTCAGATGGAAGTATAGACTCAGTATAACAGTATTATTGACCATAGTCAATTTCATCAAGAAATACATTCATTAGAACATTCTCATTTGTCAATAGTTTCTGGCCAACAGTTTATAGATGAATTTCAAAGTGCCTTACAGCATCATATCCCTCTAATATTTTACTATGTTAAGCTACTAAAATCCTGATAAATCTAACATCAGTTGTTATTAGTCTTTTATTACTTCTAACAGACTGCCTTTGCATCCCAAGAATCCAGAAAAGGCTTATTCTCCAAGAAAAGATTGGTTTATGTCACCGTGACACAATCAGAAGAGGGGAGCTGGTTGGGTTTGATGTTCTGAAGTTCCTTTCTCAAGTACAAGCCCTGATGTAGATGGGGCTATGTGACTGAGGAAAATGGCAGGCGGGAGATAATGACTGGGAAAATGTCCTTCAGGAAAAGCAAGACCATAATGACAGTGAAGTGTGAAAGAGGGAACTGAGACAGACGTATTATACTGCTTGCACTCTGCTTACAGAGCTATCTTTAGTAGTTAGCTGAGAAGTATACAAACTGCAGTAGAACAGAAGAGAAAGTGTTCATTTATGAACTGAATCTCCCATTACTCCACTGTGTCTCAACATGGCTGCTGTCCTGGCAATAGAAGGAGTTTGGGAGTGCTCCTTTTTCTATTTTTTTGAGTAGTTTCAGGAGGATTAGTTGTATATCTTCTTTGAAAGTCTGGGACACACACACACACACACACACACACACACACACACACA
>NC_034604.1:26816039-26821574 GCF_900095145.1 Mus pahari | reverse complement strand
CACACACACACACACACACACACACACACACACACACACACACACATTCTCTGTCTTGCTAACATCTATGGCAAAGTCTATCTTTAGTTTTCTTGGTTGTTATCCTCCTTTAGTGATGCCAAAACTGCCTCAACAATTTTCTAAACTAAACTAAATTCTCAATGAAAATAATAATAGTACTGACAACTTCATTTTTTGTATATTATAGATGCTACCTAACTTGCATACTATGTTCCAAAGATGCACACTGTTATCATATGACTGTCTTATGTTCTAGATCTTTTTTTTTTTTTTTAAGATTTATTTATTTATTATATGTAAGTACACTGTAGCTGTCCTCAGACACTCCAGAAGAGGGAATCAGATCTTGTTAAGGATGGTTGTGAGCCACCATGTGGTTGCTGGGATTTGAACTCTGCACCTTTGGAAGAACAGTCGGGTGCTCTTACCCACTGAGCCATCTCACCAGCCCCATGTTCTAGATCTTTGACATCTGTTAAGTTTATTATAGCCCCTTAGATTGACCCTTTTTGAAGTTCTCTAATTGCTTTCTCTTCTGTACAACACATTTTGCTAGCTAGGAAGCAGAGTGGTCTGCGCCCCTAAGTCCCTAACAGCGGTTAGGATGACCTCTGGGACGAAGAAGTGATGGACTAGTAGTTAGAAAGATTCCTTGATCTTGTAAAGCTTGCTCCTCCCATCATCTCTACTCAAGGGATCTTATCAGTCAAGAATAAGCCCTCTTGTGGAGAGCTCTTGGGGCCATGTCTAGGAATTTGGCAAGAGTATTTACATTGGGCTAGTACAAGAGAGTAGGCTCAGATAAGAATTTGACATTGAGCAAAGACAAGGCTCAAGATGAATACAGCTGAGAAATGTATTCTTTGTTCTTTGTGTCTTGATCAGCGGATAAAAGTCCCTGAATACAGCAATCAAGGGACCTTTGTTTATGTCTTGTTAGTTCCTCGACTACTTTTTCTTTGACCTAGAACTGATCCTATTCTTTGCATGTACCTAGAACTGTATAAAAGCAGACTGGAAAACAAAACAAAACAAAACAAAACAAAACAAAAACAAAACAAAACCAAAAACCTGCCTCAGCTCTTGCTGGGGGTCACACTATAATCTTGTCTAATTGTGTTTTGTTCTTTGATCCTGATTCCCTCCCTTGAGACCCTGTTGACTGACTGAGCTGCCTTGGTCACCCACTTGACAAGGGCCCTGCACAGCTTCATAGACTCCCACCTCCCTATTCCATCGGTTCCATTCAGCCTTACTAACACAACCTCATCATCACTACCTTACTCCACAAGACTATACAGTGCCCTTCTGGCATCACCCATTTCACCAGCCTTCCTACTTTCATCTTTTCTGGCTTGTCTTCTGATTCTCAGTATTTCTTGAGACCTGACTTCCTTGCTATAGGCAAATACTCAACCATCCCTCCTAATTCATACCCAACTCTGCTGCCAACTGTTAGCTCTAACTTCCCCTCTATATCTAACCAGTTTTTCCTTGATACCAATGCCTTTTGTCCAGCTAATGGGATGTCTGACTCAGGCAGCCTCTTACCACTCTGACCATGCTTTTAGGACTCCAGACAGAAATGGCTGGACTCAGCAGTTTTTATTTTTTAAATTATTTTACCTCTTTGCCTCTTCACTTCTCAGAAAACCTTAAGGAAATTTCAGATAATCTTGACACCCTTTAGAATCAACTAGATTCTTTGGCCATCATGATAGTCTAAAATCAGAGAGTCTTCCTGACAACTGTCTAAAGAAGGATTTGTGCCTTCCTCCAGGAGCAATGATCAAAAATCCAAACTGTTTTGAGGGGGGACCCAAAGACTCAGAGACCGAATGTGGAGAACTCAGCCTTCTCCTTTGATGGGTTCTTGATTCCCTCCCATCCTGCATCCTTTTCCCACTCATCCCTTTCCTCTTCCTCCTTTCACCCATCTTTAAAACTTGTACAGAAGTTGTTTCTAGAACGAATCATCACCATCTCTTGGTCATTACCACATAAGATGATGCAAAAGCAACACTTCTCTAGAGTCACTCACACTGCAAACTTCCAAGCAAATCTTCCCCTGTCAGCAGGAGGCAGCCTGGCAGTAAAGAACGCCTCCTATGATGTTCATATATAAAGGGTTTGGAATAAAGGATATCACTTACCTCAAACTAGGACTATAAAGTAAGGCCACGGCAACAAAACCCCTCCATTCATGGGATCTCAGAAAGCAGCCAACTTCTACCATCTCCCCTGGAGCCTGGAGGTTACAGAAAAAACCAGTCTGGCATCTCCCACCCTGCAGTTTCTTCTATCCTGGTGAATCCAGGCCATTCACCCTCCCTGCTCTGAATGATGGAAACGGACTGTAGACTCTATGTGGCAAGTTCTCCTGTAGGCTCAGATACTGAGGGTCTGCAGCTGCCAATCCCAGACCAAGAAAAGTCAGCTCTCACCGTTTTGAAGTCAAACTGAGTGTAAACTTTCATTTTCCTTCACTGACCTATTTCTTTTTCTTTTTTTGCTATATAATTTTTTTATTAGATATTTTCTTTATTTGCATTTTAAATGTTACCCCGAAAGTTCCCTATACCTTCTCCCCCGCCCCTGCTCCCCTCCCCTCCCACTCCCACTTCTTGGCCCCGGCATTCCCCTGTGCTGGGTCATATAAAGTTTGTGAGACCAAGGGGCCTCTCTTTCCAATGATGGCCGACTAGGCCATCTTCTGCTACATATGCAGCTAGAGACATGAGCTCAGGGGGTACTGGTTAGTTCATATTGTTGTTCCACCTATAAGGTTGCAGCTCCCTTCAGCTCCTTGGGTACTTTCTCTAGCTCCTCCATTGGGGGCCCTGTGTTCCATCCAATATCTGACTGTGAGCATCCACTTCTGTGTTTGCCAGGNACTGGCATAGCCTCACAAGAGGCTGCTTTATCAGGGTCCCTTCAGCAGAATTTTGCTGGAATGTGCATTAGTATCTGGGTTTGGTGGCTGATGATGGNATGGNTCCNNGGGNGGGGTAGTCTCTGGATAGTCCATCCTTTCATCNTAGCTCTAAATTTTGNCTCTGTATCTATATCCTTTCATGGGTATTTTGTTCCCTATTCTAAGGAGGAATGAAGTATCCACACGATGGTCTTCCTTCTTGGTTTTCTTGTGTTTTGCAAAACGTATCTTGGGTATTCTAAGTTTCTGGACTAATATCCACTTATCAGTGAGTGCATATCTAGTGACTTCTTTTGTGATTGGACCTATTTCTTATGTTTGCTTTTTAGGTGGAATTGAGACACAAAATAAAAAAAAAACAGCCACAATCCTGACAGATTTGTTTTTCTAAAAAACTCAGATGGCTGAAATAGATGATTGGGCAGGAAGGAAGGTTAAGCAGATGCAAGCACAATATTTCATCCTAGGCCTGTCAGACCTCACAGGAATGGCACGCAGGAAGAACAATCACTGCAAGGAAAGAGATTAACATCAAGACAGGAGGTGATCAAGAAACAAAGAAATAAAGATAATAATTTTAATGCTCTTGCTACACATTTGAATGAACAGGAAGCATGTGGTAAAGAGCCCTGTTAGGCAGGTTGTACTTTTCAACTTGCAGATTTATAAGCAGTGGGTGGGTCCAATTCTCTTCGGCAGAACCTAACTTGTGGGGAATACATGAGGGCGTGCAGAGAAAACACAGAATCACAAGATCAAAACACAGACATCAAAAGGAATAACAGGAGGGAAAAATAAGAAGAAAGACAAAAAAATGAAAACAACCATAACAGGCCGACCTTGCTTGCGAAACTGCCTTGGAAGCCAAGCCTTATTTGGATAAAAAGTGTCCTGTGTGTGCTGAATGCTTGCAAGACCGTGGTATTATCACCATTCGGAACATTCTGTAGATGCCTACTTTATTTTTCACACCTAGTAATGAAGTACAAAAGCCTTTAAGATTTGGAAATAAATATCTCTGTTCTTCCCCAGGAAACACTTCAATTAGCAAATAACTGTAACTGCATCATTACCATTTAATTTTCTGGGCAGTTCCAATGGCACCTAGGAGATAATAAAAAGATGTTGATATTATTCATATATTTAATTGCTCCTATTAGCATGTTTTTGCTATCCTGTGGGCAAAATTTTTAACACTTGGCTAGGTATACAGTAGAAAAAGGAGTCATAATAACCCAGACTGAAATACGTTTCTAAGTACCCATTACATCGGATAGCTATAAGCAACAATATACCTTTGTAATAAAACCTATTTACTGGTAAAAATTAAAATTGCTTTAATGGCTTTATAGCAGTCATACAATTAAAATAATTATACCAAGTTGCAGCTGTTTTGATGAGTCTAGGTACAAAATAAAGTAAAAGAGAAAGGAAAACGAAGAAAGTTAATTCCAAAAGCCAGTCTAAGAATCCAGAAGACATAAAGTGCAGGAGGGCTCTCTTCCCTCCAAAGCCATTTCTTGCTCCTGAATGCAGAGCTGTCCTTCTGTATATGTACAAGAAATTACTTTATACTTTAAATTCTGTATATGTTGTAGAAGTTACTTTAATTTCTGACCTGGGGTTTCTATCCCCGCCTTTTGTTATTGGGCTCCTGCATAAAAAAACACACTCACAGCCTTTATATTTACAATAAGCCTTAAACAACACAAGAGCTGGGCAGCTGCCTACCCTTCATGCTGCTAGAATCTTCTTTCCCACTTATAATCCCAAGTTATTACTTACTATTTACTATGTTCCATCTGAGCTGCTCTTAATTCCAACTGGGCAGCCCTCAGGGCCACACTCTCTTGACCTTTTAGTCGTGGTGGCTTCTCTTTCCTCCTCTCCTGAATGTCCTTCTCTTTCTTGTCCTCCTCCCAACCCCCTAGCTCTTGAAACCTAAGCCCCACCTACATCTCTTCTGCCCAACTGTTAGCTGTTGGCATCTTTCTTTACCAATTAGAAATAACTTGGGGGCATGGTCATTCAGTGTCTTATATGTGGACTCTCTTGTCTTTGGATCAACCAACCAGCATTAGGCCAACCGACTATACCCCACTCTATTGATAAGGCTTTCTAGAACAAATTTTATGTGTTGTGAAGGATGACATTTTATGTCAATCTCTTTATCTTGACTTAGCATCTTTTGTCAATAAGCTAGACATTTCCTAGTCATGGTCAAAATTATTTATACAAAAACCTAGAAAACCAAGAATCTCACAATCTCCATAGATTTTATTTGATTGCAGATTTTTGTATTAGTTTCAGGTAAATAATTTTGTATTCTAAAAATTCATTAAGAAATTGTCAGTGGCCGGGTAGTGGTGGTGCACGCCTTTAATCCCAGCACTTGGGAGGGAGGCAGAGGCAGGCAGATTTCTGAGTTCGAGGCCAGCCTGGTCTACAAAGTAAGTTCCAGGACAGCCAGGGCTACACAGAGAAACCCTGTCTTGAAAAAGACAAAAGAAAGAAAGAAAGAAAGAAAGAAAGAAAGAAAGAAAGAAAGAAAGAAAGAAAGAAAGAAAGAAAGAAAGAAA
>NC_034604.1:26807589-26816011 GCF_900095145.1 Mus pahari | reverse complement strand
AAATTGTCATTGACACTTGTGAACTCAGGATTTTGTGACAGCCTGAGGGAGAAAAGTAGGCAACAAAGTAGAGAGAAGCTTAAGTCCAGGCATGGTGGTACATGATTTTGATCCCGGCATTCAGGAGACTGAGCCATGCAGATTTCTGAGTTCAAGGTCAATCTAAAGAGCAAGTTAGGACAGCCAAGCTTAGCAGTGAAGGACCTGGAAGACAGAAAGCTGGTGATAATGTAATAGAACAAGGGTGCCATGTTCTAGCTCCAGCAACTTCACCATGTGGCTCTGGCTTTAGATTCAAGAATAGAAGGAACTACTAGGACAATTGATGCTGGTTAGCTGGAGCTAAGAAGTTAGTAGTGACTAAGAGATCAACATCACTGAGGTAAAAATCTGGGAAGTGTTTTCTGAGAGCACAAAGAAGCTGTGCTTCAGATTTAGCCAAGGCTGTAACTTGTGCTAAAGCTGGACTTGGTAATGTATAAGAATCACCCTAGTGATACTGGTTTTATAGTCATGAAGGAGTCATGGAGAGCAGCTGAGGGTTGGCACTATGAGAGGCCAGGAAAGGTCATTGGTGGAGGTGCAGCCTCAGTTACAGTTGAGGAGTGAGGTCTGAAAGTGTCATGCAAAGGAGTTGAGGCTTCGTACCATGAAGAGAGCCTACAAGAGGGCTTTTGGTGAAGCCTAATTGCAGCAGAAGACTCCAGTGTATTGGAGATGCCAGTACCTTAGGATGATCTCCAAGAATAGCAGTAGCAATAGACCAGAGGAAACAAAAGCTTTGAATGCTACAGAGAGCAGAGCTGGAGCTGTGGACCCAAGTTCTTTCGAGGAGCCCAGAAGTTCATGTGTGGATCCCAGACATTGGAAAAAGAAGCCCTATTGTTGAGTTGCCTTGGATACCCCAAGATGTTTGAGATGCCAGAGCAGTGCTATATCTGCTGAGGAAAGCTGCTAACAGGGAGTAGAACCAGCCCAGGAGAGAGAAGTTTGTTGCAGGCAACAAAGCAGAAAGGAGTTGAGGATCTGAAGACCACTTTGATATCAGACATGAAGATGCAGTTTGGAGTTTGCCTAGGTGGTTTTCTGTCTTGCTTTAGGAATTACAGTTAAATGATTGGAGGCATCTTAGAAGAGACTTTGAACTTTGGACTTTTAACATTGGTGAGACTGCTATAGACTATGGGGCCTTTGGAAGTTGGACTAAATGTAATTTTTATTATGCAATGGCTAGGTATGTCTCCCATAGACTCATGTGTTGGAACAAGACTATGGGGGCCAGAAAGTGAATGTTGTAGTTTTCATTCCTAATAGTACCCAGGGATGTCACTATTAAGAGGTGTGGCCTTGTTGGAGGAAGTGTATCACTGTGGCGGTGGGCAATGAGACCCTCTCCCTAACTATGTGGGAGCTAATCTTCTCCTGGTGGCATTCTGATGAATATGTAGAACTCTCAACTCCTCCTGAACCATGCCTGCCTAGATACTGCCATGTTTTTGCCTTGATAATAATGGACTGAACCTCTGAACCTGTAAGCCAGCCCCAATTAAATGTTGTCTTTATAAGAGTTGCCTTGGTCATAGTGTCTGTTCACAGCAGTAAACCCTAAGACAACAGGTGAAGTAGGTACAGAAGAAGGAGGGAGGAGGGTAAAATAAGAATGATGTCTGAAAAAGTCATAAACTCATACTATTGGCTATTTACTTAAAATAGTTACAATATGTATAATTTTGTTTATAAATATACATATATATTTAAGTGAAATTTTCTCATCTGGCCTGACAAAGCTCTCTCCAAGAGCTTTAAATTTGTCCTTTCGATTTCTGTGAAGAGTTTTCTTGTGTTTTTGAAGGAAATTGCATTGAATATATAGATTGCTTTTAGTAGGATGGTCAGTTTTACTATATTAATAACACTGATCCATTGATCCATGAATATGGGAGATCTTCCTATCTATAATGTCTTCCTTAGTGTCTTACAGTTTTCACTATACAAGTCTTTTACTTGTTTAATTAGAGATATCCCAAGATGGTTTTGTTTTGAGCCTATTGGCAAAGGTGTTATTTCTCTGATTTCTTTCTTAGTCTGCCATTGTGTAAAGAAAGGCTACTGATTTTTGTTGGTTAGCACTATGTCCTACTCCTTTGCTGAAAGTGTTTATCAGCTGTACATGGTTCCTGGTGGAGTACTGAGGGTCTTTTCTGTATAAAGTCATATCATCTTCAATTGAGATACTTTGACATCTTCCTTTCCACCTGTATCCCCTTAATCTTTATTAGTTGTCTTATTATTCTAAGACTTCAAGTGCTATACTGAATATGCATAGAGAGAGTGGACTTCCTGTTTTTGGTTCTGATTTTAGAGGAAATGCTTTGAGTTTCTTTCCATTTATATTGATGTTGGGTAAGGATTTGCTGTATATTGCCTTTCTTATATTAATCTATGTCTCTTGTATTTATAGTTTCTCCAGGACTTTTACTGTGTTGGAAATTTGGATGCTGTCAAAGGCCTTTTCAGCCTCTAGTGATAGGATCATGTATTTTTGACTTTCAATCTGTTTATGAGTCAGATTATGTGTTGATTTCCATATGTTGAGATGTTCCTGCTTCTCTGGGATGAAGCCAAGGTGAGTGTGGTGGATAATCTTTATGATGCATTCTTGGATTCAGTTTGCAAGTATTTTACTGAGAGAAATTTCATATATGATCATTAGGTCTGCAATCTGCTTTCTTTCTTGGGTCTTTGTATAGTTTAGNTATCATAGTAATTGTGGCCTCATAGAAAGAATTGGGCAACATTCCTTCAGTTTATACTTTGAGGAGTAATTTTAGGAGTATTAGTGTTAATTCTTCTTTGAAGGTCTTGTAGAATTCAGATCTGAAACCATCTGGCCCTGGACTTTAATTTGTAGCTCTCTCTGGCTCTTAGGAAAGTTTGGTGAGTTTCTGGGTAGACAGTGCTTCTGTTTGTCAGGGGTGACGGCAAGGAATAGAGTTGGATTAGGAGAAAGAGTTAAAAGAAAGAGCTAAGAGGACCCTGTGCACACCAAGAGGCATGGTCCCCTGGAAGGTTGGAGGTGTTGTAAGAGGAAAGGCTCCTAGAAGTATATTGAAGAAAGACAAAGAAGAATCTGGAGAGACAGGGAAGAAAGGGCTATGGGAACCCTAAGCCTGAACTAAGAGTTGGAGTGGATGGAGTTGAGGTGGAGGAGGGGCACCTGAAAGCAGGTTGCTACTAGGCTGATGGTGACAGTGGAGATACTGTAATGGAGAACAGGAAGGATAGTATGAATCACCTGCCTGAGTCCCTGTTAGGCATGTCCATGTTAGGAGTCACGAGGCAGAAAGCATTTCTAGGATTCTGTGGCTGACAAAAAGGAAGGGGAAGGGAGAGTCAAGAGGATCCACAGGAAGGAGGAAAGCTACATCCCTGAAAGATTCTGTGGAATCTCCAGGGTCCTGGAAAAGTGTGGGAATATTTTAGAGATTATTGTTCCTTATGAAGAGTTTGTGTGCAACTAATAGTGGGACTGAGACTTTGTAAAATATGGGTGTCTTTGCAGGTCAGAATGAACATAACTACTGTGGTGGCTTAAATAGAAATGTCCCCATAAGCTCACCGTTTTGAACACCTGGTCCCCAACGGGTGATGCTATGTCAGGAGGTTCTGGAGAGGCACTGCCTTGCTGGGGGAAGGAAATCAGTGAGAGAGCTTTAAGAGTTTCTAGCCTTCTGCAACTTCTTGTTTGCTCTCTTTGCTTTATGTTTGTGGTTGAAGAAAGATGTTTTCACTTCTTGCTTTGGCTGACTGCTTCCCCAAACATAGAGAAACTTTTTTCCTGGAACTTTAAAGATAGAAATACACTTTTCCTTCCTCAAGTTGTATTCGGTCATGGTATTTTATCAGAGTAATGGCACAGTAACTAACACAACTGGTGACAGTACAAAGTAGAAATGAAATATGCGATGCAATATATATAAATGCCCTTGTACAGACAAGGAGTAAAATGTGATAAGCAAGTACTTAATGGTAACCTAAACGTAGTGCATGTCTCATGGTTTATACTGTCACACAGTTCAGAGAAAAAAATGTGGTTGGGGTGGGAGTAGGGGAAGATGAAGAAATGAAGTAAACAAATAAGGCTGAACGTTAACAACAGGGTAAATTGGATAAAGGATATGAATGGTCCTTTTCTTACTCTTCTTTTCCTACACTGTGTAAGTGAAAAAAATCAGTTATTTATTAAAATTGTTCAGAATTTAATGGCAAAGAGAACCCATGATGGATGGTGCTGCACAGTAAAGTATGTACTTATTTATTCACCCTCTCCCCAGATTTTCTGGTGCATGACATCTAAAAACCTGACGTTTTCTGAGTGGTAAGAGTACGTTTTGTGCTAATCACATGACAAATGAGACCCCTAATAGCTCTAGGCTGACAGCTGGTCACCAGAAAGACACATTATGCAATTAGAATTTTGGAAATTTAGTACCATTGATAGAGAAGAAAATCAATCTAGTTGGAAAAAAAAAACAAAACCCCACGGATCTGAGCAGTATAGTCTAAAAAACACAGATTCAAGCAATCTTGAAAATATGTTGTAAGAGTTTTACAAAATGGCAGTTTCTGGAAAAGGAGTTCACCGCTTTATTATTTGCTATAAATTACGATTGAGGCTGTAAAGCTAAGTGGGTCTGTAGCAAAGTGTTAGGTCTGTCTCACTATCTAGGTTGTTTGTAGGCAACAGGGTTCTACATCTGAAGGTTGGCAGAGGTTAATGATGTCTAAGGTTACTTTAAATTATCAGTTGAGGTAGAGGTTTAGCTATGCATCTAAGATCGGACTCCCAATAGCTTCTCAATTTCATCTTAAGTGTCCTTATACACTACTCTATCATTTAAAGTTATTCTTTTATTTTCTTGACAGGCCAGTCAAACTCCCTGAGAGTGAAGGTGTGGCGGCTGAAGATTGAAATGTCCCATAAGAATTACGGACATCCAGTTTTGTTGGTGCCTTCCTGTTATTTGGTAAATACACCAATGTACAGAGAATTTGATGTATGCTGGCTCTCCAGTACAAGGTAATAAAATTTGTGTGTTTTGAAACTTTTCAGACCTTGCCCTATATTTGAGAGTTCTATCAGTTGTTCTACAAAATTTTCAAGCCTAAGAAGGTCACAGACGTCTCAGAAGGGCAGGCCATTATGGAGACGTGTCATGTATTTGAAGTCAGCAATGCACCTGTTGTCAGAACAGAATTGAATTGTTGCTCACTCCATTGATATCAGCAAAATATTGGCAAAGCATTCATAGAATTGTGCTATGAAATAAGCAATAACCATATAAAATTTTCTTATTTCATAGCTCTAGAATTGAGCATCATTTTACAGTGCAGGGACTCTATTGTCTGCATTTGTTGTCAGCAATTCAAGAAGTGACATGGAACTCTGAAATCCTGAATCCCATATGCTACATGTTCTTACTGATATGCTATGGACTTACCTCTTCATAGAACATTTTTGTGTTCTTTGCAACATGAAACCTCTTAGGAACTAAACATATATAATTCTAGGTATACACTTACTCTGAGCATATGACTACCCCATACATAGATGGCAAAAGGTGGAGGTGGAAGAGTGCATGCATACCCAGAAAGGAGTCCAGGCAACACTCTCTCATTTGCCACTTCAGAATGCTAATTACTTCATACTGGGACATTTGGCGAGCAGCATATATAGGAAGGCATTTCCTCTGAGCATTTTTATCTACTTGTAGAAAAACTAATGAATGAAATGTCATAAATCTGTCCCTAAGAATCTTAACAACCAAGAGAGATTCATTTCTCTTATAAGAGAAAGACCAGGGGATCACATCATATGGGGATAGACATTGTCACAGGTTGTCCATTCTTCTTCTGAGGGACATTTATCTTCATTAAAACTCATTCAATGCCTCACCCTAAACTCCACACATGTCGTCTTCCTTCTTCCTTATGAATACGGCCCAAAGTTTATAGATGTCTGAAGTTTGAGGTATTTACATTTTATTCATAACATGACTCCATACTTGGAGTAAGTGCCTTCCCTGTCAATCTGTTTACTTTCAGTTGATTTCACAAACTCAGTCACTGAACTCAGAGGTCCTCCCTCATGTATTTATATAATTTTCTTAAATACTTTCTTTTTTTTCCTTAATTTTTATTATTTAAATGCATTTTATACATCAAACATATTAATAATATTGAGTATTTTGAGAATCAAATAATACATAAAAAATGTGTTCAACTTTTATATTCATATCCTTTCATACCCTAAAATATCATTAATGAATATTTAATACTATCTATAACTGAGGATCCTGTATCTAATGTTGAATACTAAATTGTTTCAAAACATACAAAATATTCTTTGGGAGTTAAGCATAGTAAAAGAACATATAATATTAAAAGTGAATCATTAAGAAATATATTCAAAAGCCCTTATATGATACCACCTGGCACTTTATATTGGTGTATATTTTCTAACAATCAGTTTACTTAAAAAAGATTATCAGTGTCTCTAGGAGAGAAATTATTTTATCAGTAAGTATATTTTAAAAATTTCAAAATAGTATAAACTCTGTGAAGTTAAACATTAAGAAAATGCTAATTTCAAGCACAGTGAGAAAAATTATCAATAATATTTCCATGATGTTTGTAGAACATGATTTTAATATTTTCAACTGCTAATATTCAACAAACAGAGTAATTATTTTAAGATGTATTTGGTTGTTATGTCTCCCTTTTCATTATTGATTTTATTAATTTGGATACTGTCTCTGTGCCCTCTGGTTAGTCTGGCTAAGGGTTTATCTATCTTGTTGATTTTCTCAAAGAACCAGCTCCTGGTTTTGTTGATTCTTTGTATAGTTCTTTTTGTTTCNANTTGGTTGATTTCAGCCTTGAGTTTGATTATTTCCTGCTGTCTACTCCTCTTGGGTGTATTTGCTTCTTTTTGTTCTAGAGCTTCCAGGTATGCTGTCAAGCTGCTAGTGTATGCTCTCTCCAGTTTCTTTTTAGAGGCACTATGAGTTTTCCTGCTTACATTGTGTCCCATAAGTTTGGGTATGTTGTGGCTTCATTTTCATTAAATTCTAAAAAGCCTTTAATCTTCCTTGACAAAGTTATCATTGAGTAGAATGTTGGTCAGCTTCCATGTGTATGTGTGCTTTCTGTTGTTTTTGTTGGTATTTAAGACCAGCCTTAGTCCACGGTGATCTGATAGGATATATGAGATTATTTCAATCTTGTTGTATCTGTTGAGGCCTGTTTTGTGACTGATTATATGGTCAGTTTTAGAGAAGGTACTGAGAGGTGCTGAGAAGAAGGTGTATTCTTTCGCTTTAGGATGAAATGTTCTGTAAATATCTGTTAGATCCATTTGGTTCATAACTTGTGTTAGTTTCTGTTTAGTTTCAGTTTCCATGATCTGTCCATTGATGAGAGTGGGGTGTTAAAGTCTCCCACTATTTTGTTTGAGGTGCAATGTGCGCTTTGAGCTTTAGTAAAGTTTCTTTAATGAATGTGGATGCCCTTGCATTTGGAGCATAGATGTTCAGAATTGAGAGTTCATCTTGGTAGATTTTTCCTTTGGCCAGTATGAATTGTCCTTCCTTATCTCTTTTGATAACTTTTGGTTGAAAGTTGATTTTATTCAATATTAGAATGGTTACTCCAGCTTGTTTCTTGGGACTATTTGCTTGGAAATTGTTTTCCAACTTTTTACTCTGAGGTAGTGTCTGTCTTTGTCACTGAGGTGCATTTCCTGTATGTAGCAAAATGCTGGGTCCTGTTTACCTATCCAGTCTGTTAGTCTATGTCTTTTTATTGGGTAATTGATGTTAAGAAAAAGTGATTATTACTTCCTGTTATTTTTGTTGTTAGAGGTGCAATTATGTTTGTGTGACTATCTTCTTTTAGGTTTGTTGAAAGATTACTTTCTTGCTTTTTCTAGGGTGTAATATCCTTCCTTGTGTTGGTGTTTTCCATTTATTATCCTTTGTAGGGCTGGATTTGTGGAAAAATATTGTGTAAATTTGGTTTTGTCATGGAATATTTTGGTCTTTCCGTCTATGGTATTTGAGAGTTTTGCTGGGTATAATAGCCTGGGCTGGCATTTGTGTTCTCTTAGGGTCTGTATGACAGACCCTAAGATCTTCTAGCTTTCATAGACTCTGGTGAGATGTCTGGTGCAATTCTGATAGGTCTGCCTTTATATGTTACTTGACCTTTCCTCCTTACTGCTTTTAATATTCTTTCTTTGTTTAGTGCATTTGGTATTTTGATTACTATGTGGTGGGAGGAATTTCTTTTCTGGTCCAGTCTATTTGGAGTTCTGTAGGCTTCTTGTATGTTCATGGGCATCTCTTTCTTTAGGTTAGGGAAG
>NC_034604.1:26797491-26806944 GCF_900095145.1 Mus pahari | reverse complement strand
TGTTCTTATGCTTGCCTCCTGACATCTGATTATCTCTAGAGCTACCTGCCCTCGCTATATGTGACTGGAGCCTGTCCTTCCTGTGATCCTGGTTGTATCAGAGCTCCTCAGAGTTCAGCTGTCTCTGTGATCCTGTGATTCTGTGATTCTGTGATTCTGTGATTCTGTGATTCTGTGATTCTGTGATTCTGTGATTCTGTGATTCTGTGATTCTGTGATTGTGAAATCCTGGGTATGTCAGAGTAAAGCTGCTTCTGAGACCCTGAGATCCTGGTGTGATCAAGGTCCTGTGATCCTGGTATCCTCAGATCCTCTGGTCCTGGGCGTATTAGAGGGCCTGGGAGTGAAGCTTCTCCTGGGTGTTGGGGGACTGGTTGTGGATTTAGTACCCAAGGTCTGCTTAAGCCACTGGCTCATTCGGGAAGGAACCCTTGCCACTGGTCTGGTGGAGTTCCTGGGTGCCCAGGTCCTGATGCTCCCCAGTTACTCCTGGTGTTGGGGCAGATGTTGTGTCCTCTTTACCTCTGATCCTATGATCCTGGGTGTCAGTTGATCTTTTTTCCCCCAGAAAACCCACAATTTAGACTTGAATTCTTTGCTTTACAATGTGTGGAACCTCTCAAGACTTTCATCTATTTATCTTGTGTTGTTCTCCTATGGTCAGGAGCATGCTGTGTATTGTAGCTATTTTGTGATTTGTTCAAGTTCTGGACATTAGACAGGCCCAAATTTTAGAATATATGTTTACTTCTTATTTTTTTCTTGCTTCCTCCTCACAGACAGATAGAAGTTATTTTCTTTTTGAATGTCTAATAAGTGTATACACATCCAAAAAGTAATTGATTGACATATAGTCAACATATAGCTGAATGTGTAAATGGAGACTGATAATTGATTATAGTATTTGAATGGCTTTGTCACTAAATTTCTTGTAACTTTGTATAAAAGAAGTACACAAAAGATACCTGAAAGTTGAAAGTCTGTTTTGTTTAGTTTATTTTTTTGTTTTGTATGAAATAGGGAGGGAGAAGAAGAATATGAATCTATTGAAACTGCATAAATACAAAGCATAATAATTCAATCCGTACTAGAGTATCTAAGCTTTATGCTATAGAAAACAAAGGCATATTTACACTTTTAAAAAGCAACAGTTATTATCTGACTTGTGGTCTCTGAAGATAAATTGAACTACTAATGAAAGGAAAATATTATAGAGGAGCTGCTTGTGGACGTTGTACATCGTGGTGCGGAGCCTAGTGCGCACCACGATGTACAACGTCCACAAGCAGGCATATTTACACTTTTAAAAAGCAACAGTTATTATCTGACTTGTGGTCTCTGAAGATAAATTGAACTACTAATGAAAGGAAAATATTATAGAGGAGAGACAAAAGAGCCTTCAGAAGCCATTGTTGCAATAACTTGGGTAAGAGATGACTATAGTTTCTATATTGCATATCTCCAGTCTATTTAAAAAAACGTCCTCATTGTATTGCCATTGGAAAGTTGTGGAAACTGCAGTTGACAGACCCTGGTTCACTTAGGTTATGTCCTAGAATGTTGTGCATAGGACGTTGGCCCTTTTATTATCTGTTGCTTTCTGGTTCATGATATGAGTGGCTTCCTCCATTATATGCTCCAGACAAGATGTGCTGCCTACCAATGATCCAAAGCAGTAGAGCCACTTGGTATGGAAGCCAAAGCAACCCTTTTTTGTTTATAAGCTAATTGCCTCAGGTGTTTACTTATGATGGAAAAAATTCAGGGATAGTGTGGACTTAAGCAGGAACTATAGCCACAGCACTAACCACACAGCATACCATTACTTGGGTGTGTGGAATGGGTAAAGTCTAAAATGATGTTGAATTGTGGAAAAACAAGGAGATCTTGTTTTTTTTTTTTTTTTTTAATGTAGAAGATAGTTTGAATGAGGGGTATTTCAAATTAGGATAGTGGTGTTATACTGTGTTGGAATAACTGGACATGGCAGTAATACCGTGAGAAGACCAATTTTGAATGGGTTGATAAGAAAACCAATGAATAAGTAATTGTTATATTTTTTCCCTTCAAGTATTAATATATGGTCCCTGTCACTATAGCTTTAAGCCTTAAAACCAGCATCTTCTATTTGAGAGAACATCTGGATTCTCAATATGTGTAAATGATGGATTTCTTCATGAATGTCATTACCCTCAGTGAGATATGGTTTGAATAATACAGATGTAGTTGATGACTTTTAGTAGGGTTTTACTATATCTCTAATGCATATGAATGCAATAACTGTGGCTCAATCATTAGATATGCTTGGAGACTCTCAATGTTATCATCTTTATGGTAATCAATGGCATTTTATTAATGTATATGCAGAATTGTAAGCATCAGGTATGTAATGTTTTTTGTTTAACTTTCTTTCAAGAGATCAATGTAACAATCAACCTTACCTTTCTTGAATTTCTCCTGTAATCAACTTTTACAACCCAAGCTAATGCATAGCTGGAATCTTAAGTTATATAGTCTCTCACGATTCAGATCCAGAACAATATTATTTGTTGAAAGCAGCAAACACAGAAGTTGAAACTCTGCTAAGATAGAACATTCAACATTAAAAAACACACCCATTGTTATCGATTGATAAACAATGATATTCGTAGTACTGTTTGTTATCTGGGTCAGTTGGAGCCAATGATTTAATATATTGCATATTCTTAAATATTTCTTTAAAGTATCTCTCATTCTTTTCTATGTTACACTTTCTGTGCTGTTCAGTAAATACAGAGTGAAACCATTTGTTAAGTACAGTCATACATAGACGGAAGACACAGGTACACACAGAGACAAGGACAGATTCATTAGACAGCCTTTAGGCAGGTATGGATTAAGAGTCATACAATAGATGGGAGGGAAGATACAAGAAGCATGAAGTAGAGAACTTGCCCTTGGTTAAATGACGCCAAGGGCACGTGCTTTTATTTCTAAATGTGACACTGATGTATGTTTGGTGACTCAGAGTTAGTCACTAATGTTTTTAATTCATACACCATTTCATCTCAAAACTAACACAGGGATATTGATTATATTGTAATTATTACAGGTAATCCTGTTTGGAGCTTTTACATGCCCTTCTATTGATGTTTTTTGTAAGGGGGTGCGTCCCTATAGAAAGAGTGAATATGACTTTCACTCATTGTGCTAAACTCCTTCTATTGTTGAGTTATGTTATGAGATTTAATGAGTAGACTCTTGATTTTCAGGGAAAAACCTTGTTAAAAATCTAAGCGTAAGTGAGAATAATGTAGACAACATGCTGGTGAAGAAATCAGAAGTAGGGGGTTATCTGAGCAGGGAAAGTATTTTAAGTGTATTAGAGGACAAATACGTGGTAGACATTAGTGACGTTTGTAAATAATTTCATTTTCCCTCCTTTGGGACATGCCTTCATGCTTCTATCTACTACAAGAGCAGGTAAGATCAGACTTTTCTGCCCAGCAAGTTCTGCTCTCACTTCTCTTTGGCTTCATGATCAGCAGTAGATGATGGTTACTCTGCCAACTACATTCCTATATTGGCGACAAGACCTATGTCCTACTCAGAAGCAAAATGAGATTTTTATGTAGCCCCAATATCTTAGGGTTACTACTCTTACTCTTTGTTGTAGCACATATGTTACAGTATAGCTGTTTGTAACCTTTGATACAATGTATCAAAGACTGTGACCCACATTAGCTGCTCAGCATGGCAAAGGAGACTCAAACTAGCATATCACTAGACCAGGATAAGCTCTAAATTCAACATTCAAATTCAGTTTTTATTCCGTATGTGTTACCTTCATGCCATGTTAAGGTTGAAAGACAGAAAATTATTGATCATACTCAACCACTATGCATGCAACCATTAGAGACTGGCATAGGAGCCTGCTTATTTTTGATAAGCTTAAAATAAACCAGTTAAACTAAAGTTGAGTGAAGTCACTTCTACCCTAAACAGTTTGAGTTCTTTCGCTGACCCAAGGTTGATCAGCTTAGTCTTGCTGCCACTCAGTAGCATATCTCTTTAAGTGACAACTTAGATTTCTGTAAATTGTACTCGTGACATCCTAGATTTGTTTGTATTCAATATGAGGTGTGTATGTATGTATGTATGTGTGTGTGTGTGTGTGTGTGTGTGTGTGTGAGTATGCAACAAAGAACTGTTTAAAACACTGGTACTCAGGATTCACACTGTCTTTATTAACTAGCACAGAAAGTGTCATGTGGGGAGTGATTGGGGTATATTACAGAAGTCTTTAATTGGGTTTTACAAAGGATTATGTCACTGGCTCCAGTTGATACCAACTGACTCAGACAATAACTGTATTACAAACATTGTTGTTTAGCAGTCAATATCCATAAATGGATATTTATTTTAGAAGATTTTTTTTTATTATTTTCTTTATTTACATTTCAAATGCTATCCCGGAAGCTCCCTATACCCCCCCGCCCCTGCTCCCCTACCCACCCACTCCCATTACTTGACCCAGGCCTTCCCTTGTGCTGGGTCATATAAAGTTTGCAAGACCAAGGGGCCTCTATTCCCAGTGATGACCGATTAGGCCATCTTCTGCTACATATGCAGCTAGAGACATAAGCTCAGGGGGTACTGGTTAGTTCATATTATTGTTCCACCTGTAGGGTTGCAGACCCCTTCAGCTCCTTGGGTACTTTCTCTAGCTCCTCCATTGGGGACCCTGTGTTCCATCCAATAGCTGGCTGTGAGCGTCCACTAGAAGATGTTTTTAAATCCCTATACTTGTGACTTTCTGCAAATGGTGTACATACATCGTTTTGGGTGTTGGCCGTGGAAGAGTACATAAACTAAAATTGCAGCTCTGCATTAGCTTGGGTTGTAAAAATTGGTTACATGGGAATCCACGGAAAGTAAGATTGAGAGTTACATTGTTTCTTAAAAGCAGGTTAAATAACTAGGGTGAGCACACAGTAGGATAGCAGCCTTAAGTCTTAAGTGACCTGGAGATATATTATTAACTTTGACTGTGAGGTGCAGGGAAAGTCCTAGTTTCCTAGAATAAAACAATATTTTTTAACCACAATACATTGCCATATATAAATATCTTAGAAATAGCTAAATTAGAAAATTAACAGAGGTGTATAAAGACATCAAATCTGTGATATGTGAAGGTATTTGTCTAAATGTAGTTCTTTTCAAGCTAACTTCATTCTTTTTTTTTTTATTGGATATTTTATTTATTTACATTTCAAATGTTATTCCCTTTCCCAGTTTCCCCTCTGCAACCCCCCATCCCATCCCCCTCCTCCTGTTCTATGAGGGTGCTCACCCACCTGCCCACTCACTCCTGCCTCCCCCTCTCAGCCCCCCCGCATTCCTCTACATTGGGACATCAAGCCTTCCCCGGATCAAGAGTCTCTCTTCCTATTGATGTCCAACAATATTGATGTAACATCCTCTGCTACATATGTGGCTGGAGCCATGGGACCCTCCATGTGCATTCTTTGGTTGGTGGTTTAGTTGCTGGGAGCTCTGGGGGGGTCTGGTTGGTTGATATTGTTTTTCTTCTTATGGTATTGCAAACTCCTTCAGCTCCTTCAGTCCTTTTTCAAATTCCTCCATGGGGGTCCCCATGCTCAATCCAATGGTTGGCTGTGAGCATCTGCCTCTGTGTTTGTCTCTGTCAGAGCCTCTCAGGAGACAGCTTCCAATGTTTCTAGAAGACACAATCTTACAGCAAACTCCCTGATCCTCTGGCTCTTACAGTCTTTCTGCTCTCCCTTCCCTGAGCCTTCGCAGTGCTTTGTAGATGCATCCATTGGAATTGGTCTCCACAACTTTGAATTTTGATTTATTGAGTTTTTCTATGGTGATCTCTGTTGCAAGAAGTTTCCTTGATGAGGGGTGAACACTACTTATCTGCAGTGATAAGGGCAAGTTTTAATATATTGTTGGTAGGGATTGTGCTGCTTTAGTAAATTAGTGGCTGTGGAGTCTCCTCCAATAACCATGACTCCACTAGCATTGAGAGATTAGCTAGCTTTCTAGTTCCAGACACGGTTTCTTCATTTATGAGAGGGCCATAAGTCCAAATGGAGAGTGACTACCAGCAAGGTATGCATACTACTGCTGCAGCCTCAGGGCTATCTTTTCATAATGGTTGTTGATATGGTTCCTAGAGATCAAAGCTGGACAGGACTATTGGTTACATCCCTCCTTTGGAAGCCCGCATGGAGCCTTCTGTACCATGAAAGCTAGTCTTCAGAGAGGGGACATTCAGGTCAGTTCCAGACAAGAGCTCTCTGTGTTTCTAAAGTACATGGTGTCTTCAGCAATAGAGACTTACCTTCCACCTCTGGGGGCAACCAAAAGGCAGCAACAGTAGGTTGTATGTTTTTTGGAGTCTCCCGGAAATCCCTGAACATAACTCAAAAGAAAGGTTCTCCTGTTTGCTTTTAGGGTTTGTTAGGTAATCTTTGGCTCCTTTTTTTTTTAATTAAAAAACTTTTTGAAGGACAAAAACCTATATGTGGGGGTTTGAATAAAAAACTGTCTCCATAGAATCTGTTGTTTGAATACACTGTGGAGGCTTAGGAGTTGTGGCCTTAGTGTTGAGTGTATGTAACCTCAGCCTGCTTCCAGTGTGATCTCCCTTCTTGTTGGCATTTGAAGATGTGGACTATCACTGTTCTGCTCTTGTGCCTGCACGTGCCTTTACCCCACCACGGTGGAATCTTTGGGACCATAGCCCCAGTAAACTTTTTTCTTTAAGTTGCCTTGGTCATAGTGCTTAGCACAGCAGCAGCAACAACAAAAATAGCTAGCACTCTGAGTAGAATTATGTTTTTCTTGGCTACATAATATTGAATGTCAAATTTTTAGCCTTTGGGGGTTGTATTGTCTGTTACCTTATTTCCCTAATTTGTTGTTTTGCTTTTCTTTACCGAGTTGATTTATAGCTTGAGCATCATAATTTTATGGTTTGGATTCCAAACACCCAGAATGAAATTATTCTGCTACTTGATGATCCTGTGAGAATGATTGAGCCTTCATGCTATCATAAATTCTTTAGGGAGAGAAGGGAATGAACATATGCTGAATTGTTAAAGAAAATAATACATTTGAAACTTTTAATACAGTGCCACTCATTGGAACATCCATTAAACATTGATCAGACATTGATTACATTTGAAGCCAGGAATTACTTGTGTACATTTTTTTTTTCATCACAGATCACAATCAGAATGGTGCTAATGTCCCAGGGATGTAAACTGATTAGTAAGTAACCGATTTATAAGAAACAAACATAAAACTTCAAAAGAGGAATGAATTTATTACTCACAATTTTCCCAGGTGTTTCTACTTAATGTTCTCATTCTTTTGCTCACGTAGCAAGCTGTAAATTCCGTCTACCATTTATTTTAATAGTATTTACCTTCTACTCTGCTGAGAGGAAGTATCTATTTTTGCAAATAGTGTATCTTATATTAATGATTCACACAACATGCACCAGAAATATGTTTTTCTTTTGTTTAATGCCCTGAAGATTACTTATGTATAACACAAGAATATGAAAATAACTACTATATAGAAGATGTTTTAGGAGATTCTTTAGAATAAAACTTGGATTTCTTTCTAGGGAAGATCAGGGTCAAACCTTGATACCAAATGTCAACTTCTGTAAATACAAAGAATTACTAAATGTAACTTATAATTCATCATGAGGTCTAGGGAAATACCCTGAAATTTACCTAGTGATAAGAAAGCATACTGTCTTAGCTAATGTTTAATGTGATGTGTTCAAAGATCTATAAAGAAAGCTGTTGACACTATTTCTTACACAAAGACAATAGAATCAAGAGTGTAGTTAAGTTCACAGATGTCCAGTAAGGCACAGCACCCTTGCTTCTTGGACATTAGTGTTGGTGGCATTTCTCCTTCCATAGAGATGACAAGAATCATGGATTATGGAAAAGTATGAGAGGCTCTTGTGCAGCTAGCTTTGAGCAGGGAAACTCCTGTCTTCTTGGATTTATTTGTAAGGCGTTGACTTACATTATTGCACTTGCTGGCAAACTGCAAGTTCAAAATTTGTAGGCAAAGAAGCCAGATGGCAGACCCAAATTAATGTGGCAGTTGAAGCAGAATTCTTTCCATAGGAAAACAGAGTTTCACCTTTAAGTCCTTCAAGTTATTGAAGGAGGCCCTTTATACATTCTTGAGAGTATTTCATAGAGGAAAAGTCAATGCAATTTAAATGACTACTGCACCTACAAAATACCTTCACGCATCAACCTAGAAGTCACTGTTTTCTACATTCTATCTTCTGTAAATATTCATTATCAATGATGGGAGCTGTAGATTTGATGAATCTAGGGGTTTTGATGATGCACATAACAGGCATGTGGCAGTAAATAACCCCTATCTTGCAGGAAAAGGATGAGTCTAAAACACATTTGTTTTCAATCACAGAAAATGACAGGTTTCATCCCTTAACACCATGTTTCTTTAAAATGACCTCTAACAACTAATTTTGGTTCTGAATGTTTAAGCTAGAGAAATGTTATTTATTATTTTTTTCAATTTTTATTAGGTATTTACTTCATTTACATTTAAAATGCTATCCCCAAAGTCCCCTATACCCTCCTCCCAGCTCCCCTACCCACCCACTCCCCCTTCTTGGCCCTGGTGTTCCCCTGTATGGGGCGTATAAAGTTTGCAAGACCAAGGGGCCTCTCTTCCCAAAGATGGCTGACTAGACCATCTTCTGCTACATATGCAGCTAGAGACACGAGCTCTGGGGGTGCTGGTTAGTTCATATTGTTGTTCCATCTATAGGGTTGCAGCCCCTTTCAGCTCCTTGGGTACTTTCTCTAGCTCCTCTATTGGGGGCTCTGTGTTCCATCCGACAGCTGACTGTGAGCATCAACTTCTGTGTTTGCCAGGCACTGGCAGCCTCACAAGAGACAGCTATATCAGGGTCCTTTCAGCAAAATCTTGCTGGCGTATGCAATAGTGACTGCGTTTGGTGTCTGATTATCAGATGGGCCCCTGGGTGGGGCAGTTTTTGTATGGTCCATCCTTTTGTCTCAGCTCCAAACTTTGTCTCTGTAACCCCTTCCATGNGAGTTTTGTTCCCAATTCTAAGAAGGGGCAAAGTGTCCACATTTTGGTTTTGGTTCTTCTTGAGTTTCATATGTTTTACAAATTGTATCTTGGGTATTCTAGGTTTCTGAGCTAATATCCTCTTATCAGTGAGTGCATATCATGTGAGTTCTTTTGTGATTGGGTTATCTCACCCTCTAGATCCATCCATTTGCTGAGGAATTTCATAAATTCATTGTTTTTAATAACTGAGTAGTATTCCATTGTGTAAATGTACCACATTTTCTGTATCCATTCCTCTGTTGAGGTACATCTGGGTTCTTTCCAGCTTCTGGCTATTATAAA
>NC_034604.1:26787651-26797480 GCF_900095145.1 Mus pahari | reverse complement strand
ATTATCCTTAGGTTTGGTCTTCTCATTGTGTCCTGGCTTTCCTGGATGTTTCGAGTTAGGATCTTTTTCCATTTTGCATTTTCTTTGATTGTTGTGTCCATGTTCCCTATGGAATCTTCTGAACCTGAGATTCCCTCTTCCATCTCTTGCTGATGCTTGCATCTATGGATCCTGATTTCTTTCCTAGGGTTTCTATCTCCAGAGTTGTCTCCCTTTGGATTTTCTTTATTGTTTCTACTTCCATTTTTAGATCCTGAATGGTTTTGTTCAATTCCATCTCCTGTTTGGTAGCGTTTTCCTGTAACTCTCTAAGGGATTTTTGTGTTTCCACTTTAAAGTCTTCTATCTGTTTACCTGTGATTTCCAGTATTTCCTTCTTAAAGTCCTCCATCATTATCATGAGAAGTGACTTTAGATCCATGTCCTGCTATTCTGGTGTGATGGTGTATCCAGGTCTTGCTATGTTGGGAGAGTTTGGTTCTGATGATGCCAAGTAACCTTGGTTTCTGTTGCTTCTGTTCGTATGCTTGCCTCCTGCCATCTGATTATCTCTAGTGCTTGCTGCCCTCAATATATCTGATTGGAGCCTGTCCTTCCTATAATCCCAGTTGATTCTGGACTTCACAGCATCCAGATTTCTCTGTGATTCTTTGATTGTAGGCTTCTGTGAACCTGAGATTCTGGGTGTGTCTGAGTTCTTGGCAGTCAAGCTCCTCTGAGACACTCAAATACTAGTGTGACCCAGCTCCTGTTATCCTTGGATCCTGTTGTCCTAAGATCCTGGGCATGTTAAAGTGCATGGAACTGGTGTCTCCTTTGAGAACCATGGACTTGTCTGGTCTGTTTGAAACCAAGGTAAACCAGAACTGATCAAAAGGAACTGAGCCTCTGGTCAGGAAAGGCTCTGGTGTCCTTGTTCCTGCTGTCACAGGCCAGTCACTATTGGATTGGAGCGGATGTTGTGTTCCACTCACCAGTGATCCTAAGATTGCTTGGGTAGTCTTCTAGGGACCGTGGGGGTGTCCGCTGACTCTGTGCCCTAGGTGACCTGGCGCTGGCACAGACTGGAAGGGACTTGTGCCTAGGTCAGGCCTGTTCTCTGCTTCCCTAGTGCTGTCTCAGGTCCTGTGCACAATTGGATTGGAGCAGAAGTTGTGTTCCACTCACCAGTGATCCTAAGATCGCTTGGGCAGTCCGTTAGGCACCGTGGGGGTGTCTGCCGACTCTGTGCCCTAGGTGACCCGGTGCTGGCACAGACTGGAAGGGACTTGTCATGTTATCTATTCTTACTCTTTGATGTCAGAATAAATGTGGTTATAAGTTACTATTAAATAGTATTTAATAAAGCACAGTTTCTAAAAAGCCTATGGACTAAAGACAAAGAAATAGAGGAGAAGGAGGAAGAAGAGGAGGAAGAGAAGGAGGAGGAGAAGGTAACTGATAAGAAAAACAAAGAAAGAATATCAATATGTTCTATAATTAGAGCTCATTACTTTACAGAAACATCTGGGAGAAAATTTAGCACAGCACAGATTTCTATTATAGTGATGACCTTAAACATGAATTTCTTCTCCTCATGCCTATGTTAATCCTAACTTTGGATGATGAATATATCCCATTCAACTGTCTCATTCTTATGTAAAGTGTGTTGCATATTGGATTTCTGGAACAACTGTAGATAATTAACTAGCCATGTCAGGGTAGGGTTATTTCCTATAGCTGAAGATCCGCACTCTGAAATTGATTTCTACCATCTTCTTTTGTGTTGTTTTGTTATGAGAAGGAGACCATGAAATCATTGATGACATTGATTATACCCTACTTCCCCAGTGACTTTACCTATCTTAGCTCTAGCATTCATAGCTGATATTTCAAAGATTATGAAAAGTACTTGTTCATTTGAACACATCGGTAAGTTGTTTTTAACACTGTACATTTTTGGATATTAAATGTTCTTGAAAAACATGAAAAAATAATTTATGCTGATTTCCATAAGTATACATGAGTTTGGGTGGTATCACATACTAGTTGAGCCCACTCTATGTAGTATTTTTGTCTGTGCAAAAGAACTATGAGTGCCTTAAAGATTTCCTGAAACATTTCAATAAAATATAACCTAAAAATACATATTTACTGTCATTTTATAAAATCTTTAAATGTTTTTAAGTGTGTTGCAATTGATCTTCTGTGCACAAAGCCCCACCTTTGCTTCTGTTTGTAACTGCATCCAGATTCAGAGCTCTCAGTGTTCCTAAGGAAAGTCTCTTGTCTTGGTTATTCTTGTTATTAACTTGAGTACATTTGGAGTTAGCTAATGTCAAAGTTGTTAGGTATAGCAGTGAGGGATTTTTCTTGATTGAATCTCTTGAGGTAAGAAGACCCACCTTAAATCCAGATCATTTGAAGTAGGAAGACCGACTTCATATCTGGACCACACCTTTTGGTAGCAGCCTGAATAATGGATATGGAAAAAGGAAGCTCTTGCTTTTTGCCTGTTTGCCTTCACTCTCACTGGCATGTTCATTTCTTCACTAGAATTAGTGCCAATCTCTTCCGGTTTTCAGTGTATACTGAAGACAACCTGAGATGTGGACTGAACATCTATTGGATTCTTGGACTTTCTAAAAGACATACGGTATTGGACTATTTGGACTACAGCCTGTTAATCACACCAGTTAACTACACACACACACACACACACACACACACACACACACACACACACTTAGGTATTAGTAAAAAAAATGGTTTTTGTTTAGAGGAAGACTGTGAATTTCAGAATGTAAGCTGCTAAGTCTCTTTTCTGAAGTCCTGGAAAAGGCGTCACCTTTATTAAACAGACAGCATCCATTCACACACTGTATCCAGGCGCCATTGACAAGTTTGTAGAAGACAGAGGGAACTGCATTCAAGCACAGCAGTCTCACTCTGAGATTCATAGTTTATTATATTAACTCAGTACAAAGTATTATACACAAAGAACCTTTTTAAAAAAAAATACCACTGATCTTAGTTCAATATTTAGGCTAAAAATAGAGTAGTTCCTGCAACCACCCACAGGTTCCTTAGTACTGCCTCCGCCACCCTATCCAATACTCAGACACCAGACATCCTGTGCTAAGTTCTACTGTGATGAGTATCCCCTACAAATTGATTGCCTCTCTCTCTCCCCAATAGATCTATCCTGGGTCTCACAGCCAGCGTCTCTGTCCACTCTGACCACCTCCTCCTATCAACCTCTTAGGTTCTACCGGGACCCACCCTTTCTGCATCCGCTCAGCTCTTAGACCAGTCTCTACCACCCCATTCCTGGGACTCACAACCAGTGTGCCAGCTTGTTCTGGCTTTCCCTGCCCTCACTACAAAGCCTATAGAGACTTAAGTCAGGATCCTCCCTACCTCTCCATGAAACTACAGGACTCTCCCACATCATATCCAATCTTTCCATTCAGGCCTATCTACCCAAACACGTTGTCTTGGAATGGGAAGCACACCTGGTATACCAGCCCAGCCCCTTCTGTTCACTAGACTTCATTCCGCCCAAGAAATTCTCAGTCTCTAGACCCAACCATCAGTTTTTCTTTCCCAACTTGTTTTTTTAATCCATAAACAACTCAAATAATGAAACAAATAATGAAAGTCCACATGCCCATATCTCATCACAGCAATACCAACCATATGAAAGACCAAGCCAGTATCTTCTCTCCAAAGCCTGCTACTCCAGTAGAAATGTTTGCCAATGAGAATTGTTCAGATGAACTCCAGGACATAGAACTGAAAAGAATGATCATAAAACTTGCCAAAGAATTCACAGAGTTTTAAAAGAACACAAAGAAATACCTTAATGGAACACAGATAAAGAGACTAAGGAAAATAAATGACCAAGTGATTTCCCAGAAAACAAAAATATAAGGCTGATGGAAATGATGACGGGTACTGAAGACTTGAGGACAAAATTGAATATGGAGATAGAAACATTGAAGAGGACTCAAGATGAAATGAAGATGGAATTGGAAAACTCAGTAGTTCAACTAGAAAACTCTAAGGAAAGCCTTACACATAGAACAATTCTAGCAGAAGAATATTAAGTAAGTCTCAGTGATAAAACAGAATATATAGATGAAATAAACAAGGAATGTGAAAACTTAAAAATAAAAAAAAAACACAGGAAAGAAACACAGGAAATATAGAACACTGTTGTAACATCAAGTTGATGGTGAAAAATAGTGAAATAATGGAAAACAAAAATCTATGAATACAAATAAAGAAAACAATACAGAGAACCAACAATTTCAATAGCTGGTTCTTTGACAAGATAAACAAAATAGGTAGACTCAAAACAACTAGCCAGAAGAAAGAGAGGACCCAAATTAGCCAAATCAGAAATGCATAGGTTACGACAGCTACTTAAGAAAGTCAAAGTATTATAGGGAAATATTTATGTAAAGATAGAATGTAAGACTAGAGGGAACATACCTCAACACAAAGTTATACATGGGAAGCTCACAGCTAACATTATCATTGTGGAGAAAATAAAAGCAATCCCATTGAATTCAGGAACAAGACAGGTTTATGTTCATTATGCTCACTACTTTTAGCACTGTACTCAGAATACTAGCTGGAGCAATAAGGTGAGACAAGAAAATGAAAGAAATACAAATAGGAAAAGAGGACCTCACACTATCACACCATCCCTATTTGCAGATGACATGATACTATAGATTGGAGATACAAAATATCCTGCCAAAAATCTTCTTGGAACAATAAACAAATTCAGCACTGTTGTAGAATACAGAATCAACTAGCAGTAATCAGTAGGTGAGATATAGGAATATACCTACCCAAGGAAGCAAAAGACCTATTCAACTAAAACTTAAAAACTCTAAAGAAAGAGTCACACTAGAATATAAAAATACATTCCATGTTCATGGATTAGTACTACCAACATTGTGAAAATGATCAGTCTACCAAAAACTATTCACATATTCAGGGCAATCCCAATCAAAATCCCCATATCATTCTTCACAAAAATAGAAAAAAAAATCCCCAAATACACATGGGACCACAAAAGACCCAGAATAGCCAAAACAATCCTGAGCAAAAAGAACAAAGCTGGAGGGATTTCCATTTCAGATATTAAGGTATATTACAGAGCCAAAGTAATAGAAACAATATGGCATTGGCACGAAAACAAACATGTGGACCAATGGAACAAAGTCAAAGACCTAAAATGAGTACATATAACTTTAACCACTTACTATTTGACAGAGACATCAAAAGATATACTGGAAAACAGAAAGCATCTTCAACAAATGGTGTTGGGAGAACTCGATGTCCACATGCAGAAGAAGCAGATTAGGTTAGTATCTAGTACCTTGCACAAATACTGACCTCAAGCAGATCTAAACTGTGAAACCTGCAACAGTGAAAGTGCTAGAAGAATCTTAGGCAATACCTACAGGTATAGGAAAAAAACTTCCTGAGTAGGACTCCATTGGCCCGAGAACTAAGGTCAATTATTGACAGGTGGGGCTTCATGAAAACTTAAAACCTTCTGCACAGTTAAATGAACTGGGTGAAGAGGAAGCCCATGCAATGAGAGAAATTCTCTGTTTTCTATACATCTCTTATAAAAGAACTGAGAACAAACATTAAAGAAAATAAAAACCAAACCAAACCAAACCAAAATACCCAAATCCAAACTACATGACCCTACAGAAAGAATGATTGGCAAATGAGGAAAGCTGGGAACATGAGATGTGATTGATCAAAGTGCCAAACAGTCTTGAAATCATGCCAACAGGTATTATTACTTGTATGGAACAGGCTATATTGAAGAATATTTATGTTTATACATATATATGTATGCAATAACAACTGGTAAAAACAAAAAGAGGCCATGAATTTGAAGGAAAGAGGAGATGGGTCTATGGGAGGGTTTGAAAGGAGAAAAGGGAAGAGAGAAATGCAATTAAATTATAATTTCAACGAAATAATTTTGGGCACACACCAATCCCTGACATGGTTAATGATACTCTGTTATGATTGCAACAGGAGTCTAGCATGGCTGTCCTCTGAGAGGCTCCATTCAGCAGCAGACTGGGACAGATGCAGAGACCCGCAGCCAAACAGTGGATGGAGCTTGTAGACATTTATGGAAGAATTTGGGGAAAGATTAAGGGTCCCGAGGGTGACAAGAACTCCACAGGAAAACCAACAGAATCAACTAAACTGGACTTTTGGGGGGTTCTTAGAGACTGAACCGTGGATCCAAGAGCATCCATGGGCTGAACGTAACACCCCCTCCCCCTCTGCACATATGTAGCAGATGTGCAGCTCAGTCTTCATGTGAGTCCCAAACTGGAGTGGGGGGCGATTGCAGAAGCTGTTGCTTGTCTATGGAATATGTTCTTCTAGCTGGACTGCGTTGTGTGACCTCAGTGGGAAAGGATGTGCCTAACCTGGCAGAGACTTGGTGTGTCAGGGTAGGGGATACACATGGAGGAGCCTCTACCCTCTCAGAGGAGAAGGGGATGGGGATGGGAGGAGGGACCATGGGAGGGGGGACTAGGTGTGGAGCAGTGATCAGGATGTAAAGTGAACAAAAAAGAAAAAAAATGTAAAACTAGCATGAAATAAAATTATTCAACAAAATCCATTTTGAGAAGTACATATGTACCAGTGTGTACACTTTGTTTGCTGCCAAAATATAAACAGGATCATATAAAAATTGTTTGACATATATCAAATATATATAAAAATATTGAGGTGTTGAGTGGGACTGTGAAAAAAAATCACCATTTTTATTGACATTTATAAGTAAAGTAATGTTAGCTCTGTTACCAAAACCATCTTGAAAATGCAAAAACATAACACAAAGCTGTAAACAACAGATCCTTTTAAAGGACCAGAGAGCAAATTATTCTCATATCTGTGGTGATTGAAGACACACACACACTTGTCACTTTATCTTAAGGACGGCAGTGTCTGTCTTAGGGTTTTACTACTGTGAACGCCTTGACTAAGGCAACTCTTATAAGGACAACATTTAATTGGGGCTGGCTAACAGGTTCAGTCCATAATCATTAAGGCAGGAGCATGGCAGCATCCAGGCAGGCATGGTGCAGGAGGAGCTGGGAGTTTTGCATCATCATCTGAAGGCTGTTAGAAGACTGACTTCCAGGAAGCTAGGAGGATTTTCTTTTTCTTTTTTTCTGTCATTTATTTATTTATTTATTTACACTCCAGATTTTATTCCCTGACCCCAGAAAGCTAGGAGGATTTTCTTTTTTCTTTTTTTCTATTTATTTATTTACACTCCAGATTTTTTTCCTCGCCCCCCCCCCCCCGGTCAACCCTCCGACTGCTCCACATACCAATACCATACCTCCTCCCCAACTCCTGTCTGCACAAGGATGTCCCCACCCCCTCACCCCCACCCAACCAGACCTCTAAACTCCCTGGGGCCTCCAGTCTGTTGAGGGTTAGGTGCGTCTTTTCTGACTAAACCCAGACCCGGCAGTCCTCTGCTGTGTATGTGTTGGGGGCCTCATATCAGCTGGTGTATGCTGCCTGGTTGGTGGTCCAGTGTTTGAGAGATCTCGGGGGTCTAGGTTAACTCAAACTGCTGGTGCTCCTACAGGGGAGTCCTCATCCTCAGCTGCTTCCAGCCTTTCCATAATGCAACCACAACAGCTTCTGTCCATTGGTTGGGTGCAAATATCTGCATCTGACTCTTTCAGTGGCTTCTTGGGTCTTCTGGAGTGTGGTCATGACAAGTCCCTTTTTGTGAGCGTTCCATAGCCTCAGTAATAGTGTCAGGCCTTGGGACCTCCCCTTGAGCTGGATCCCATTTTGGGCTTCTTGCTGGACCTTCTTTTCCTCAGGCTCCTCTCCATTTTCATCCCTGTAATTCTTTCAGACAGAAACAATTATGGATCAGAGTTTTGACTGTGGGATGGCCACCCCCTCCCTCACTTGATGCCCTATCTTCCTGCTGGAGGTGGGCTCTATAAGATCCCTCTCCCTGTTGGGCATTTCATCTAAGGTCCCTCCCTTTGAGTCTCTCACCTCCCAGGACTCTGGTGCATTCTGGAGGGTTCCCTCAACCTCCTACCTCCTGAGTTTGCCTGTTTCCATTCATTGTGCTGGCCATCAGGGCTTCAGTCCTTTTCCCTCATCCAATGCCAGACCAGGTTCCCCTCTCCCCACCCCCTTCACTTTCCCTCCCAGGTCCCTCCCTCCCTCCCCACTTGTGATTGCTTTCTTTTCCCTCCCAAGTGGTACTGATGTGTCCTCACTTGGGCCCTTCAGCTTGTTGACCTTTTTGAGTTCTGTGGACTGTATCTTGGGTAGTTTGTACTTTTTTTTTTTTTTTTGGCTAACATCCACTTATTAGCCACTTATTAGTGAGTATATACCATGCATGTCCTTTTGGGTCTGAGTTGCCTCACTCAAGATGATATTTTCTAGTTCCATCCATTTCCCTGCAAACCTCAGGATGTTCCCAAATAGCTGAGTAGTGTTCCATTGTGTAAATGAACCCCATTTTCTGTATCCATTCTTCTGTCATGGGATATCTGGGTTGTTTCTGCTTCTGGTTATCACAAATATGGCCTCTGTGAACATAGTGGAACACATGCCCCTGTGTGGGCCTGAGTACCAGAGGCTTTCCACAGAGATCTCTGGTCAGGCCTGATGGGTGGTTGGCTCTACCTCCATCTCTGTTGAGCCTTCCAGGTTACTCAGTAACTTCATGCTGACCTGCACTGAGTAGGGTCGGCTGAGCTGAGCTGACAAGAGGCCGACTAGCCAGTGAGGAGCCAGTCAGACGGCACTTTGGGAGAGCAAATCTCTTCCCAAATGTTACAGTTCTTAGGACAAAAGGCTCAGATGATGGAGTAGTTCTCACACTCCTAATCCTTCCAGACAGGATTCTTATATATATAGTTTTGGGATGGGTAAGAGTCTGACAACAGGTACTTCTCATTGGTTTGGTCTGAGAGCTTTGGGGAAATGTTATTTGCATGTGGGAAGGCTTGGTACTGCTCCTATGTGACTGATGGTCACTTACCTCTCTGGGTATGTGTGTGTGTGTGTGTGTGTGTGTGTGTGTGTGCGTGTGTGCGTGCGTGCGTGTGTGTGTGTGTGTGTGTGTGTGTGTCTTAAGCTATGTGACAGGAGCCAGGGACCCAGGAGGCGTGGCCAAAATGCTGTCCTATGCAGGTGGAAGTCACCACCCATCGTGTCACTGGGGTTCCAGACCTTTGCTCAACTGGGGACCAGGCTGTCTGTGCACAGCCCACTGCCTTACACCCCTGTAACATGGTGGGACATCTTTTGGGTATATTCTCAAGAGTGGTATTGCTGGGTCAACAGGTAGATCTATTTCCAGTTTTCTAAGAAACCTCCAGATTGGTTTCCACAACAGTTGTACCAGTTTGCAATCCCGACAGCAATGGAAGAGTGTTCCTCTTTCTCTACATCCTCTCCAACATGTGTTGTCACTTGAGGTTTTGATCTTAGCCATTCAAATTGGTGTAAGGTGGAATCTCAGGGTTGTTTTGATTTTCATTTCTCTGAGCACTAAGAACTTTGAACATTTCTTTTTTTTAAGATTTATTTATTTATTTATATTTTCTTTCTTTCTTTCTTTCTTTCTTTCTTTCTTTCTTTCTTTCTTTCTTTCTTTCTTTCTTTCTTTGAGTACATTGTAGCTATGGTTGTGAGCCTTCATGTGGGTGTTGGGAATTGAATTGAATTTTTTTTTTTTTTTTACGACTTCTGCTCGCTCTGGTTAACTCTGCTCACTTAGTCCCTGCTTGCTCTG
>NC_034604.1:26763352-26783813 GCF_900095145.1 Mus pahari | reverse complement strand
CTCACAGTCAGCTATTGGATGGAACACAGGTTCCCCAATGGAGGAGCTAGAGAAAGTACTCAAGGAGTTGAAGGAGTGTGCAACCCTATAGGTGGAACAACACTATGAACTAACCAGTACCCCCAGAGCTCGTGTCTCTAGGTGCATATGTAGCAGAAGATGGCCTATTTGGCCATCATTGGCAAGAGAGGTCCCTTGATCTTGCAAAGTGTATATGCCCCAGTACAGGGGAATGCCAGGCCAAGAAGTGGGAGTGGGTGGGTAGGGGAGCAGGGGTGGGAGGAGGGTATAGGGAACTTTCGGGATAGCATTTGAAATGTAAATAAAAAAATATCTAATAATAAAAAAAGAAATACAGGGTGTAGTAAATAGGGAAAACCTCATGTAGACCATGGGGCATAGCATGGGAAGAAGGGTTAGCATGATTATATCAATCAGTTCACACCTCTAAAGGCAGGGAGGAAGAAGGGTTGAAAAACTCATGGATGTCTTGACAGAAAAAAGTGGAAGCACAAAGTTCATTTGTCAGAGAACCCAGAGATAGCCTTGCATTGAAATAACAAATGCAAGAGCTCATTAAGGCAAAGATTAGCCACTCTTGCTATTAGTTGGTGATTCTTACACTTCAATGGCCATTTGTGCTTCCTCTTAAAGAGCCAATTGCTACCTTTCACTTTCCCAGAATCTTGGAATATTCCTTACCATCACTAATTCTTCACTCATCACTTGCTTGCTTCAGCTGTTCTGAATGTGGAGGTTTTAGCATGTCTGGTTTCCAAGGGAGGAAAGACTTACTGGAACATTCGAAAACAACAAGCAAATTAGATATTAAATACCATCCATTACTTGTATTAATTTTTGTGTTAGTAAATATAATTAAATCTCCAGAGTAGAGGCTTAGCATTTGGCATCTACTTACATCTTAAGGTGACTTCATATTCCACTCAGTCTGGGAGGCAGCAAATATTGTGAGGATCTTTAGCCACTGTAGATACTGTACTTGTTGCTACAGTTCGATTGATGCTGATAGAAAAGACACCCATTGAAATTAAATATGTGATTTGTTTGAAGGCAAATTTGGGGAGTTCTTATTTGATCTGAGAGCTAATCTCTATAAACTAAGTTAAGCAAACCAACCCTGAAGTATACAATAATAATAGAAGGTTAGGCTTATTTGTTTATTTATCAAAAAATTAAAGAAAATGAATAAATACCTTAAAGAAAGCCAAGAAAATGCAAACAGTTGAAGGAAACAAAGAAAACTGTTCAACACTTGAAAATGGAATTAGAAGCATTAAAGAAGACACAAACTGAGGAACTTATGGAAAAGAAATATTAGGAATGCAAGCCTCACCAACAGAATACAAAAAATGGAAGGGAGAATCTCAAGCCCTGAAGATACAATACAAGAAATAGATAAATCAGGCAAAGAAAATATGAAATTTAGAAAATTCCTGACACAAAACATCCAGGCAACATGGGATATTATGAAAAGAGCAAATCTAAGAATAATAGGAATAGAGGAGGAAGAAACATCACATCTCACATTCCCAGAAAATACTTCCCACAAAATCAAAAAGAAAAATTTCTTAACCTAAAGAAGAAGATGAGTTTGAAGGCATGAATGGCATACAGAATGTCAAATAGATTGGATCAGAAAAGGAAGCCTTGCAATATAATAACCAAATCACTAAATGTACAGAACAAAAAAGAATATTAAAAGCTGTAAGGGGAAAAAAACCATGTAATGTATGAAGGCAGACCTCCCTGAATTATACCTGACTTCTCAATAGGGACTCTAAAAGCCAGAAAGTCCAGGACAGATGTCTTACAGTGTCTAAGAGGTCACAGATGCCATTTCATACACACCAAAACTTTCAATCACCATAGATGGAGAAAACATAGATGGAGAAGATCTATGGTAAAGTCAAATTTCAACAATATCTATTTACAAATCCAGCCTTATAGAAGGGGTTATTAGGAAACTCCAACCCCAATACACTTAAAAACACAGGAAATAAATAATTGTACACCACCAAAACCAAAAGAGAGGAAACACATACACTTTCTCTTTTTTTCTTTCAATTTTTAATATTTGATGTTTTCTTCATTTACATTTCAAATGATATCCCTTTTCCTAGTTTCCTCTCTGAAAATTCCCTACACCCTCCCTCCTCCCCCTGCTCCCCAACCCACCCACTCCCATTTCCTGGCCTATACTGGGGCCTAGAATCTTGGAAAGACCAAGGCCTCTCTTCCCACTGATGGCTGACTAATCCTCTGTTACATATGTAGATAGTGACATAAGCTCGGGGGGGGGGGGTACTGGTTAGTTCATATTGTTGTTTCTCCTATTGAGCTGCAGACCCCTTCAGCTCCTTGGGTACTTTCTTTAGCTCCTTCATTGGTGACCCTGTGTTCCATCCAATAGATGACTGTGAGCATCCACTTCTGTATTTGCCAGGCACTGGCATATCCTCACAAGAGACAGCTATATATCAGGGTTCTGTCAGCAAAATCTTGTTGGCATATGCAATAGTGTCTGGGTTTGGTGGTTGTTTATGGGATGGATCCCCAGGTGGGGCAGTCTCTGGATGGTCCTTCCTTTAGTCTTAGCTCTGAACTTTGTCTCTGTAACTCCTTTCATGTGTATTTTGTCCCTCTTCTAAGAAGGAGCAAAGTATCCACTCTTTGGTCTTCCTTCTTCTTGAGTTTCATGAGTTTTTCAAATTCTACCTTGGGTATTCTAAGTTTCTGGGCTAATATCCACTTACCAGTGAGTGCATATCATGTGACACACACACACTCTTACACACACACATTTACCCACACATACTCACATATTTACATATATCACCACCACTACTACCACCCAAATAACAGGAATTATCAATCATTTGGCATTGTTATATATTAATATCAGTGGTCTCAATTCCCCAATAAAAAGTCCCAGACTAACAATGGGTGCAAAAACAGAATCCATCCTTCTGCTGCATCCAAGAAAGACAGCTCAACACCAAGGATAGACACTGCTTTAGAGTAAAGGGTTATAAAAAAAGATATATCAAGCAACTGGACCTAAGGAGCAAGCTGATGTATTTTAATATCTGACAAAACAGACTTCAAACTAAAACTCATCAAAAGAAATGGGGAAGGGCACTACATAAACACCAAAGGGAAATCCACAAATATGTGATATCCACACATTAAAGGTAGATATCAGTAACAAAAGAAACAACAGAAAGCTTACAAGTCATGGAAAGTAAGCAACTTTTTACTGAATGAGAGATAGGTTAAGATAATAATAAGAAGGAACTTACAGAATTTCTAGGATTCAATGAAAATGAATACACAATATATCCAAACACATCAAAAAGATAATCCACCATGATTAAGTAGGCTACATCCTTGAGATGCAGGGATGGTTCAAAATATGAAAATCTGTCAATGTAATCCACCTTATAAACAACCTGAAAGAAAAAAACCCACATGAGCATCTCATTAGATGCTGAAAAAGCTCTTGATGAAATCCAACATCCCTTCATGATAAAAGTCCTGGAAAGATATAGGGGACATATCTAATAATAATAAACACAATTTACAGCAAACTTATAGCCAGCATCGAGTTAAATGGAGAGACACTCAAAGCAATTCTACTAAAATCAGTAACTATATTCTCCACTCTCTCTGCAGCTGTTCAGTATAGTACTTGAAGTTCTAGCCAGAGCAATAAGACAACTGAAGGAGATCAAGAGGATACAAATTAGAAAGGAAGAAGTCTAAGTATCTTTATTTGTAGATTATGATAGTACATAAGCAATCTTCCAAATTTTACTGGGAAATTCATACAGTTGATAATCACCTTCAGTGGTGAAGAGGCTTGGTACAATATTAACCTAAAGAAATCAGTAGCCCTCCTATATACAAATGACAAGTGGACTGGGAAAGAAACCAGGGTAACAATCCCTTTTCTAATAAACTGAAATGATATAAAATATGTTGGGGTTACCCTAACCAAGCAAGTGAATGACTTATATTGTAAATCTTTAAGTCTTTGAAGAATGAAATTGAAGAAGATATCAGAAGATGGAAAGATGTTCCATGATCATGGATTGGCAGGACTAACATAGTAAATGTTCATCCTACCAGAACCTATCTATGGATTCAATGCAATCCTCATAGAAGTTATCCCCACACAGTTCTTTACAGACGTTGAAAGGACAATACTCAACTTCATATGGAAACAGAGTTGTTCATGCTGAGTCATCTCCTGCTGTTGACCTCTTCATATTTACAGACACCTATTCATATTTATACCCTTCTCACTCAGAAACAATACCAGGACAGCCCATGAGAGGCAAAGAAGACTTGAGTTCAAGAAAATGAGGTAGGGGTGTGTGTGTGTGTGTGTGTGTGTGTGTGTGTGTGTATTAAATCATGGCACCGATGTCATCCCTTCAGGTCTGAGGAGAGACCATGAGCTGAGCAGGCTACAAACTTTTCCTCAAATGAATGCGGTCTGTACCATATGTGTGGCTGTATATTCATTCTATATATTCTGAGTTCCACGTACATTCTGCTTGGTAACTATGAGCATTAGAAGACAAGAATGGCATGTACTACTTGTGCGTGTGTGTGTGTGTGTGTGTGTGTGTGTGTGTAGTCCATGTACCATATGTACCATTGGCTGGAAATAAAAAGCTCGGAGATCAAAGTAAGACATTTAATTTTAGCACATTCTGACAAAATTCTTCATTGGTTTATGATCAGAATAAATGTAAACAAATTTAGGAAAGTTTTATGTTACTTGTAGAAAGAAAGGATTCCAGCTAAAGAGATTAACAAGCAAAATGAAAGTAAGCAATTGGAAATTTTCCTAAGCAATATGAGGGGAAGCGGAATAATACTTTACTACTAAAAATACTGAGTTAATTTAGACAACTTTACTTTCTCCTGTAGTTCTTGCAGTGTGCAGAGCACTTAGTGCCTTTCACACAAGATGACCTCTATCTATAATGAGAATTTCATGAAATACATACATTCATAGATGGTCATGCTTGTTACACAGAAGTAGAAGACTAGCCAAGAGATTGTTTATATATGTTTTTCTTATGTTTTTAAACCTTTCTGATCATGAAGATGACGACTCATTGTAAGTGAATTAACAACAACAACAACAACAACAACAACAACAACAACAACAACAACAACAGAAAAACCGCACTGAGAAGCCCAGCTGAAGTGGGTCATGTCTGGTGGGTCTGGGTTAGTACTATAAAAATCCTTTACTGAAACCTTGGCTTTTTGAGTTGAAAACCTATTTCATGTAACATCAATAACCAAAGAAAAAGAGGCTATCAATTTGAAGGGTGGGAATGTAAGGGTTTGGAAGGAGTTAGTTACCAGGGAGAAGCTGGGGGGGAGGAAGAAAAAGGGGGAAGTGATATATTTCTGTTTAAATTAAAAATATTAAAAATAGTTGAAACCATCCTTTTCTACTAATTGGCTCACTGACAGTGGATAGGTCACACAGAGCCTTGAAACATTTCTTCCAGTTTTATAAGCGATTTGAATAATAACGTGCGACTTCAAAGGACTGTTCTAAGGTTGCATTTAAATTATTCTGATCGGGTGCTTTGTAAGTTCTAAAGATTCATGCCCGCCTTAGTGATTGATTATGCTTCTTTTATTTCTAGATGAATAATGGGTTTGGGGTTTTAAACAATTACTTGCTCAGAATGGAAGAATTTTCAATTCTGCTTAAAAAACAGATAGACAGTGGCCTGGTGTTCTGGTTTATATACAGTCTGAGACACTGAACAGCTGGGGAAGGGGCAGAGCTGGCAGAGCCGTTGGAATGAGGGAAAGCGCAGGAAGCAGAGAGAGGAAGAATGGGCGCTGAGGTGAAGTGTCTTATCCTAACTCTCTTGCTCTCAGCCTTGCTTTTCTGAGGTGGGGTAGTACCCTGTAGCCTGAGTTCGCCTCAAACGTGTGGCAATCTGCCTAATTCTGTCTCCTAAATGCTGAAATTACAGATAGGAACCACTAGGTACAGCTGCTAATATTTGTTAATGGATAGTTTCTTCTCTAAGATAAAATGTAAGGGGGGGGGAGGTGAGACTGGAGTGGGAGGAGACATAAGATGGGCTGGATGGATGAAAGAGAAAGGGAGAGATGATATAACTATAATTTAATTAGAATTTTATAACGCAAAAAAATATAACCTAGAACATGGATACAACCAAAAAATAGCTCTAAAAGAAGTGAAGGAAGTCATTCAGCAGACCTTTCTTCCAGTCATAAACTTCACGTAAGGCTGCCCATCAGTTCCATGCTGTCCCAGAGCCCGTGTTGCTTGTCTGTTTCCCACCCTTCAGAGGCTTTCACAGTGCAGACACAAGCTTTGCTAGTAGCTTCTATGACTAATGGAAGAGCTGTAAAATCATGAGTATTTTTAATGACTGTCACTTATAAAAAAGAAATTGTCTCTAATTATTCATGATGTTTATTATATCTTCACCTCATAGATTCTGGCTTTTTTTTTTTTTTTGTCTTTTGCTTTTGTTTTTGATAGTCAAGTTGTGTGTAAATAAAATTATGAATTTGCTTTTTAAAGGAACTTCTTTCTCACCCAAAAATCAGTTTTGTAGGCAGAAGTCTTGTTTCATAGTTTAGGTAGTTTTTCAAAGTAATCTGTGTGGATATTTTTTTAATAAATAAAGTCTCATTTTTAAAGCATATTTCATCTTAAGCTCATAAAATAGTTGAAATGATCTCATTCATTCTTTTCTATTTCTCCTAAGGATAAGTCTGAAACCACAGAAGAAGAGAAGGTGTGCCTAGAGCTCACAACTCTTTGTAGGCAGCGACCAGCTGCCATGGAGACTTGCCCAATCAGCCACCCTTCTCCCCATGTCCAACTCCTGAGCTGGCTTTCCCAAGGACTCCAGGTTTGCTTGCATCGCTCTTGAACCCATTAAAGGGCCTCTTCAGAGTGTTTGGTGTTCCAATATTAATTTCCCTATTTTTCATTAGTGTTGGATGATAAGGTGGTACATTAGCCATCTGCTAATTTAACAAATTCCTGAAGTAAATCAAGAAAGAAAGGACAAAGTTTAATTTTGCCCCCTTGTTTGGAGGGTTGCAGCCACAGTCTGTTGTTCTCTCAGGACGGTGGCAAGGCAGCACATGGCAGCTAAGAAATAAGAAAAGTAAGAAAGATGAAGTCAGGTCCTCATTTTCTTCCAAGGTCACACCTACAACGATGTAAGACTTCTCACCAGGTCCCACTCTTACATATTTTACTACCTTGAAAGACCACCAGGCTAGACATAAGGTCTTTAATACAGTGAACTCATGTCTAAGATGTCACTTGTGCTCTTTTATTCCATGTGTGACACTTATATACAGAATAGATGCATAGCCCTTAAGGAAGTGTCTCTAAGACAGGAAAATACCACTTTCATGCCCCATTGGAAGACAGTTTTAAACACTTGTTAATCATTCATTTATTCAAAGCAACATTTTGGCTAAAAATTAAAGACATTAGAGGGAGAGATTTTTTTTTCTCTTTATGTATGCTTTTCAGGTAAACAAAACACTCAGCTGTGTTTTCACACATCTCTATATCTTTTAAAAATTTTATCACAAAATGGACTAGGTCATTTGTTAATTGCAGAAACATTTGGGACAGTTGTCTAACATTCATGGCAAAGAAACAGAAATTAAACTATATTCATAGTCCAGTGAGGGTTTTGTGGCTCACAAGCACATCTTGATTGAGGAATATTAGTGCTGGACGTGTATGCTCATTGTGGTGAGGTGGCTATTGCCAAGGGAGGCATGGGTAGTGGAGCACTTGTGGAATTAATTCAAGAACCAGAAACAGAGACACAATTGAGACTTGCTTATTTTGGAGATGTAGAAGTGGGGTCTCAGAAAAGTGACTTCCCCAAGGGTTTTAAAGAACCTAAGAGAAGTTTGGTTGAGAAATTGACTCTTCACATACTCATAAAATCCAGAGACAGCATCAGATGATTAATCAGGGATGGGAAGGCATTTGGGACAGAGAATAGACTCTCCTTTGTTCTGCTAAGGCAGAAGAGAGCCATAGAGGCTAAGGTGAATGATAGTCATAGTGAATGATTGAGCGCAGTGATCCAGTAACACTATGGAAAAATGACTGGGAAAATTAGTTGTAAACATCACTACTCTCGGACCAATAGGAGCCTGATATAGCTGTCCCTTGAGAGGCTCTGCCAGAGCCTGACAAGTATAGATGCGGGTGTTCATAGCCAACCATTGGACTGAGCAAGGGGTTCCTAATGGAGGAGTTAGAGAAAGGACTGAAGGAGTTGAAGGGGTTTGCAACACCATAGGAAGAACAACAATATCAACCAACCAGACCCCCTAGAGCTCTCAAGGACTAAACTACCAACCAAAGAGTACACATGGAGGGACCTATGGCTCCAGCTGCATATGTAGCAGAGGATGGCCTTATCTGGCATCAATGGGAGAAGAGGCCCTTGACCCTGTGAAGGCTCCATGCCCCAGTGCAGGGGAATGCCAGGGTGGTGAGGAGGGAGTGGGTGGGTGGGTAGGGAACAGCCTCATAGAAGCAGGGGGAGGGAGGATGGGATGGGGGTTTCCGGAGGAGAAACTGGGAAAGGGGATAACATTTGAAATGTAAATAAATAAAATATCCAATAAAAAAAGACTGGGGGGCTGGTGAGATGGCTCAGTGGGTAAGAGCACCCGACTGCTCTTCCAAAGGTCCGGAGTTCAAATCCCAGCAACCACATGGTGGCTCACAACCATCCATAACAAGATCTGACACCCTCTTCTGGAGACAGCTACAGTGTACTTACATATAATAAATAAATAAATCTAAAAAAAAAAGACTGGGGAAATTACTAATCATAAAAATCAAACAAAAATTAAAATCTCCAATGTGGCCTCTGTTAGACGGTTCCAATATTTCTCAACTTCCGCTTTAAAAGTAGACATTGTGCATCTTATCCCATTTTCTGACAACTGACTTTTCAGATTTGTGAAAGTTCTGTTGATTTGTTCTGTAGAACAGAACAAGCGGCTTCTCAGCTCCTTCTTTTATCTTAAACCCTGAAAGCTGGGCAGAGACTGCAGATAGTTTCTCTCTCTTCTCATGCCTGAGATTCTGTGTGCTCCGGATTCCACCCACCTCCTGAGTCTGTTCTCAGGGCCACACTTCTTCAGGCACTCTTGTTTTTGTTCTGCTGAGGCAGAAGAGAAGCTAAGACTCAGACCAGCACCCAGTTATACACGAGGCTTACTCTGAGAGGAAGTAAATGCATGCTATCCTCTGCTGCTGCTCGTTGGCGCATCTGAGAGTGAGCCAGGGAAGGAAAAAGGTGAAATCCTCTCTGCTGGAAATGAAATCACTCTGAGAAGCCTTAAGAGCCTGTTATTTACCCAGGAGCTACAGCGTACATACTCTCAAAATAACTAAAGCAAAGATGGAATCTGTTGTAAAACCCTGGGCTTTACGGTCTCTTGGATCCAGATTAAACCTTTCATTGCAGGCGAAGAACCTACTTGGGTGAGTTCAATAAGAGACAAGAAATGCTTGCTTTCAAGTTGCCTGGTTGGCTCTGAGATGGCTGTGACCCACAATGCATTACTAGAGAAGCAGGTTCCCTCATAGGAAGTGGCAATACCCCCTTTCAGAGCAAACGGATTCGCACCCAATCCCAGAGGACTTGTGTCATAGATGGGCTTGTCCTGAATATGAACCTACTTACACGGTGGCTAAAGTGACAATTTGAAACAATGAAATTCAGATATTTCCATGTCTTACATGGGAATTGTCCACGTGAACACCTTTCTCTTCGGTACACTGATATACTCATCCACACACACACAGACATAGTCTCTCATACTTACACCTATAATCGCTATCTATAATGCAGCGGTCAGAGTTTGTTGTTAATTTGTTAATTAAGCTAATCCCTCATGATGGTTCCTACTTCAGAAAATGCTAGAGGCTAAGTGTGTACAGGAACACGCAACGGCACACCGCAGAGCTTCATGGGAACTTTTATTCAGAAACTGATCATGGTAAAATGAAGCTCCCCTTGACAGATTCTTTGTTCCTTTTGGCTTTATGCTCAAGGTAGGTGGCATTCCCTAACTTACCTGGAACTTTGCTGCCTATGTCCCCCTAGCTTTAACTCCATTGCCTTCAAATCTCAAGACTCCAGAGGATTTGAATGAAGGCTTCAGCTGTGAAAGTCACGGGTGAAAGTAAGCAGCAGATGCCAGGCACTGGACTGAGAACCTTTAAAAATTCACGCCAATGGGCGGAGCTAGTGCTGGAGGCAAGCACACACACACACACACACACACACACACACACAATAGCTCCGGAGACCCACCCCTCCAAGTCAACACTCACCTGTGCTCCCTGTTTCTCCATGACTTTCTTCCCGTGGTCGACTCTGCTCATTTAAACTGTCAGCCCAAATCACCCCGATCTTTGTTAAATTAATTGATTTTGTTAGTTTCTTTAAATTAAAGCAACGAGAAAAGTAATTCACATAGCGAATACTTATGAAAGAGACACAAGCTTCTTTTACCTGTTCAGCTAGAGTAAATGGAATTTGCAAACATAAAAAGGCTATTAGCACAGTATTTTTCCTTTAGTAAGTAAAGTGTTTACATTAACATTTTTATACTTTTAAACTAAACTCACATTTAATTACCCACATTTAATATGAAATACCTTTTTGGTTGTGAGCCTAGCCTTTAACTGCTGAGCTCTCTAGCTGCCACTACTAAATACAAAGACAGTACTATACTGAGTTTAAAAACTATTTATTTATTTTAATTTTTTAAAAATTTCAAGACAGTGTGTCTCTGTATAGACCTCTCTGGCCCAACACTCACTCCACTGACCAGGCTGGCCTCCAATTCAGAGACTGTTACATATATATTAAGAGAGAAATGGGTACTGTGAAGTCAGAGCATCCCCGTGAGCATGGGTCCCTCACAGCTCCTATGCCTCAGGTCCACACCCATCAGTCCTCCAGGGATGACCACATATCCCTGTGCCCCTTGTATGCAGTGGCTCTGGCATATGCAAAGACATCTTTGTGGCCAATGACACTCCTGGAGCCATCTTTCCCTACATCGTAGGCCACCTAGGGCACCAGGGTGTGATGGCGGGCATGGGCTAGAACGACTCCTACAGAGGAGAAGAGGCCGAGAAAATAATCCAGATCCTGAAGTAATCCAACCAACAGGACATTGTCACCAACTGGGACAATAATGGAGACTATCTGGTACTACATCTTCCACAGTGAGTGGGGTGTGGCCCTCAAGGAGCACCCCAGTGCTGGTCACTGACGTCTCTCTGAGTACCAAGGCAAACTGTGAAAAGATGACCCAAATCATATTTGAGACCTTCAACACCCCAGCCATGGCCATCCAGGCCATTCTGTCCCTGTGTGCCTTTGCTTGAGCCACCAATGTTTTGATGGACTCTGGAGATGGTGTTATCCTTACTGTGCCCATTTATGAAGATTATGCTTCTCCCCATGTCATCCTGCATCTGAACCTGACTAGCCCTGGACCTGACAGACTACCTCATGAAGATCCTGACTGAGCAGGGCTATGGTTTTAACACTATAAAGCAGGAAGTCATGTATGATATCAAGGAGAAGTCGTGCTATGTTGTCCTGGTCTTTCAATTAGAGAAGACCACTGCTGAATCCCTTCCCTCACTAGAGAAGAGCTGTTTGCTGCCAGACAGTCACGTCATCATTATTGACAATAAGCAGTTCCCTCTTCCAGCTTTCCTTCCTGAGTATGGAATCCCAAAGAATCCATGAAAGGACAGTTAATTCTAGCGTTAAATGTGATGTTGACATCCACAAAGACCTCTGTGGTAACACAGTACTGTCTGGTGGTACTGCCACGTGCCCAGACATTGTTAACAGGACACAGGCGATCTCTACTCTGGCTCCCAGCATGATGGAGATCATTGGTCTTCTGAACGCAGGTTCTCTGTAGATGCCACTCCATCTTGGCCTCGCTGTCTATGTTCCAGCACACGTGGATCAGCAAGCAGTCGGCTGACTCCAGCTGATCTTTGCTTTAAAAATCTCATATCCAAATACAATCACTTCCTTCCCAGAGTTTCTCATTTTGTGCATACCAGCAAAGAGAAAATCATGTAGGCTTACTTCTCCAGCTCCAGCCCTTTGTTTTCTACACTTGAATTTTCTTTGTTTTTTCCTTTTTTAAATTGGTTATTTTATTTATTTAGATTTCAAATGTTATCCTCCTCCCAGTTTCCCCTCCACAAAACCCCATCCCCCCTCCTCTTCCTGCCTCTATGAGGGTTCTCCTCCACCTGCCCACTCACTCTTAGCTTAGTCCCTAGCATTCCCCTAGGCTGGTTCATCAAGCTCCCACAGGACCAAGGGACTCCCCTCCTATTGATGACCCACAAGGCCATGTTCTGTTACATATGCAGCTGGAGCCATGGGTGGCCCCATGTGTACTCTTTGGTTAGTGGTTTAGTCTCTGTGAACTTTGAGGGTTCTGGCTGGTTGATAACGTTGTTCTTCCTATGGAGTTGTTGCAAACCCCTTCAGCTCCTACAGTCCTTTCCCTAACTTCTCCACTGGGATCCCCACTGTCAGTTCGATGTTTGGCTGTGTGCATCTGCATCTGTATTTGTCAGGCTCTGGCAGAGCCTCTCAGGGGACAGCTATACCAGGCTCCTGTAGGCAAGCACTTCTTGGCATCTACAGTAGTGTCTGGGTTTGGTATCGGCATGTGAGATGAATCTCCAGGTGGGGCAGTCTCTGGATGGCCTTTCCTTCAGTATCTGCTCCACTCTTTGTTCCTGCATTTCCTTTTGACAGGAGGAGTTCTGGATTATTATTTTTAAGGTAGATGGGTGGCCCCATTCCTCAACTGGGAGCAGTGCCTATCCATTGGATATGATCTCTATAAGTTCTCTCTTGCCATTGTTGGATATTTTGGCTAATGTTGTCCCTGTTGGGTCCTGGGAAACTCTTGGGTTCCCCAGAATCTGGGACTTTCTAGTGGCTACTCCCAGTTCCTGTTCTCCCACGACTACATACCTCCTTTCAATTTCCTGATCCTCTGTACTTCTCCATCTCCTCCTGTATGTGAAGCGGGTTCCCTTCCCCTCCCCTTCCCCTCCCCCTCCTCTCTCCCTCCCAGATCCCTCTCTCCCTCTACTTCCGGAGATTCTTTTCTTCCCCCTCCTGAGTAAGACTATAACATCCACACTTGGGTGTGGTCTTCCTACTTCTTGGTATTTGAGTTGTATCCTGGGTATTCTGAGATTTTTTTTTTTTTTTTGGCTAGTATCCACTTATCAGTGAATACATACCATGTGTGTTCTTTTGTGACCGGGTTACCTCACTTAGGATGATATTTTCAAGTTCCATCCATTTGCCTGAGAATGTCCGTTTTTACATTTTTAAATATTTATTTTATGTATATGAGTATTTTCCCTGCATGCACGTATGGGCATCCTGTGTGTACCTAAAACAGGAGGAGGTTAGAAGAGGGCATCTGTTGTGGGAAATATTAAAATGAACGGCAAGTTCCCGCTCTTGACCCAGTTACTCTCAGCCCAGGAGGTCTCGACAGCCAGTTCTTATGTCGCGAGACGCTCTGACTCAGAGCTCCCAAATCTCTCCACCCAGCTCGCTAAGTTCCCACTGGTGGGTCTTTACCATGCCGGCGCCATGCTTCAACCCCTCCCCTGCCCAGCCTTTTGTGGTGCACATCACGCAAACCCACACTCTGCAGCTGTACCTTTTTCTCTGGAACCCATAGTTTTCTCTGGAACTCGAGTTCCTTCGTGAAGAAAAACACCACACAAACTTAGTTGAGAAACAATGGTAACTCAATCTCTGGGTGTAACAACTAGAATGCTAACCTTGTGAGCCTCATTAAATCTAAATTCTCTGGTGGTGAATCTGGCAGATTCTCCATCTAATCCGGAAGGTGCTAGTAGCTACATCTTGTCCTGTTGGCGCTATCCCTGTCCAAAAAAACCCCTAACTCTCCCCTCTTCCTCTCTTCCTTTCTTCCTCCCTCCAACCCGGAAGTCCTGCCTACTAGCCCAAGTGAATGATTCCTTTATTCATTGGGGGATGGTTCACAAGAAGCCACCTGAGTATGTGACTCATTCCTTGGTCCAAACAACCCCTCCAGGGAAAGTGGAATTAACATCAAAATACAACAACACCAGGGCCATACACAACAGGCATCAGATCACCTGGAACTGGATTAAAGAATAGTTGTGAATCACCATGTGAGTGCTGGGAAATGAACCTAGGTTCTGGGCAAAGCACTGAGTGCTCTTAACTTTGGAGCCACTCTCTGGCCTCTTTTAATATCTGATTTTAATGAACACATTTTTTTCTAAGATGTGTGTATGTGTGTGTGTGTGTGTGTGTGTGTGTGTGTGTGTACTGGCTAGTTTTGTGTCAACTTGACACAGCTGGAGTTATCACAGAGAAAGGAGCTTCAGTTGGGGAAGTGCCTCCATGAGATCCAGCTGTAAGGCATTTTCTCAATTAGTGATCAAGTGGGGAGGGCCCCTTGTGGGTGGTGCCATCTCTGGGCTGGTAGTCTTGGGTTCTATAAGAGAGTGGACTGAGCAAGCCAGTGGAAGCAAGCCAGTAAAGAACATCCCTCCATGGCCTCTGCATCAGCTCCTGCTTTCTGGCCTGCTTGAGTTCCAGTCCTTCGTCCTTTGGTGATCAATAGCGGTATGGAAATGTAAGCCGAATAAACCCTTTCCTCCCCAACTTGCTTCTTGGTCATGATGTTTGTGCAGGAATAGAAATCCTGACTAAGACGGTGTGTGTATAGGACAGAGGATAAATTGGGTAAATTTATTCTTTCTACTATGTGGGACCCAGGGATCAAATAGAAGACAACTAGAAACTCCTGTGGTATGCAGTTGTATAGATTTCTATTGCTGTGAAGAGACACCATGTCCAAGGCAACTCAGAAAAGAAAACATTTAATTGGGGTTGTCTTACCTTTTTAGAGGTTTAGTCTGTTATCATCATGGTGGGAAGCATGGCAGCATGCAGGCAGACATGGTGTTGGAGGAGCCGAGAGTTTTACATCCTGATCCCAAGGCAGCCAGGAGGAGACTGTCATTCCACACTGGGCAGAGCTTGAGCATAGGTGACCTATGAGCCCTGCCTCTGCAGTGACACACTTCCTCCAACAAGGTCACACCTACTCCAACAAGGTCACAGTTCCTAATAGTGTCATTCCCCATAGGCCAAGAGTTCAAACATGTGAGTCTTTGGGGGGCCATGCCTATTCAAACCACCATAGTGCCTTTAATCCAAAATTTAACAAAAGGGAGCTACATGTGGTGCTGTGTGCCTATAATCTGAAAAGGATCTTAAATTCTAGTCTAGCTTTGATTACATGGTAAAATGCTGCCCCAGATGATAATAATGATGATGATGATGATGATAATGATGATAATGATAATAATAATACAAGAGTAATAAACCATACTAGATTAACTTTATTTTCATGTAATTTTTGTTTTATTTTTCTGCAAAGTTACTTTTATGTCACTTCTACAATGAGAAACTATCACAGGTTTTTTTTTTCAAATAGTAAGTTGAGATTTCACCATGGGTCAGATGTTTGGAAAGTTCTAATTCCACTCCTTTCAAGCAGCTTTTGGTAAGAAATAGACTATACATCAGGACCTGGAGGTTCATCCTGGCTCCTTCTGCCATACATCACATAGTAATGAAGCCTTCTAACTCCACAGGCCCTGCACTTGCCTTTCTAGACTGCCAACTGCCACAGGATTCCACGAGTGATCCTTGCCTCTCAACAACAAAGTCCTTACAAATGAAATGATCAAAGTGAACTGACACGGTGCCTATTCATTAAACTCCAGGAAAGGGCCTCAAGAAAACAACTTATATTATTAACAAACGAATACAATTTCTCATGTCTTTGAACGGGACACTTGACTGTTAGGTAGGGAGAGTAAAACTGATTTCAATGTTAGAAATTTTACAGGAGAGTTTAGCCAACAAGTCAAGTTTCAAGTTTCTCAGGCACGGAATGTTCCCAAGTGATAAACGTCTAATGATCTTATTCCACGTGGTGAAAGCAGGATGAGAATAATGTTTGACCTTGACACAAGAGGCTTCCGGGGGCGGGATGTAGGCTATGGAAACAGCAGAAGCTAGATGCTTTCTCAGCAATTCTGCCTCTCACCTGGAAGAGATCATCAGCATGTCCCACTTGACTTCACAGAAGGTCACAAGATCCAGGGTCTTCCACTGATCTGGGGATGAAAGTAAGGAGTAAGGAGGACAAGACACAGAGGCCAGAGCAAGTGCTCTGACCAGCTTTCCGCCATTGATTCATGAACTTTGCCCTCTCATTGATTCCTGGAAGCACAAACACATTCTATTGTTTTGTATATATCGTCCCTTTTTACTGTTCATCTCTGAAGGCTCACATGTACCGCATATCCTATAGTAAATGATTTTATGTTCTTATTTTGTGAATTTGTCTTTTGTTTAGAGATTTTAGTCATGAAACTTGTGACAGAGAGGGCATGCCTTCTTCCTTGCACGCCTAAGAACAGTGTCTGAGTTCTCTCTACTTGAGGCTGAAAAATACCAGATATGTACGCTAGGTGGCAGCATCAGTCCAGAGACTTGCTGAACAGAGATTTCAGACTTGCAGAAAATTTACAAGGGGAGAAAAGAAAGAAGAAAGAAAGAAATTTAGTTGTTTGTCTTTTGTTCAAATTCTTCTGGCTTCTTTTAAACCAACTGGATACTGGGTTAGAAATGTCTACTAACCCCAGCAAAGTAGTAATATCAGAAGCAATCCATGTTCTCCACCCATGCAAAAATAAATAGTAGTCTAAAATAGTAGTAGTCTTATTTCAGGTAAAAATGTGATATTGGGAAATACAAATATCCTTTCGTGACACTCCTAATTTTTTTTTAAAGATCTTGATCATAGTAAAACAGTTCCTTCAGTTGTTGACAGAATGGTCCAAGGTTTTAAGGATGAGAGCTGTGTTATAAAGATGTTATCTGTGCTGGATCTGGTGGCACAGGTGTTGTACTCCTGACTACACAGAGGGCCAGGAGAAAGACTGTATCTTCAAGGTACGCCTGCAATATAGAAGATGTTCAGGGGTACTTAGAGAGATACTGTCCAAAGAGAAAAAGAAAAAAGAAAAAAAAAGAAAAAGGAAGAGAGTCTGTGTATGTTGTTGAGAGTTAGCATGCTTATCTAACACACATGTCATTCTGGGTTAATTTTCTGTACCACAAACAAGCAAATAAATAATATGTTTTCACCTTTTCCTTTCTCCTGTATGTTTTCTACTTATTCTCATTTCTTACAGCATTTTTATCTACTTTTCTTTTCATTTGTTCTTTGTTATTCTGAGAAAATATGGTGGGAAGAAAATGCTGGTAGCTTATATAATTGATAAAATGTCTCCTTGTAGATCCCTTTCCTATTTGAGAAAGAAGAAATAAAATAATCGCAGGTAATATCACTTTTAAAGGAGAAGTTGAATCTTCTTGCTAACAAAAGAAGAAATCTGGATCTAGGTTATATAGAAGAAAAAAATGGTACCAAGTTCAGAAATATGAGCGGGGCAGAGGTGGTCCATGCCTTTAATCCCAGCATTCAGGAGGCAGAGGGAGCAAATATCTGAATTCAAGACTACCCTGGACTACAGAGTGAGCTTCATGAGATCCCAGGCTACACAGAGAGACCCTGTTTCTAAAATTGGAAACAAAAGCAAAGCAAAACAAAACAACCCCAACAACAACAATAACAGTAGCAAGAACAACAACAAACCTCAAACCAAAACTGACCAACCAACCAACCAACCAACCAACCAGCCAACCAGCCAACCAACCAGCCAACCAACCAACCAACCAGCCAACCAGCCAACCAACCAGCCAACCAACCAACCAACCAACCAACCATCCAACTAGCCAATCAACCAGCCAATCAACCAACCAACCAGCAAACCAACCAACTAACCAACCAACCAACCAACCAACCAACCAACCAACCAACCAGTCAGCCAGCCAGCCAGCCAGCCAGCCAGCCAGCCAGCCAGCCAACCCACAAACAAAGAAATAAACATTATCAAGCAATACAATTTTAAATCACAAAAGAAGTCACTAGATATGCACTCACTGATAAGCGGATATTAGCCCAGAAACTTAGAATACCCAAGATACATTTTGCAAAACAGAAGAAAACCAAGAAGGAAGACCATCGTGTGGATACTTCATTCCTCCTTAGAATAAGGAACAAAATACCCATGAAAGGATATAGGTACAGAGACAAAATTTAGAGCTAAGATGAAAGGATGGACTATCCAGAGACTAACCCATCCAGGGATCCATCCCAACATCAGCCACCAAACCCAGATACTAATGGACATTCCAGCAAGATTCTGCTGAAGGGACCCTGATATAGCAGCCTCTTGTGAGGCTATGCCAATGCCTGGCAAACACAGAAGTGGATGCTCACAGTCAGCTATTGGATGTAACACAGGCCCCCCCAATGGAGGAGCTAGAGAAAGTACCCAAGGAACTGAAGGGGATGCAGCCCTGTAGGTGGAACAACAGTATGAACTAACCAGTACCCCCTGAGCTCGTGTCTCTAGCTGCACATGTAGCAGAAGATGGCCTATTCGGCCATCATTGGGAAGAGAGGCCCCTTGGTCTTGTAAACTTTATATGACCCAGCACAGGGGAATACCAGGGCCAAGAAGTGAGAGTAGGGGTAGGGGAGCAGGGATGGGGGAGGGTATAGGGAACTTTTGGGATAGCATTTGAAATGTAAATAAAGAAAATATCTAATAAAAAAATTTCTGTGGACAAGGTGACAGACGGAGTTTTAGGAGCTTGACTTAACTAATAGGAGAGTGGGGAGACATTATCCACCAATAGAATGTATTTGCATCGTATTATCTCAGTAAACATGTAGGGAGAATTGTTCAGAAGAAAAAAATTCTTGTATTAGGCATTGATAAGAGACATGAGCATCTCAGACTTCTAGGAAGAATTTAGGAAAGTGTCATCAATATAAAAATGGAGCTAGGCACATTCTGTAGAAGAGAGGGAGAGAGAGGGAGAGCAAGAGCGAGGGAGTGAGAGAGAACAGAGAATTATGTGTCATAAATTACACAAGCTTTAGAAAAATCTAATGATGTGGTTATGGCATCAATAGCAATTTTTCATATTTTAGGTAATACAGATACATTTTACATGTCTCAATCTAAACCATTTTTGTTATGTGTGGTTTCTCTTCCTGCTGATCAAATGTTGATTTAGACTTGTTAGTAGTGACTGAGGTTGCAACCTGGTCCCAGACAGATCATTCATCGTGTGCTCTGAATGGTTGAGCCTTCTAGATCAACACGACTTGGAGCTGAATAACAATAAGGAACACTGTATCTCATGGTCTTACTGTCTATCCCTGCGACTTAGAGGTAGTTAAAACAGAATAAACCAAATAAAAATAGTGAGAGTTAGTAACAATTGCTTACTTGTTCTGAAAGTTTACTTAAAATGTGTTTGAAAAATATGTTCCCTAAAAACATACTAGGGGCAAGGTCTATACAGTAACTAATATTCAAAATAACATAACATAGATTGGCCCCATGAGCTGCCCCCTCATAGATTCCATGGACATTGAGACATATCCTTATACCCGAGAGACTGGTAGGAGAAACCCTGCCCTCTGTAATTGGTTGGAAATTGCCTTGTTTTTGTTACATAAAAGACATCTGTATTAGAGTGGGGAAAGGAAACAGAGAACCTCCAATAAAAACAGAACCGACAGGCATTGCTTCGTGCACATAGATAGATATTGGTTCTGTAAATCCAGCCTTGCCTTGTAAAGTTAATGAGGCTCCTCCAAGCTTTTAAAACCACCACAACTGGAATCCATATAACTAGAGAAATAAATGGAGGTTAACCATACTGTGGCTTTCGATTATGCTTTCCCTGTTAACAGTCCCATAAAAACTTGGGCTAAGTGAACAGAGATATTAAACTTTTTATTGCATATATATTGGAATAGTCATTGTGTTAGTGTTTCTGTGAGCTGGACAAGAAAGGTCTCTGAGTACTAGGTCCCTGTGAAGAGGAAAGAAACAGAGTGACTTAAAAGTATTATGAAGTAGCAAGAAAACACAAAAGCAACAGAAGTGCTTTTAAAGACAGGAGAAGTGAAGAAAGAGGAAGACTGAGTGGCCAAAGCAGAGAAGATGATGTGCATTAGGAGATGCTGTGTTTGGTGGCTGATGATGGGATGGATTCCCAGATGGGGTAGTCTCTGGATAGTCCATCCTTTCATCTTAGCTCTAAATTTTGTCTCTGTACCTATA
>NC_034604.1:26748448-26763341 GCF_900095145.1 Mus pahari | reverse complement strand
GAAATGTAAATAAAGAAAATAATAATATATAAATTAAAAAAAAGTAGATGCTGTGTTTTGCTACATCCACTCCAGTAGTGACACATGTGACAGACCCCAAAAACCTGGACGCAGTCCTGAGGCAAAAAGTTCATGGAAACTTAGTCTTCTGGAAATTTGGCATTCCTATAGCTAGAATGCTCCAGATTTGGTCCAGCGATAATGTGGAAGGTCTTGCATGCTTTCTAACAGTATTTTATTGCATAAGAGTTAGAAATCTCAGGGCAAGCTACTCCCATATGCAAGAATTTACCTTTATCTAGGAAGAAGGAAGGTTGTGGTCTAGCGAGGAACTAGAGTAGATACTTAGAACTGTAGATAGCTGAGTTACACCCATACACAGGAATTTACAATGGCCCAGGGGGAAGGTGGACTATACAATAGACTACAATTGGAACTATGGCAAGGGCATGAAGCCCTTGCCCCTGGCTTCTAAGATTAAGCTGACCTTAGGTGGGGCTGCTTTTGATCCCAGTTGTTAACACTGAATTTTATCCCAGTTGGTTCCTGCTAGTCCTTTGAAGGCATTCCTCTGTTTTGTGTCAGATACTTCAATGTGCCTTGCCTGCTGTGATATCCTACTCCTCTGTTTTCTGTATTATATAAAACTGATGCTCACTTTGACAAAAATACATCCAGATACAGTACTCCCTTGTGTTCGTGTCTGTTTGTCACCCTTTACGTCACCAACTCATTGTCCACATGTCCAGAACCAATTTCTTCGGAGGACTGAGGGAGGCTGACTGGGTCCGGTCCGTGGCAGTATTTGTCATGGTGAAATTGACTGATGAAGGCTTTATATTTAACTGTGAGTGTGTGTGTGTGTGTGTGTGTGTGTGTGTGTATGTGTGTGTGTGTGTGTGTGTGTGCGCATGTGAATGTGCCAGTGCATATGTGCATATGAGTGTGTGTGTAAGTGTGCATGTGTGTGAACTGACTTTGAATAATATGTAATATATTGAGAGTCAAGGACCTGGATATTAATTGTACTACTCAATTAAAATTTGAAAAGTCAAAACCATCATTTTTCTTATTGATTTACAGACATTATTGTATAGTCCAGGAGCAAATTATATGACAGGTAAATATACCATGCATACATTTTACAGCACAATAACCTGCCTTTACTTTATTACATATTATCATTAGATGGTTTGGTGTCCATTAATTTTGAATTTTAGTCTCTTACAGTCATGTTCTATTTGCTGTTGTAAAATACCTTGACAGAAGCAACTTAAGGGAGAATGGGTTTATGTTGGCTTAAAGTTCCAGGGGGGATATGGTGTATGTGAAAGACCCACAACGTGAGGACTACCCCATGTTCTGACTCAACACCCCAAATCACTCACGAGAAACAGTCTTGATGCAAACCGCAAGAGGACTTTTATTCCAGGTGCACTCTGGGGCTCACAGTCATACACCATGCAGGGGTAGAGGACCGTGTGGACCTCGAGTAGCTGGGTAAGGGGGTATTTAAAGGAAGAAACCACAACTCAAGGGGTTGGGGAGGGTGTTGTTGGAAAATACCAAAAATACCAGTTAAGAGTAACAAAGAAGTGGGAAGTCACAAGAAAAATACCTGATAATTGTGTGGTTATTTCTCAGGACAGTTTCTATGAGCCTCTAATGATTGTACATTTGCATAGCGGGTTCCAGCAATGGTCAGGGTGACCTTTATGAACAAACACTCCCTGAACCCAGGAAGTGGGTGGGTGGAGGAATGTCACTATCTGTTTTATGATTAGCATATCTTGGAGCATTGAGTCAGAAAGGTCATATTCTTCAGCCTGGGCCTAAAGGCCTAGTTTTTTTTGTTTTTACATTACATTTTTTCATATGGTGTAAGAAATGTCAGCAGACAGGGAAGGTGGTTGAAGGATCAAGGTTGGATGGTCACATTCCATTCACATTCAGAGAGACAAGACACAGCACAGGAATAACCACAGGCAACAATCAAAAAGCCACTGCAAACACTTCCAGAACACTAAGTATTCCTTGACCCATTTCCTCTGTATATCACTACACCCTCTTCTCTGAGTTACTCACATCTGTCATACAGGCATAGGCTGCTAAGCAAATTTGAAACTTTAAGATAGGAACAAGTAAAACCTATGTGTATGTGGCTATTGTATAATTTTGAGATTAATAAGTATTCTTTTATTAGCATACTTTGTTATTTTTTATTTCATAATATACTTTGTTTTATGGTTACATAATAACTCAGTATTAATGGACTTTAGTATTGGTTTTTATTTAAGGTTACTAAGAATCTCACTGCTACCATATCTTTGAAAATGGCTTTTCAAATGTTCTGTAACATTTTTTGTTGGGGTTATATTATTGTGCACTGTGTAAAGATTGTCTTTGTATTTTATAATTGCTGATTCTGTGTCGGCAGAGAGTTGAGTGTAGACTGGACTTTGCTATTGTTATTCATATGGCTACATAATAGTTTGTAAACACTCTCTGGTTTATTAAAATGCTGATGGCCTACAGCTGAGGTGAGAATAGGTGGGACTTCCAGCAGAGATAGAAACTCTGGGCAGCCAAAAGTGGAGGAAGAAGCAGGCCATGACTGAAGGAGAGGTGACTAATGTGTCACATGGCAGAATTTAGAATAGAATAAATGGGTTACGTTAAAAGAGTTAGATGGGAACAAGCCTAAATGAAGGCCTTAAGCATCCATAAAAAATTTAAGTCGCCGTGTCTCTATTCTGTGGTGTCTTCATAGATAGTCCATATGGGAATATGTTTCCTCCAAGATTAAATTATTCCATCCTTCAGGGAAGCTCCTAAAGCAGGAAGGTAAACAACTCAAATTAGCTTCAGGAAGTCCCTGAAACTGACCAGATTCACTAGGCCCTGCCCTGTCAGAGGAAACTATAAAAGCTGAGGGTCACTCTTAGATGAAGCCTAGCTACAAAGAAGACTCTCAGACAAGCACATCTGTAAAGACTCTCAGGCCAGCTGCCAGGAAGATGTAGAAACAGCCGAGCTACCTGGAAGAGGTTAGAGCATTGGAGGTACTTGGAAAGGGTACTCTTCAGTCTGTTGTGCTGTCTGCAGGTTGTGTATGTTCTCTAGGTTCTCAACTTTGAGAGCTGTCACTTATGTTGGGGTGGGGTTTGATGGTACAGCTGCCTTTGAGTCATTTCTGCTCCTGTAAGTAACCCCTTACCCATAGTCCTGAATGTAACCCCAATAAAGCTCATTGGTTCACCAAACTGGATTTCAGTCGTATCCAAACTTTGGTTTATTGTGGGTTCCCTCTCTGTGGTGGATAGCTGTGTATGTTCCATCTCCCTAGGAAAAGTTTTGTCACACCCTACACAGTTCTCCCTCCCCTCCTTCCTGCCTCTCCTCTCTGATATATAGATCCCATTGTGAATTATAGGAACCAGAAACCTTGTAAGTAGTAGCTGCAGAGAATGTTATTAAATAATTTTCCAGATGTTTTTTCTTCTCATTTGCAATTGTATCAGCAATGTATAAGTGTCAAAGACTCTTCTCCTTTTCCTCAGTGCTTGGTATTGTTAATGCATTTACACACATGCCTTGCTTGTGTGTTATGCTTCCAATTTTATATTTTTATGGATTTTATATTTTGCATGTATGTATATGTGTGTGTTTTTTTAAAAATAATAATTATTTTTTAATTTGGCTGTTTGTTTTCTAGAGTGAAGGAAGGAGTGGCGCTGGCTGGGTTAGAGGAGGATGGGAGGATCTTGGAGGAGATAAGGGAGGGGAAACTGACCAGAATGTGCTGTACGAAAAGCTATTATTCTTAATCAAGTAAAGAAAAAAAAGAATGTACCTTCCTACAAAATTTATCTCAAATGACAACTATTTCTCAAACTTGTTTCCTATCACATGTTTATTAAGGGACTGTTTTGTTTCTTGTCTTTGCTCTTCCTCATCAAATATAACACGATATGTTTTAGGTAACTAGTAACAGTTACAATGAATTAGAATCACCTAAGGAATATAAGTATCACTCTAGAATTATTCTCGAAGAAATTACTTTCACTATTTAATCTAGAAAACCTCTTAAACTTCGTCTCAAGCACAGCCATTCATTGTCTACATATAAGCCCGTCCTTTAAGACTGTGATGTTTGCGGGACCACTGGTTTTCTTGAATGACTTTAAAATCAAAGCACACATACTTGAATTAGCCTTCCAAACAGTCACCTGTTCTTAGTATAATTCCCTCTTATTTGATAGGAGACCTAATGTATTGAAACACTGATTTTTCAGTGTTTCTATTTCTAGTGAAAGCAGACGAATGAAGATTCTGACTTGCTGTCTTTCCCTGCAGTGTCCTTTGTTGGTGGCACTTCTAAATGCTTTCACACGGATGATTGCTCTGTCATCTGCAGCGACTGCTCCCTCATGCTCATTACCACAGACACTGATGAACCCCACAAAGTCATAACCTTTTATTTTGACATTTGCCGTAGCTTCTTCACCACATTTAAGATGATCTGGCCATTTGCATATTCTAATCTTTCTTTCCCTTTTGAGCCAGAACTATTTCCCTGTGCTTCAGATTTGTGTTTCCAGATTCAAACTAAACCACTTTCAGTGTGTTCTTACATCATTGGGATCCAGATAGCACCTGAAACATATATTCCTATCAAATAGGTCTTGTATGAAACTGTGCAATAATTGGAAATTACTTCAAAAATATAATATGTTACAGTTTGTAGAGTTCCAATCACATTCCGGGTAAACTCCAGCTATGTGCTAGCATTCTCAGTTCTGGCTGAAGTAAATTCTAAGAAGTTCTATAGTGACATTAAATCCACTCCACCACAAAAAGCCTGTATAATATATTTGATTGAATTAATATCAGATTGTAATTTATTTCAGTAGTTCCCTGGTTTTCTAATTCAGGATTAAAAGTATGGTTAAATGTTTCATTGATGAAATGTTTGGGTATGTTATGCTGCACATAACTTATATAACGCTGGCACCAACCTGGAATTTTCAACCCTACTGGCTGGCTAGACTTCATGTTTTGGAATGTTGTATACACGCTACTAGAGGAGACAAGCAGTCAACAGTTTTATCCAGCTATGAACCGTGAAAACTGCAATAATGACCGACCCGGCAAAATACACCCACTGCTGTAGCACATGAATGCTATAGGAGGAATCAACCGCTTTGTGGTTTGGTTTAAGGTCCATATCACGAGATTGAATTCATGCTATGTATTTTTAACAGGGACAAACCTCAATGGATGGCTAGGTCATATGGCCCAAGAGAAAACCCACTGCTTACTGTTCTGCTAGGTGGACATAATAACAAAGTGTGCTGTAAGTTCTTATTTTTACAGTTAGAGATGAATGTTGTCTCTTAACTGTCACCAATGAAGCTTCTTTTTACAGTAGATGATGATTATTACTGAATCTCATAACTGACAACAGTTTATTGAATTTGAGACTAAATGGGACACCTGTAACTCACCTCCATTCTAGGAAATCTCAAGGGTCATTATGGAAGTAAGAGAAGAAAGCAGCCACGGGCTCTACAAAAAGAAACAAAAACTAAAATGGTGAAATAGTCTAAATCAAAAAGTTTGCCCTACCAAATATTTAATACTAAAAAAAAAAAGACAAGCAGTAACAGTTAAATTTGGAAACCAAACATTCATATTTTCCATCAAAACACCAGTTAAAAGAATATGTAAAAGGAGCTCTCAAGACTCAGTGGAAAAAGTGAACATTCTAATTAGAAACTAGAACTAAATTTGATGATGCATTTCATTGCAGAAAAAGCACACACCGAAAATTATCTCACAAATTGTGTTCAGTGCATCAATAAATGAAAAGTAACATTTCATTAGGGAATGAATAGCAACACAAAACAATGCACCTATCAGAATAACCAAAACGAGCAATCAGAATTCCAAAATGCAGATGAGAACTTGGTGAAAATGAATCACTTAGTTGAAAATACAGAATAGCACAGACACTCTGAAAAATAGCTTTTAAAATAGCTTACTCATGGAGCTGCTGCCCGTCCTGAAGGTTCTATCAGGGGATATTCTCCTTGGCTTCACATACAGTCCAGAGAAAGATGTTTCATGTTCATGTTCTTTTCAAGGCCTCCTGATTATTTTGCAAAACAGAGAAATGCTTCCTTCTTTGTTATATTTTGCTTTGTGGTATTTTGGGCTTCGTTTTGAACAGTCATATAGTCTAGTGTTTATCTATGGAATCCACAGTTCCACACTAGAAAATTGCTCATAAGATTTCAAGGGTTTTTGACCAGTTAGTCACCTGACTTATATGCTATGCTTCTCTCAGAAGACTTAATTCTGCTTCCCTTTTCTCAATCAAAGCTTATGTTCTTTTGTGACTTATACTTAAGGCTGAAAGCTGTAATGTGCTTGTAGACAGGCAGGTACCCACGCCCTTCCTGCAGGCGCAGTCGGCAGGGCCCCAGGGGAACATCTGAGACTGCTTTCTACCATTAAAATATAAGGAACAATTGTTTTCTACGATGACACATGTTGGGACTTTATTTTAGTAAAGAGTATAGAATTTCTGTTTTATTCTAACAAGTCCAAAATAAGGTTGGACAAAGTAGCAGAATTAGTGGTTTAATAACTATTACACAGAAGTATTTCAATAATAATCATAAAGCAACACATTGATTTTAACAATTAAAATCATGTAAATATAAAATCTCCTATCAATATTGGATTGCCATTCCAAAACCACCCAAGAGATACTTTCAACTGGTATCAATCATCAAGAATAACAAAAAACAACAAGAAATCACCCATCAGGTTAACATATCTACTACATTAATGACAGGCGCTTGCCCAGGGAAACACTATGAACGGTAGCTCTCTGAGCTCCATTCTAGTCATGAAGAGCCACTCAGAGTCTCCTGGCTGAGTGTCAGCCTCTCACTCATCACCAAAGGCATTGCATGCACAGAAGGGAAGAACTTACAGACAGCTCTCCACAAAAATGTGTCAGTTTCCCATGTCATTGACGCCCTTTCCTCTCTGCCTTTATTAGCTAATGTCAAATGATGTCCTGAAGACTGGCTTCCTGCTGTTTTCCTTCTTGATGCCAACAAAAATGAGGAGTGATTAGTTGATCTTAGAAAATCCATTTTTTTTTGTTCCCCTAACATCAGCCATCTTTGCTCTACCAAAAATTACTGGTTTAATTTAGTGTAGTGTATCAAGATCGACTTTCTAAACATTCATGTTAGATCAAGGAAGGCATTTTTAAATGATTCACTGTATTCTATACCTGTCATTGATTTTCTTATAAACTGGATTTAAAATGTTAGGCCATTTAAATTTTTTATGATTATATTTAATTTCTTACCTATTTTTATTTTTGATAATTAATACAATATTTTAGTGCCCTTTAGGTAGATTCAAAATTTCAAAAATAATGCGCAAGAAAGTAGAGTTGCTATAGTAGCAAGGTATATAAAAAGCAATCTATCATATCTTATTTTCCTAGGAACGTATTTCTTCCAATTTAACCAATACCTTTGCTTATCCTGTTCTAACACTCTAAAACATCTTGGTAAAATGGGGCTAGTCAGTTTTCATCTAACACTTTTATCCTTAAGAAAAAGGTTGTTTATGTGTGTGTGTGTGCCTTACTAAGAGGGGCTGCTCAGAGCACCTGCATCCTCAACACACACGCACGCCACCCCAGACCTACTAAATTTTAATATCTCGCCCTTGACAATACCTTAATTCTTTGTTCACTTTTTATTTCTTTTAATTTTTAATATTATAATTACACTTCTCACTTCCTTTTCTTCCCTAAAAGATTCCAATACACACCTACCTTCTCTGTTTTCAAATTTATGGCCTTTCTTTTCATTATTGCTTGTTACATTCACCTTGGAAATATGCATGCAGGTGGTGTTATACAGAATGAGCAGGTTGTACTTATGTGTTTAGAAATCCTTGTTTTTAGCAGCCTCTAGGCAATCCTTGGGATCTCTGAGATTTAGGAAGCCCTAAGCACTTTTTATTGACATCTTCAGAATAGTTATTGAGCTCTTTCCAAATCAAGGAGCTCTTCTAAATGGGACAGACACTAATCCTCTCCGGAGGGAGTTAACACTATTGTGTGGCTGAAGTCATCCAGAGAAAGTGTGATGGATTGTATGGATGATACAATTCTTTCCAAGTGAAATGCTTTCTGAAATGGTATAGTGAGATTAGGTTTTAATAGGACTTTGATAAAAGATCCTGCTATAGGTTTACAGATGTAGGAAAGGAGAGGGGCCGGTGGTACAGAAGAGAATCAGGACAATATAAGGAGGGGACACATGGCCAGGGTACAGAAGTACAAGCTTCATAGGTAGGAACTGCTATGACTAGAGGTAGGAATTTAAGGACAAACTTAAGTCATATGAAAAAACAAGATTAAGATTTTGAAGAAAGTCTATGTTTTTTCTTAAGTCCTAAGGTATATATCTATATATCTATATATATATGCTCAACCTCTAAAGTGAATTTTCTCAATAGGAACACTGAGAATTCTTCAAAAGCTTGGCATCATTGCTTCTGTGTGTGCAGTGTCGATCTCAAAAATCTATAGCCTCAAAACTCTGAGTGAATAAGGTTTATTCATTCATAGCTCTAAAAAATTCAACAGTAAACAGAAATGTTAACATTTTACAGCTTCACATGTCTGTAGGAAAAATTCCCAAATATGGTTTAATGTGCCATAGGTAAGTAATGGCACCTTATTCTCATGATTTATGAAAGTATAACTGAAATTTTTGAGAAATAAGAAAATTGTATTCTGTGCTTTTTTGATAAGAATGATATTGAATTCTTCATCTATTGTTAATAACATGCAGCTGTAACTTTGACAAAATTCTAAAGGTTTGGGTCAAAGAGGAAGTTTTAAAATTTTGTCTTAATATTGGCATGTGGCTGATGTCATAATGTGGGTCTTGTTTAGGTGATCATATTTTTAAGATTTCATGGGTGTGACCTCTCTGCCATATATAGTAGACAATATTTAAAGCAGAGGTTCTGGTTCTCTGGCTCTTATAATCTTTTTATCCCTCCCCTGCAATGTACCCTGAGCATTACGTGGAGATATATGGATTGGGTTTGACTCCCCATGTTTTCTACGTTTTGATGTGTTATGGATTTCTGTAATAGTCTCTGGATAAAAAAGAAGGTCTTTGATGAATAGTGGATAAGTATGTGGTTTTAGAATGCTGGTAGAAATTATACTGATTTAGGGAAATGGAAGTAGGTTTTCATCTATGCCCATGACCTCATTAGCCAGGATAGTTGGCTATGTTTACATTACTATCATGTTTTCTTTTAATGGGTTCAACTTAAGTCCAATTGGACAACTGTCAATTAACTTCAGGATCTAATTGCTGCTATTGCATCCTTGGTGATGTCTTAGCCATCCTGGTTATTGTTGAAGGTCCAACCCTAAATCAAGAATTATAGGCAATTAATGGCTGCTGAGAAAGAAAGAAGCAGTTTTCTTTAGGAACTATTTTCTTGATAGGTTATCCAATCCCAAGTAGTCAGTTTTAGATAAACACATAAGCAAAATTAAATGGACTCAGAGGTGTTTGTGCGTGTTTGTATAGTCATATATAGATATATGAACAATAAAAAGATCAACGTTGAGAAAGAGAGACAGTGGGGGGTATATGAGAAGTTATATAGGGATAAAGGAGAAGTAGAAATGATATAAACACAGTGTTCATGTAGGAAATCCTCAAAATAAAATCTTTTTTTTTCTAGTTCAGCAATCCAAACATGAAATAATTGCCTACTGTCATAACATTTGTAACATTATTTCATGAGTAGGCACATCTTTCCAAGCCAATCCTTGTTGTTGCCTTCAGGGCTTACAACTGGGTGAGACCGAGGGTAATTTTTCTCCATCAGTATTAGGGATAGCATCTTCCAGTATAAATAAACACTGGCCAGTAGGGATGAAGTTTCCAGGAAAATACCAGCTTGATTTCCACATGTTCTATGATTCGAGTATATGTTGTCTTCAATAATAGGGTCTTGCCATCAAGTTTTTGAGGGTAACCAAGAGTACTGATTGGAGGTATATGTGATACCTACTGGCCAACAGTTTAAAGGGATAACAAATTCTTGGTACTGGGATGGCATATCTAGTTGTGTTATTGTCCCTCATAGTAGAGTAAGTCTAAATGTGTATATTTTATGGCATTTCTGTAATAGTAGGTTTCCATATGACTCTTTCAAAAGACCACTATTGTTAGTTATCTTGCCCCCTACTCCTTCCTCTGTGTATTCATTTTACATTCCAGCAGTTTTAATTGGATAAATGTCAAGGGAAGAGTTTGAGGTAGTCTAAGTTTTAAGATATATTTATAAATATTAACAATATCTTTATGATAATTGATCGAATAAGGTACATTTGTTATGGTAGTTGGGATTGTTAGGGATAAAGACCCAAAGACCACTCAGTATGACCAAAGTTCGAATTGAGAGCATGTATTAAGCCAACTGGTTAAACATGAAGACAAACTCTCCTCACAGAGCAGCTCCTAATGCACATTATAGAGAAAGAAGAGAACACAGAAAGCTATACCCTGGTTGGCAGTTGAAAGGAAAGCAAGCAAGCAATTTAATAAAAACCAATAACATGGAGTTAGCTGGGACGTTTTGACGACGAGTTTCTAGGACTTTTCAGGGTTGAGGGTAACAACCAAAGATGACTTCAGCTGAGACAAGATGGAGAAAGCTATGCCCTCTTACAAGGTGAGGAATTTATCATACTACAAACAAAGATACCTTAAGTTCAGCCGGGAAGTTAGGTCATCAGAATGACTCATGAGTGTTTCTAAAAATAATTTTATTTTGCCCTGGGATTTGGATACAAATGCAAGTAGAAAGCTTAATTTTTTTGCACTCAGAATTTCCATCTTCCATGAATTAAAAGTGTGGTAATAATCTCTCTTTCCAGGAAGAGGGGGGAGTATCATATTATGCCTAAGATCCAAGGTAGACAACATTCATCCATAGAATGACCTGTTTACCCTTTTCACCATTGTGACAAAGTTTGTAGATTAATTAACCTTCTATGAATCTTTAGGAGTTGTTACTTTTCCTAAATCTTCTAGAAGGAATAAAAATAATAAATGCCATTTTCATTAAGATTCTTTGCTGTGAAAAATAAGAGACAATCAGCTTCCTCATCTAACACATGTCTCATACATGGGGCTAATACTCTTAAAGAAAATAATGGTCTGTGGTGTGGCAATGAACTAGGTTTTCATACATTTTAAAAATATCCCCTTTTCTTCTAAAAGTAACTTCTAAAAATATCAGTTGGCTCTCTAGAGTTTGCTTATCTTAGAAGAAACCTATAGAAGTCTGCTTTAATAATAAAACAGTATAGTATGAGTATAAAAAGTCATGCTGATCAATGCAACCAAATCAAAGACTTAGACATGAGTCTAAACACCAATGGACACCTAATTTTGAACAATGAAACCAGAGACATACATTGAGAGACAGATTCTTCAACAAACCAGGTTGGTAAAGTTCAATGGCTGCATGTAGAAAAAATACAAATATTTCCATACTATATCACTCCACACAAAATTTGATCCAAATGGGCCAAGGATCTCTACATAAGGCCATAAACTCTGAATCTGAAGAGAAAGAGGGGAATAATCTTTGGGGAACTCATTGCCACAGGAATGACTTTCTGAACAGGATACTGATAACATAGACACTAAGAACAACAATTAATAAATTGGACCTCATAAAATGGAAAAGCTTCTGTATGACAAAGGTCACTATCATTCAAAGTGACAGACTATAAAATAAGAAAAGTCTTTACTAATTATGCATCCAATAGAGGGTTACTATGAAGTACAAGAAAAGTGGACATCAAGAATCAAATAATCTAATTAATAGTGTGTGTATGTGTGTGTGTGTGTGTGTAATAGCACTAAACAGAGAGTTCTCAAAAGATGACGCACAAATAGCTTCTGTAGGATGCCATTTTGTCCTATTTATGTAATCTTTTACCTTACAGAAGCTTTTCAGTCATGAGGTCTCATTTATAAATTGTTGACCATAGTGCCTGTGCTATTGGTATTCTGTTCAGTAAATTTGCTCTATATGTTCAAGGCTCTTCCCTACTTTCTGTTCTATTAGTTTCAGTGTATCTGTTTTTATGTTGAGGCCTTTGATCAACTTGGACTTGAGTTTTGTGCAGGGTGATAGATAAAGATTTATTTGTATTCTTATATGTTCTGACATCCAGTTAGACCAGTGCCATTCGTTGAAGAGACTTACTTTTTTTCCATTGTATAATTCTGGCTTCTTTATCAACAATCAGTTGTTCATAGATATGTGGATTTATGGCTGCCTCTTTGATTTCATTGCTCAAGTTGTTTGTTTTTTACATGCCAATACCATGCAGTATTTTTTTTTAACTATATCTCTGCAGTAGAGCTTGAAATTAGGATGGTGTTACATCTATAAAGTCTTTTATTGTACAGGATTGTTTTTAGCTACACTGTTTGTTTGTTTATTTGTTTTTTTGGTTTTTCATATGCAGTTAAGTATTGTCTTCCAAGGTCTGTAAAGAATTTTGTTGGAATTTTTATGGGGATTGCATTTAGTCTGTGGATTTCTTTTAGGTAGATGGCCATTTATACTGTACTAATCCTACCAATTCATGAGTGTTGTGGAGATCTTTCTATCTTCTGATATCTTCCTAAGTTTCTTTCTTCAAAGACTTTAAGTTCTTGTCTTATAGGTCTTTTACTTGCTTCATTAGAGTTAACCCAAGATACTTTATATTATTTATGGCTATTGTGAATTGTTGCTATTGTGAAGGGTATTGTTTCCATAATTTCTTTTTCAGCTTTTTTATTGTTTGTATGTAGGAGGGTTCTTGGGGTTTAGTTAATCTTGTATTCAGGTACTTTGCTGAGGTACCTCAGCTGTAGGAGTTCCATGGCAGAATTTTTTGGGTTGCTTATGTATACTATCATATCATCCACAAATAATGATACTTTGACTTCTTCCTTTCCAATATGTATCTCCTTTAGTTGTCTGTTTGCTCTATCAAGAACTTCAAGTAGTATATTGAATAGGCAAGGAGAGAGAGAGAGAGAGAGAGAGAGAGAGAGAGAGAGAGAGCTTTGTTTTGTCCCCAATTTTAGTGGAACTACTTTGTGTGTCTCTCCACTGAATTTGATGTTGACTATCTGTGTGTTTTAAATTGCTTTTATTGGGCTGGTGAGATGGCTCAGTGTGTAAGAGCACCCGACTGCTCTTCTGAAGGTCTGGAGTTCAAATCCCAGCAACCACATGGTGGCTCACAACCATCCGTAACAAGATCTGACTCCCTCTTCTGGAGTGTCTGAGGACAGCTACAGTGCACTTACATATACTAAATAAATAAATAAATCTTAAATTGCTTTTATTATGTTTATATATAACCATTTTATTCCTGATCTCTCGAAGACTTTTATCATGAATGGGTGTTAGCTTCACTCAAAGGCTTTTTCGGCATCTAATGAGATGATCATAGTTTCTTTTTCTTTGTTTCTTTGTTTGTTTCTTTCTTTTTTAGTTTGTTTATATGGTGGATAATAATGACAGATTTTTGTATATAGAATAATTCTCGCACCTCTGGGATGAAGCCTACTTACTCATGGTGGATGGTCTCTATGATATGTTCTTGGATTTAGTTTATAAGTATTTTATTGAATATTTTTGCATCAATGTTCATGGGGAAATTGGTCTACAATTATTTTTCTTTGTTAAGGTTTTTATGTGGTTTGGTTATCAGGGTGACTGTGTCTTTAAAAATGAATTTGGTCAAGTTCCTTGTGTTTCTATTTTGTGTAATAATTTGAGAAGTATTTGTGGGTCAGTGAGCTGTGCACAGACAGCCTGGTCCCCAGCTGAGCATAGGCCTGGGACCCTGGTGACTCTAAGGGACAGAAGGTGTTCAGCCACACCTCCTGGGCCCCTGGCTCCTGTCACAACCCCTTTCCCCCCTTCTCCCCTGCAGAGAGGTGTGTAGCCATCAGTGATGTAAACCATGCCCCAATCTCCTGATATTCTGTCTGGACTCCACCTCCACAGTTACTTGGTAACAGCCAGGTATGTTCCTCCTTACAGTTACCTGACAACAGCCAGGATGGCCCAGCCCACTATAAAAGGAGCTGCTTGCCCCCTCCTTACCTTCTTACCTCTTATTCTCTTGATGTCTTACTCTCTTGCTTCTCTGTTGCCCTCTTGCTCCAATCTCCCCATTCCCTTTCTCCCTCTCTCCACTTGGCCATGGCCAGCCTCTGTTTCCCTGCTCTCTCCCTCTCTCATATAATCTTCCTAAGACCAAGGACCTCTCCTCCCAGTGATGGTCGACTAGGCCATGCTCTGCTACATATGCATTAGAGACACAAGCTCTGGAGGTTACTGATTAGTTCATATTGTTGTTCCTCCTATAGGGTTGCAGACTTCTTTAGCTCCTTGGGTACTTTCTCTAGCTCCTTCATTGGGGACCTTGTGTTCCATCCAATAGATGACTGTGAGCATCCACTTCTATATTTGTCAGGCACTGGCATAGCCTCACAAGAGATAGCTATATCAGGGTTCTGTCAGCAAAATCCTGCTGGCATATGCAATAGGGTCTGGATTTGGTGGTTGTATATGGGATGGATCCCCAGGTGGGGCAGTCTCTGGATGCTCTTTCCTTCCATCTCAGCTCCAAACTTTGTCTCTGTAACTCCTTCCATGGATGTTTTGTTCCCCATTCTAAGAAGGAACAAAGTATCCACACTTTGGTCTTCCTTCTTCTTGAGTTTCATATGTTTTG
>NC_034604.1:26729727-26746647 GCF_900095145.1 Mus pahari | reverse complement strand
TCTTCAATTCTATTCCATTGATCTACTTGTCTGTTGCTCTACCAGTACCATGCAGTTTTTTTTTTTTTTATCACAATTGCTCTGTAGTACAACTTGAGGTCAGGCATGGTGATTCCCCCAAGAGGTTCTTTTAATATTGAGAAGAATTTTTGCTATCCTAGGTTTTTTGTTATTCCAGATGAATTTGAAAATTTCCCTTTCTAACTCAGTGAAGAATTGAGTTGGAATTTTCATGGGGATTGCATTGAATCTGTAGATTGCTTTCGGCAGGATAGCTGTTTTTACTATATTGATCCTGCCAATCTATGAACATGGGAGATCTTTCCATCTTCTGAGATCTTCTTTGATTTCTTTCTTTAAAGACTTGAAGTTCTTATCATACAGATCTTTCCCTTCCTTAGAGTCACAGGAATGTATTTTATATTATTTGTGACTATTGTGAAGGGTGTTGTTTCCCTAATTTCTTTCTCATCCTGTTTATCCTTTGTGTAGAGAAAGACCACTGATTTGTTTGAGTTAATTTTTTATCCAGCTACAATACTGAAGCTTTCTTTATCAGGTTTAAGATTTCTCTGGTGGAATTTTTAGGGTCACTTATATATACTATCATATCATCTGCAAATAGTGATATTTTGACTTCTTCCTTTCGAATTTATATCACCTTGACCTCCTTTTGTTGTGGAATTGCTCTGGCTAGGACTTCAAGTACTATATTGAATAAGTAGGGAGAAAGTGGGCAGCCTCATCTAGTTCCTGATTTTAGTGAGATTGCTTCAATTTTCTCTCCATTCATTTTGATGTTGGCTACTGGTTTGCTGTATATTGCTTTTATTATATTTAGTTATCGGCCTTGAATTCCTGAACTTTCCAAGACCTTTATCATGAAGGGGTGTTGGATTTTGTCAAATGCTTTCTCAGCATCTAACGAGATGATCATGTAGTTTTTGTCTTCGAGTTTGTTTATATCATGTAGTACATTGATGGATTTCCGTATATTAAAACATCCCTGCATCCCTGGGTGAAGCCTTCTTGATCATGATGGATGATCATTTTGATGTGTTCTTGGATTCGGTTTGTGAGAATTTTATTGAGTATTTTTGTATTGATATTCATAAGGGAAATTGGTGTGAAGTTCTCTTTTTTTGTTATGTCTTTATGTGGTTTAGGTATTAGAGAAATTGTTGCTTCATAGAATGAATTGGGTAGAGTACCTTCTGTTTCTATTTTGTGCAATAGTTTGAGGAGAACTGGAATTAGGTCTTCTTTGAGGGTCTGATAGAACTCTGCATTAAACCCATCTGGTCCTGGGTTTTTTTGGTTGGGAGACTATTAATGCCTGCTTCTATTTTTTAGGGGATATGGGACTGTTTAGATTGTTAATGTGATTCTGATTTAACTTTGGTACTTGTTATCTGTCTAGAAAATTTTCCATTTCATCCAGGTTTTCCAGTTTTGTTGAGTATAGCCTTTTGTAGTAAGATCTAATTATGTTTTGGATTTCCACGGGTTCTGTTGTCATGTCTCCCCTTTCATTTCTGATTTCTGTGTCCTCTAGTTAGTCTGGTTAAGGGTTTATCTATCTTGTTGATTTTCTCAAAGAAGCAGCTCCTGGTTTGCTTGATTCTTTGTATAGTTCTTTTTGTTTCCACTTGAGTTTGGCTATTTCCTGCCATCTACTCTTCTTGGGTGAATTTGCTTCCTTTTGTTCTAGAGCTGTGTGTGCTGTCAAGCTGCTAGTATATGCTCTCTCTTGTTTATTTTTGGCGGCGCTCAGAGCTATGAGTTTTCCTCTTAGGACTGCTTTCATTAGTCCCATAAGTTTGGGTATGTTGTGCCTTCATTTTCATTAAACTCTAAAAAGTCTTTAATTTCTGTGTTTATTTCTTCCTTGACCAAGGTATCATTGAGTAGAGTGTTTTTCAGCTTCCACGTGAATTTTGGCTTTTTATTATTCATGTTGTTATTGAAGATCAGCCTTAGTCCGTGGTGATCTGATAGAATGCATGGAATAATTTCAATATTTTGTATCTGTGGAGGCCTGTTTGGTGACCAATTATATGTTCAGTTTTGGAGAATGTACCATGAGGTGCTGAGAAGATGGTATATCTTTTTCTTTTAGGTAATGTTCTGTAGATATCTGTTAAATCCTTTTGGTTCATAACTTCTGTTAGTTTCAATTTCTTTCAGTTTAGTTTCTGCTTCCAGGATCTGTCCATTGATGAGAGTGGTGTGTTGAAGTCTCCCACTGTTGTGTCTGAGGTGTAATGTCTGCTTTGAGCTTTACTATAGTTTCTTTAATGAATGTGGGTGCCCTTGCATTTGGAGCATAGATATTCAGAATTGAGAGTTCATCTTGAAAGATTTTACCTTTGATGAGTATGGGGTGCTTCTCCTTGTCTTTTTTTGATAACTTTGAGTTGGAAGTCGATTTTATTTGATATTAGAATGGCTACTCCAGTTCGTTTCTTCAGATTATTTGCTTGGAAAATTGACAGACACTCTGCAGTAGTGTCTGTCTTTTTCCCTGATGTAGGTTTCCTTTAAGCAGCCAAATGTTGGGTCCTGTTTATGTAGCCAGTCTGTTAGTCTACATCTTTTTATTGGGGAATTGAGTCCATTGATATTAAGAGATATTAAGGAAAAGTAATTGTTGCCTCCTGTCTGGTATAATTCTAATAGGTCTGCCTTTATATGTTACTTGACCTTTTTCCCTTACTGCTTTTAATATTATATCTTTATATAGTGCATTTGTTGTTCTGCTTATTTTGTGTCGGGAGGAATTTCTTTTCTGGTCCAGACTAATTGAGTTCTGTAGGCTTCTTGTATGTTCATGGTCATCTCTTTCTTTAGGTTAGGCAAGTTTTCTTCTATAATTTTTTTGAAGATATTTACTGGCCATGTAAGCTGAAAATCTTCATTTTCATCTATACCTATTATCCTTAGGTTTGTTCTTCTCATTGTGTCCCGGATTTCCTGGATGTTTTGAGCTAGGAGCTTTTTGCTTTTTTTTGTTTGTTTGTTTTCTTTCACTGTTGTGTCAATGTTTTCTGTGGTATCTTCTGTACCTGAGATTCTCTCTTCTATCTCTTGTATTCTGTTGGTAATGATTGCATCTATGACTCCTGATCTTTTTTCTAGATTTCCTATCTACCGGTTAGTCTCCCTTTGTGAATTTTTTTCTTTCTATTTCCATTTTTGATCCTGGATGATTCCTTCACCTGTTTGATTTTGTCTTTCTGTAATTCTTTAAGGGATTTTAGTGTTTCCTCTTTGAGGTATTCTATCTGTTTATCTGTGTTTTTCTATATTTCTTTAAGGGAGTTTTTTATGTCCTTCTTAAAGTCCTCTATCATCATTTTTACATGTGATTTTAAATTAAATTCTTGCTTTTCTAGTGTGTTGGTGTATCCAGGGCTCACTGTGGTGGGAGAACTGGGTTCTGATGATGCCAAGTAACCTTGGTTTCTGTTGCTTAGGTTCCTGAACTTGCCTCTTGCCATCTGGTCATCTCTGGTGTTACCTGGTCTATGACTATAACTTGTCCCTTCTGCAAGCCTATGTGTCAGTAGTCCTGGGAGATGAGTTCTCTCTAGGAAGAATTGAGTATGGATCACTGTGCCACAGAATCAGTTCTGGGTGCAGATAGCAACCAGAAGGCAATTAACGTCGTTTTTACATTTAAATTTTATTTAGTTTTTGAAATGTATGCACTAATACAGCATCTTTCACTTAAAAATTAACAAATGTTAATAAGCTGAAGATCTTAAGGTGGCACTTAGCTTGTATTTGCTAAGGCCTACTGCTAACCTAACAGCCTACACTAGCTATCCAAGGAAAGACAATGTATTGCTACGAAACCTAATAGTTTTGCTTCAGAGACTCTAATTAAAATGAAAGAGAAATCACACACACTTTGCTACCAAAAGAAAAAAAATTACAACTAATTAGTGATAACTCTAAATTGGCTTTTACTCAAATTGGGAAAGAATCTATTTTGAAAAACTAAAATTATGAACTTCCAAAAACCAATGAACCATCTAACCAACCAACCAACCAACCAACAACCAACCAATGAAATACACAATAAGAGCTTCCATGGAAATGAGGTTGGCTTTTGTGTACATGGGAAGAATGATAATAGCAGTGCAGGAAAAGGTGATTATCTCCCTTCACCTTGCATCAGATATCCACTTCTGTAGACTGAAGTTCCAGAAGTGCGGTAGGGAAAGTGTGGCTGAGACCACAGACGTCTCTCTTACACAGTTCTTGTTTCCGTCAGGGAGGTCATAGTCTCTTGTTTTAACTATACACTTATTAAAGATAAATCTGTGGGGGATTTGTCTTCTATAAATGTGCTGTTTAATTAGTAAACCTAGTGGCTCTATGTTGGTTCCTTGTGAGATAGACTCAGGTTGAAGTCATAATAAACTCCTATAATTTTGTTCAACATGGACCTGAAGTCCATGTTTAATATGACCAAAAGTCCAACCTACATATATGAGTGGCATTTTATGAAATGTGCTCTTAAGACTGAATATTCATTAAAAAATAGAACTTTGATAAGCAAAATCTTATTATTTGAGATAGACGGTTGACTATTGTTGCAGTAGCACTTCCTGGATGGTTTATACCCACATGGGAAGGCCATTTTCTCACAATAGCCAGTTAGCTTACTTAGTGCTTAAAAGGCTCACAAACTTTTCACCTCATACTTAAGTCTCCTTAAAGCCAAGTTATAGCATAAACGTAATGAGATGACAATAAGATCTTACAAAGTGTTTCCTGTTAACAATTGTAATGATAGTGCTTTAACTTATTAGTAAATGGAGATTACCTGGACCCTGACATGGCAACTTGCCTCCCAATGACTACTCCGTATAAGCATTGCAAGTACAGACACTTGCTAGGGTTGTGGTTTTTAAATTAAAACCATAAGACATATAATTAGGGAAAATTGTTGATGTGATTTTCTTATTATAGTGATCAATGCTATAACTATCCTCCTGCCTTGTAAATGTAATAAGCACTGTCAGCTGAAGACGCTTCTCTGGTAGCTATGAACGGATTTAGTTCCATAAAACTAAATACTAATTTTACTTTTATAGCTTTCTAATTTATTTATTATACAGAACATACTTAAGCCACATTTATGAGATAAGAACTCATATTCACATTGCCTGCATTCTTGCTTTTAAGAACTTTTCCTTTCTGCAAACACATAATAACTCAGATAAGAGAAATCCAGTCAATTAAAGTATTAAGGAGAAGCCTAGGAGATAACTGACTGAGACTTGTCTTGTAGTCCTTGTACTTAGCTAGTGATAACCACCTCCTCTAATTCCTTGTTAATATGGTGATTTTGTTCATTCTCTGATATGTAGAGTGTAGGGGTGACTTGCTTCAGATAATAAAATAAGCTTACAGTGTAATCCCCAATTAAAAAAAAATAATTTCCAAGTAGGCAGTCCAATCCCTGACTCAGAGAATGTCTCTCAAATTGATGTAATCTGATTTCTCCACTGAAACTTCCTTTCCTGTAATAGACCCTTGGGAATATTATGGAGTCATTGGTTTTTAGTTTGCTTTTATAGTGCGTTTCCTCATGCTCATCAAGAGGGAATTGAGTTCTGTGCTCTTCAGTAATTTGGTTCTTTGTGTTTGGCATTGAGGGTAGAGAATGAATACTTTGTAATGTACAATCGATATTTATTGCTTATACCATATGCTAAGGTATGGGCTAGTTGCAATTAAACTGTAGATTGCTACCCTACCCCCACTGGTGCCAAGTTCTTGTATACATGGAACTTGGTGAAAAGGAGAAAATGTTCAGTTACTCCCACAATGGAAGCTCTTAGATAAATCTGTGGAACTGATACATATTCCTCTGATGATTTTTCCTTTTGTAGCCATATGTGTACAGCTGCAGCTTTATAGGCAATATGTAACATATCTATCTATCTATCTATCTATCTATCTATCTATCTATCTATCTATCTATCTCCCCAGACAGCACACTTCTTTAGGGAAATGCTTAAGGCTACAGAGAGTACATTTTGAATACTCACAAGATTTAAAAACCATTAGTTCATTTGAGTGCTAGAGTTTCAAGTTAGATACAACCTTCTTATTTGCATGCTAGAAGGCTGAGCTTACTTAAAGTCTCATAGACCTAGCTGTTTCACAGAACCACATTTTGGCTTCTGAGGGCAGGACCATATACACTGTTTGGGATTTTCTTGAGGGCATATTCAAAACTCTGCTATAGGCTTTTTAATTAACTGAAAGCTCACTAGAGAAATCCTCATCTATGGGAGCTAGAGAAATGAATTAAAAAGAAAAGGAAATACACAGTTTTATTGGTATGAGATGACTTAGAATCTCCAATAATTTGATTCTTTTTATTATCAATACAAGCCTAATTCTTTGAATCAGTCATCAGGGAACAAGATTTTTTAATGAAAAAAAAAAGTCTCGTATTAAGAAGGGAAGCCAATTGTCATAGAGTAATTTACTTTCCCATGCTATCCAACTGCTTGCGACTATCAACACACTAAGCCCATCACTTGGATACTGTAGACCACCATTCAAGTATGCTTGTATTTTACCACAAGTAAAATATAAAGAAGTCTAGGCACAGTCTAATATTACTTCTGAGGCAACTAATATATGCATCCATTAAAAAGACAGAGATAGAGGAGACACAGAGAGATATTTATCATGCAAATTATGTTCAGTTTTTAAAGAGGTTTCCAGAGAATTACACGATTTACAAGTCAATAATTTCTGTCATTAGCTTTTATTCAGACACATTTGCTGAATGACCAGTAATCACTACTTCTTCATGGGTTTCATCCTGGAGTCCAACTTCAAATCTATATGGGATTCTCACCTTCCTAAAAGGTTACTGAATGTTTTCCTTTGAAGTTGATACTGCTCTCTAATGTACCCATCTCTAGTGTACCCACCACTGAGGCTGCTTCCCTTACTCATCTCTGCCATCAAAGGAGCCTCCGCACAAAGCCCACTACTGCTCAGTGGTTCAATGAATATTTCCTTTAGCAATAATATTTTACTTTATTTTTTGGGACAAGGTCTCACTATGTAGCTGAGGTTTGCCTCAAATTCACAATTTAGTACAAGCTGGTCACAAACTTGTAATCTTCCTGTGTCAGCCTCCCAAATGCCGGAATTACAAGAATGTAAGAAATTACAGGAAGTTTATTTTGCATGACACAGTTGTCTAACACCTTGGTTAGTTAGAACATGTAATCTATGTAGTCCAAGATCAACCATCTTTTCAAAGTCATTCTTATTTTCAGGTCATTTAAAATTTCTCTGAAGATTCTTTTTCACATATGTTCTTAATCAGGATTGGTTCAAGGTTATGTTTAGGAATATACAACTGTATACATATACATATATGAATGCAACAATAATAAAAAAAGGAGGCCATGAGTTTGAAGGATAGTGAAGAGGGATGTAAAGAGAGAGTTTGGATGGAAGAAAGGAAGAAAGAGAAGAAGAAATGTTATAATTACATTATAATCTCAACAACTGGGCCAGGCTTATGTGAACTCATAGAAAATGAAGCAGCAAGCACAAGGCTGATTCAGATCTGTGCAGAGTCCCATGAATATATTATAGCTTTCAGCTTAGCATTTTTATGAGACTCCTGAGTGTATGAATGGATGGACCTTGAATTCTTAAATTCTTATGCCGTTCCTTGGGGCTCTCTTCCTTCTGTTGAATTGTTTTGTCCAACCTTGATGTGATAATTTTCGTTTTATCTTACTATATTTTATTTTGTTATAATTTCTTAGAAGCCTGTTCTTTTCTAATGAGAGGCAGAAAGGAAGTGGATCAGAGGGGAGGGAAGTGGGGGAGGAACTCGGAGAAGTAGAGGGAGCGGAAACTATAAGCAAAATATATACGAGAAAAGAGTCTATCGCTGACTAACAGGAGAGAGAGAGAGAGAGAGAGAGAGAGAGAGAGAGAGAGAGAGAGAGAGAGAACCCCAGGTTGGAAGTCTTCATTATGTCTCCCTCTCCTTGGAGATCTGGAGTCTTGCAGAAGGGAGGAAGAACTGTGGGAGCCAGAGGAGTTGAGGCCTTCCGGAGAACACAGCTAGTAGGATCAACTAAGCAGGGCTCATGGGGGCTCCCAGAGTCAGCATGGGTCTGTGATGTGTCTTCTGCGTATGTGCTATGGTTGTTTACCTGGTGTTTTGGGGTGAATCCCGATAGTGGGAGAGGGGGTTTCTCTGATTCTTTTGCTTGCTGTTTAGACTCTTTCTGCCTCTGGATTGCTCTGACCAGGCTTGATGTTGGGGTTCGAGCCTCATCTTACTGTATCCTGCTATCCCATGTTTGATTGATGTCCCCGTGTAGACTACTCTTTTCTGGGGAAAGATAGGAGAGGGATTTGGGAGAAGGAGGATGGGAGGTCTGGGAGGGGTGGAGGGAGGGGAAGCTGTAGTCAGGATATGAAAACAAAAAAATCTATTTTCAATAACAGGAAAAAATAAATTATAATATAAAAAAGAAAACTAAAAAATTTACATACCAATAGTAGAATGACTACATTTTAGTAATAGCATATTTTATTGAATTATATATTCATAAAATATTTTTAAATGTTCAATACTATTCATGATATTTTTAGCTATGAGGTTGTAAACAAATAAGGGTGGCATAGCACTACTTCAGTTTGGATCAACACATATTTATGTGTTATATTCATAGAGGAAAAGCTAGAATAAATTATCCACAAATAAAAAAAAATCAGAATTGGTTTAGAAATTTTTTTCTCATAATTTCCTGGGGAAGCTTAGGTACCAAGATTATAGAATGAATTGAAAACTGTTCCAATTGTCTAGACCAGTGGCTTTCAACCTTCCTAATGCTGTGACCCTTTAATAAAGTTCCTCTTGTTGTGGTGACCGTCAACTATAAAATTATTTTTGTTGTTACAACAGAACTGTAAATTTGCTACTTTTATCACTTGTAATGCAAATATCTATGTTTTCCGATGATCTCAGGCAACCCCTGTGAAAGGGCCATTTGATCCCCAAAGGGGTTGTAACCCACAGGTTGAAAACCAGTGGTTTAGACTATGCAGAAATATAAGTATGATTGTGCTTGTATCATGTGCACATGTGGAGTCATTACAGGGGAGGACACTATGCTGTTGTAATGACACGGAGATAGTGAAAATGACTGGTAAGCAGATGTTTATACAACACACTCAAATCGCCTAGTCTGACATTTGCATCTCACTACAGTTTATTCCCATCTTTTTTACTTCAAAATAAAGCCTCATCAATAGCCACAGTCACTTGTTTTTTAAGTACATCTTTTTGGAATTTGTAATGTAGACATGCAAGGAAATTTGGATGGTATATAGTTTATCTTACCTTTTCACAGATTTTATTTGAGTCCTAAGAGGTTCTGTTTCCACTCAAAAGATATGTAAATGAAGACATACCCTTCAATTCTAATGTTATTTGAGAGGTTTATGTATATCAGTAACTGATAACTATGTTATATGACTAGGAAAAACATAATATTACAGATAACTTTATGTGGATATAATAGGCAAAGTTTACAGAAAACACAGGATTGGGTACACTATTGAACAAATATATACATCTTCCATATATTGGTAAAGTTTCTGAAAGCATATTTAACACACTGATTCTGTACATAGATGGTGAATTAAGAAATGAGAAGAATAATGCAATGATAGAATCAAATTATAACTTTTAAAACATTTCAAAATTTTAACATGATGTGTGTCTGTTTCTGTGGGCACACGTATGTCATGGCTCATGTATGTAATCAAGTTTAGAGAACATTTATGGGACATTATAAATATACTTTATTAGTGTAATTTTGATATATTAATTAAAATCATAGTATTCTAAAGAATCATAATTACATACCTAGTTGAGAGGGTTTAGATAACCAATATTTTAAACAGCAAAGAAAATTTCTTTGAATAATAACCAGATATAGTTACATTAATTCATGTCTCTTTTCTTCTGAACTAGTGACGTTAGGACCAGGCATAACCTTACCTAATAAAGATGTTAGTAAAAAAAAAATGTAGCTGGAACATAAAATACTGAGTTTGAGTTACTGATATTTAAATGAATCAGAAAATGCATTATTTTCATAGCAATTTCTTTGAGAGGTGTTTTTATTGCTTCTATGAAAGAGACAAAGGTGTGATAATACACAGTCTAAGAGAATTATTATATCGAAGGGAGGAGATTTGGAAGTTTACATTGTACTGCTCTTTGTGAACGCTCTTCCTGTATTGCATCAGCTTTGATTCTTATTATTACCTGACACTCTTACAATGACAGCAAAATATGCTTTTGAATAGGCCCAGTTGCTGTGAAACCGATGTTATACACTACTTTTGAGAGTAGTGTGTTAGAGGATGAACTGTGCTAACTGTTCTAAAAAAAAATCCCTTTCATTAAGATAAAGAGAATATTTGTGACTAAGCTAGAGGATAAGACCTTCTACCTCCTGAGGTGAGAGATTCAGATGTTGGCCTTGTCAGCACAGCAGGAGGTTCATCTGGGGCTAGTGATGCTGAAGATGTGTGAGAACTGAGGGAAGATGGGAGCAGTGGGGATTTCCCAAGTTCAGGGTTTGGGAATGTGGCCTAATTGAGAGGGTTACTGTCAGGGATATTAAGATCATGATGTCTACAGCTGATCCTATATATAATCAACCATAAATATGTGTGCATTTCAGAAAATATTGTCTGATTTTCATAAAGTTGGAGCTAAAGTATAATTGAATACCACAGCTTAAAAACCACAAAGTTACAAAATAAAGAGAAATAAGAAAGTAATAAAAAACAATATAAAGCCAGGCGTGGTGCCAGCACTCCGGAGGCAGAGGCAGGCGGATTTCTGAGTTCGATGCCAGCCTGGTCTACAAAGTGAGGTTCCAGGGCAACTAGGGCTATACAGAGAAACCTTGCTTCCAAAAAGAAAAACAAAACAAAACAAAACAAAAAACAATATAAAAGAATTCTAGAAAGAATTACCTTCAAAGGGAAGATGAACTGCAATGAGGAAGAACAATTACGCCCGTATTATACTTCACAGCATACTTCATCTCCCCTTAAATGTCAGTGTGTCCAGAGTTGTTTAGACCTTTGCATGTGGTAATAGTCACTGTGAATTCACATTTATAATAGCTTTCTCTCTTGGGAAGCCACACGCAATATCATGGTCATGAATCATAAATGTCAACAGGAAGTTTTCTAGAACTTAACTTGACATCAGATCTCAAACGCATGTTTGGACTATATTGGATATGACTGTTTTTGTGGAGTGTGTGTGTGTGTGTGTGTGTGTTTTACTTGGTTTCAAAATTTCCTGATCAGCCAAGCTGGCTGAGCAGCAAACTCCAGGGATCTACCTCTATCCATTTTCCCATCACTGGGATTATGAATGATCGTCACACCCAACTTTTTTATGTGGTTTCTGGGGATTGAATTCAAATCCTCATGATTGTTTGACAAACACTTTACCAACTGAAGTATCTCTTCAGCCCCTAAACATGACTTTTGATTTCATTTTATAATGTTAATTTTTTCATGTGAATTGCAGGAGCTGTAATTTGATAAATTGCCCTCTTTTATCTGTTAGCATTTTGGTGACTCTTCTTCTAGAGGCAACCAGAACTTCAACGGGATCTTCTTTAATCATGGATGAAAAGGGCAGAGACGATGGGGAATACAACAAATTTCAAATAAGTATTTACTTCATTTTAAATACAAACATCATGCTCAAATCCCACTTAAAATGTGGTTGTAATGGTTAGAATTTGTGCAAATTAATTTAATAGAGGAGATTTTGTCATGTGATGAAAAGGTTTCCAAAAGTACTTGCTTGTTCCCTAATATTTCTGTTGAATAGCATATTTAGTTCTTTCTAGCATCAAGGACTTTGATAAATTTTCTATTTTTTTCTATGTGATAAAAATTCATCTTTTCAGGTCTTCTGCTAGAACTCTTTGGGGATAAATACGTGGATAATCTTTTAAATAAGTTCACTCCATTACAATTATGTCATTGTTCTTGTCTTAAGTCATGTGGGAATTAATGAATATTTCATGAACAGCTGTAGCTACAATTATCTATAGTTCATGGACTATGTATGAAGAAAGTAGTATAGCAATCTGTGATCCTTTTAACCTCTTCATAAAAATTGGATTAAAATAGGTAGATTGAATGCTTGTGAAATCAGAGGTCTCATCAATTCCCCTTCATTACTAGGGGTCATATACAAGAATATGTTATCTACCCTTAGTTCCCAATAACATAATTGATGTTGTCCATGTATTCAACTCGTGCATACTTATGTACTGTAGTGATATGTATTCCTTTCTATCTGCCTATCTTTTTTTTTTTTTAATAGCAGCCTCCAGGGTAGGGATATGTAAGTACCATTTGAGTACCAACAGTACCAGAAGCCTGTATGCTATCACGTTTGGCAGATAAACCTTGCTGTTCCTTCCTATCACTTTTGGGGTCTTACCAATAAGAACATAAGACATTTTTAAAACATCAAATGCTTTTCATGGGAAATCATTAGTGGAATTTGGCTATGTAATGTAGATCCTGCAATGGAAGATAAACAATACACACTGTATATATTACATGGAGAGCTCAGGTTTCATTTGTTCTCCTACTGCACTGTGCATAGTGACTTGACATTTTTGTAGGCCCCGGTGGATTCCTGATTTAGAGTTAGTATATATGCTCTAGATGGGAGTCTTGAACTTAGGCAAGCATCTTATTTTACTTTTATTTTATAAAACCTTCTTCCTTTAGGTTGCTTTTGTTAGGTCTGTTTTTTTCAAAGCACAAGAAAAGTGATGAATAGAAAATCGCTATTGAGATGTGAGTTTGTTGTTGTGATTCAATGACCATGGCGTCCTTAAGCCTTTGGAACTGATTTGTTGAAGGAATGTGGAAGAGTTTGGAACTTTAGGCTAGAAAAATATGATTGTACTATAAGCTGAGAGTTCATTATGCCATGAGCATGCAAGGTCAGAATGTTGAGAACACATGGACATTGGAGTCCTGACACATAAGGATTCAGGAAGAACCTAGATTTTATCAAGAGATGGATAGACTGGTAGTCATTTATGTTTCATTACATTAAAGAATTTGAATGCATTCTGCTTATTTTCTGAGATCTTTTTTTTTTTTTGTTGTTGTTGTTGTTGTTTTCGAGACAGGGTTTCTCTGTATAGCCCTGGCTGTCCTGGAACTCACTTTGTAGACCAGGCTGGCCTCGGACTCAGAAATCCACCTGCCTCTGCCTCCCAAGTGCTGGGATTAAAGGCGTGCGCCACCACACCCGGCATTTTCTGACATCTTAAGTGAAACCGAGTTCAAAAGTAATGGGCTGATCTGGCAAAAGAAACTTCAAAAGAGGATGACTTGGGTCACGCCTATGCTCCCTTGTCTTATCAAGGGTCATAGTGGGATTACCCAAAATTGAAAGGCAAAGATAATTTTTTAAATTGTGAAGTCAGGTGTGGAAAGATGGTGTTTTAAGGTTGCAGACAACATGGGTGAAAAGAGAGATGAAGTTGTTAGAGAAATTATCCACATTAGAGACAAGCCCAGTGTTCTGCCTTGGAACAATAAGAAAGTTACCCACCCATCAAAGGCTCCAAATTGCAAACAATGTAGGTTCATTTGAATGGTGAAAACTTGAGAACCAAGGGCTGAGAATGCAGATAAAGGGATTTTACTTAGAAAACTTTTTTTTTTTTTTTTAAACAGATTCAGTGTACAGAGACCACTGAAGCCTGCATCTCAAACTGGTAATACAATTTGGCAGCATCATTCATGTAGTATACTAGTTTTGCTGACATGAAAATTGCGAGAGGGATGGAATCATGGGAGTGTATCCCAAAGTTCTAGAGAACCACTGTGATCAGGCAATGTTCAACATGGTCAGATGCTTCACAAAGAGGTTCTGCAAAACTGTTACGTGAACAATGAAGTTAAATCCTAAATTAAGGGGGTTACCCTGAGATGCTGGAGGTAACAGGACTATGGAATGTCAGCTGCGAAAAGCTGGATAAATGCAGTAGAGCTGGCCATAGAGAGCATAGGCTAGGTAGAGTCAGCAGAGCTGGAGGAGTAAGGTTATTCGAGCTGTTTAGAGCACAGATGAATTCCTCCTGTGTCCCAGATGCTAAACGTAGAGCTTCAGGATCTAATGTTTGCTGGCTCCATTCTAGTCTTACTTTGGTCCAAGCTTCGTTTGCTGTCTTCCCATCCCTTCACCTAGAATGGTAATATTAATTCCACACCAGTGAATATTGGAAATATATAATTGTTTAACATTTTTATTTCTTTTTTTTATTATTATTATTTTCTTTATTTACATTTCAAATGCTATCCCGAAAGATTCCCATACCCCTCCCAATGGATGAACATTTTTATTTCTTAAGAGCTCACAATCATCCCAGGAGAGACTTTGAATGTTGGATTTTAGGCAGTCTTGGAATGTTTAAACACTAGGGATTTTTAGAAATGGACCAAATACATTTTGCATTATGAGATAAAAATGAAACTTTGGGGGTGAAGGTGGAATGTTTTTTGTTTGAAAGGTTGTGTTTGGATGTCAAGCTATAAGGTGTAGTGTAGCAATGTCTAATATTAGTTGTCAGTTTGACAGGATGTGGAATGACCATGAAGCACACCTGAGTACATCTATCAGTGCATTTCCAGAAGCATTTAACTGAAGAAAAAAGAGCCGCTTTAATTCATGCATTCATTGAGACAATAGTGGCTACTGATACTATGGGGAGGGAAGAAATCGGGGTTTCACTAGCTGGGGGTATACCAGGAAATATTTTTTTAGTCTGAAAGAACCCAACCAATGATGCATTCCATCAATACCATGAGTGAAAGGATAGATAGGTAATTATTTCTACCACCAGATGGTGTTTGTCTGTTCCTGTATACTAATTGCTATCAATAATTAAATATAAGCCTCTGATTCATATGCACAAATGCAGTGATTATTAAACATTTTAAAATCATTAGAGCACATTTTATATGTTCAGCCAAACACAACGTCCTGGCTGATTATGATTAAACATACAGATAGTAAATTGCATACTGATCCATAAATATCAATGAATATAGAGAAACAATGAGAGGAATGCTTATGGGTAGAAGTATTTTATATTTAGATGAGAACTGAGACAACTATTAATACAAAACCATGCAGAATCCTTGCTACCCAGTTGACTTTTATCACATAGAAAATACGTCTTATTATTTCTTTCATAATAACAAACAAATTCTAATATTTAGAAGTACATTGTCATCAAAAGTGGATAAAATAATGATAAAGATGTCTGAAAAAGTAACAAGGAATCTTACTATTAATTATTTAACTAAAAATAAATTCCTATAACACACATGGCTCCATATATATTTAATACATATACATGTAATAACAATAACTATACATATCATCTAACTATATATAACTATAAGTATAACTATAAGTATAACACACATATATATGTATATATGTATATATATATATATAATCTGATGGTGCTCCCTCCAAGAACCAAAAGCTGTCTAACGAAACCACCAATGCCAGCCATGAGAAGCCATTTTTAGAGTTGTTGGTCAGGGTTGCCCAAGAGACTCCCAAAACACACAGCCAGTTGGTATTATCTTTGGTTAACCCCCAGAGATGGAAGGTAAGTTTCTATTGCTGATGATACCATGAACTTTGAAAATAGGTCCCAGAGATCCCTGATCTAGAACTGTCTTGACTGTCCCCTCCCCGAGGACTTGCTTTTTATGGTAAAAGAAGGTACCATGCAAGCTTCCAAAGAAGGGAACTAACCAACAGTCCTACCCTTTTATGATCCCTATGAATCACATCAATGACTAGCATGGCATAATAATCCTATGCCATAATAGTGGCATGCATATATTTGTGGTAATGAATAGCTATCAAATTGAATTTAAGACTGACCAACAAGAGGGAAACTATACCTGATACAGGAAACCTAGCTAACTACTCAGTGCTAGAGTTGCCATGGTAATTAGAGGAGAATCTACAACTACTAATCTACTAAACCATCATAATCCCAAAAAATAATCTGTAAATATTTTGTTCTTATGCTCAGATGGAAGTGCAGTTTTCACTCTCGTCAAAGAAACCTCTATTTGTAATAGATGGAGACCATTACAAAAGCCACAATCAAAATGCAAGTTGTCAAGATAAGTCTCAATGGCTACCTCTACAAAGCTCCCCCTCACCCAAGGCTCAGGGAACACTGTAGAAGAGGTAGCAGAAAGATTGTAAAAGTCACAAGATCAGGGAGTTTTCTGTGAGGCTGTATCTTCTAGTAATATCAGAAGCTACCCAAGGACAAGCTGAACGAAGATGATACCAATAGACATGCTAAAGTCGATGAGGAGAAACCCATAAGGCCTGAACCCTACACAAAGAACTATGGGCAACTGAGGCGAGCTAAGAGTGGAAGGAGTGTCCTTCCCCAGGTAAGAGCACATCAACTGACTGCCCACTTACAGAATGTCAGCTCTGTCTGCAAACATATATATAACTATATGACCTGAACAATTCTCATTTAGGAATATATGTATGTGTATGTATGTATGTATGTATGTATGTATGTATGTATATTCCTATGTATATATATATATATATGTATTTGAAGAAGAACAGAAATATATATATATATATTATATATATTATTATATATTGTTATATGGGTTTGAAGGGTGGGAAGGGAAGGAAGAAGAGTTGTAATTTTATTACAACTTAATTTTTTTTTATTATTATTTTCTTTTTTTTAATTATTATTATTTTCTTTATTT
>NC_034604.1:26722577-26729612 GCF_900095145.1 Mus pahari | reverse complement strand
AAGGAGCCTCTATTCCCACTGATGGCCGATTAGGTCATCTTCTGCTACATATGCAGCTAGAAACACAAACCCAGGGGGTACTGGTTAGTTCCTGTACAACTTAATTTTTTAAAAAAATGTAAATGTAAATACCTTAGAAAATGATAAAAATTAGCTTGAGTTTCCTCAACATTTTTGACACAATAAATATACTTAAATATAACTTAAGGCTGTTTCTACTGTCTTGAATATTTATCTTTAAGAGAGAAATGGAGTATAGGGCTATAGCTCAGTCTTGGGACACTTTCTTATCATACATGTGGCCCTGTATATCAGAGAGGGTTGAGAGAGGCAGTGTTAGAGATAGAGACATGAACCTCATTCATCTGATACAGAAACTGCCAAAGCTTCTTTGAATTGGTTAAAATATTTCAATATTGTTTCTTCTGAGGAAAGGTCACTACCATGTATGACCTTGAACCAAGATGCTTACTGGGTAGGTAGGAAATTTTTATTATTAGATTTATTTTAAAGAAGAGGGTTAGGAGACATCTGAGGCTTCCCAATGACTCTATAATGCATGACTCTACTTCATTATTAAAATACAGCTATTTGGAAGGAAGTCAGGATAATACAAGTGGGAATTGAAATTGCTCATCGGATCTAGAAGTCACATTTGGTGACTAATCAGTTCCAGTCATTCCCTCTGCAGATTCATTGACTGACACACTTTGTGTAGCCAGACTCATCCTCCTCCATCATTGCCGTCACATGATGCAGCCTATACAAAGCCTCTTTTCGGTTATGAGTCATGTGTTTCATTGTGCTTGAGGAGCCAATAAACAATGAAAACATTTAGATGTGGAGAAGGTCACTTTTTAAAATATAAAAATAGATGACCATTTTCATTACTAAACTGTTCACTGCTTTGAGTAACTCTGCTCAAAAATCACTGAATTCATTAGGAACTGTGAGAAGCTACAGTGTGGGAGCTAAAGAATAGGTAATCCTCTTTTAGAGATTCTGTCTTCATGGGGCTCCAGAAACCCAGCACGTTGTCTGAAATGTCACATTTGATTCATCTTCTTTGTTCCTGTTTCTTTGGTTTGTGAACAGATTTCCAGACACAGACTAGAGGCAAGTCCAGCAGTGGAGTAACATGGCACTTGGGCTCAAGGACAAAGGATACAGAAGATGCATTAGTTGCCATCACAACCGAGCTGCCTCACTTTCATCAGGCTTTTGCAGGGTGCCCTCAGAGGATTTATCAATCCCTTCATGACTCATTTGCTCAGGGGAAAGTAAGGAACTGTGGAGGAGGAATCTCTATTACCCTGGATGCTGGCCTGAAGACTATCACCTGTGAGGTAAAGTGATTGCCGTCATCATGTAACTATTAAAGAAAATAAGAACCCAGCCTTGAAAATTAATGAAATTATTCCAATTTCCTGCTCAAACTCATTATGAGCGATGTATGTTAGCCACCTTGTGCTTCACTTTCCTTCGTTTTACACACTGCCATGAGCAAATCTTTAAATTCTTCCTAATAACCTGCTTTCCATGAAAAATACTTGAGTTTTATGCTTAAGAAATTTTATCTAATGTGCATAAAAATAAAATCATGGTGTCTTTTTGGGTTGTTGATAAAAATATCAAAATTGTGATGTTAGAATTCACTTTAAATGTGGGAATATTTTGGACTTCCTGATTATGGCTTTGAAATAATGGAAAGAATGGCCATGTGACCTGCCCCCTGGAAGCACTACGGGTGTGGCTGCTGTGTTACATGCTTGTCAGTGGTGGCACAGAGGAGAGAGGCTATGTCTACACTCGGTGTTCTGACCTATGACCATCTGAATGATCAGTAGCCTAATATTCCCTCAGAAAAGCAAGCCTGAGATGACCACCAGGCCAGGGAGCCCTGACAGGGAGCCAGCCTGAGTCTGGTGCTGCACATGGCAGAGGGGGTGGTAGTGGATGGGCAGACCATGCCTGAGATGATTCCTGTCTGGTGTCATACTGCACAAGAGGCTCAAAGAACTCCCGAGGCCACTCCTGAGATGATCCCAGACACTCAGGCAGCCTGGGTGCCACTAGAGGAGCAAGTAAGCGGCAGAGAAATGGAAGAAAAAGAGAAACAGGAGGATGTGGGCACAATGAAGAGAGGCAGGACTGGAGACTTCCAAATAGTGAGGAACAGCATGCTGTGAGTAGCCGGTTGATGACACTTGGGACCACGGTGGGGTTCTGACTGTGCTGCTACTGGGGGGCCATGGCTGGGTATGTGGCCCTGCAGCAGCAAGGGTGGATTACCACCAAAAGCCAGGCAGATTTTCCTTGGTTTGGGTTGTCACCTAGAGACATATTGATGTCTGGGGACTGTTCAGAACCAGCCCCACCCCTCAGCTGGGTGTTGTGAGAGAACTGGCCCTGGGGGCATGACAGCAGGAGAACTGGCTCTGTCCCTAGCCAACTGCAGTACACTTGCAAGAGTGGCCCTTCACATTGTGGGAGTTGCAGGTGAACTGGCCCTAAGCATGTGAGCATGTGAGAGCTGGCCCTAACACTCATCTCCCTTTTGGTGTTGTGGATGAAAGAGAGATATTCTCCTCATTCTTTACCCCTTACCACAAGTGGCAGGCAGGAGATCTGGTCCTGGAGTCATGAGAACCGAAGAGTTAGTCCTGCACCTCACCAGCTACAGCACTTAGGAGAGTGGGCTCTACATCTTGCATGGGCAGCACAGATCTGACCCTGGTGGTGGGGATGAGGGTGAGCTGGCTCCGAGGGTGTAGGCATGGCACAGCTGGGCACCCCCACTAGTCCACTGTTTGGTGACATGGGTGAGGAAGAGGTATCCCCCTTGCCTCTTGCCATCTCTATGGCAGGCAAGGAGAGCTGGCCTCAAAGTCATCAAAGCTGGAGAGCTGTCCTTGTCTCTCACCTGTCATAACACTTGGAAGGGGCTTTGCCTCTTGCTCAGGAAGCACAGTAGAGCTGTCTCTGGATGTAGGATTTCAGGTAAGCCAGGTCTGGGGGCATAAGTGTGGGAGAGCAGGCCCTGCTTCTTGTCTGCTGTGCAGTTAGCAATGGGGAGGGAGAGATCTTCTCCCATTTCCTTTGCCCTAGGCACTGTCGGTGAGTGGGGAAGCTGGCCCCAAAGGATTCATGAGAGTAGGACAGGTGTCCCTGTCCCTCACCTGGGCAGCCCAGTGAAGCTGACCCTGATGGGGAGGGTGGGGTTCGGTGGACAAGCTAGCCCTGAGGGTGTGAGCATGGGTGAACTGGCCCCATAACTTGTCTGCTATGTGGTTGCGTGGGCAAAGGAGAGATGCTCCCCTCCACCCTTGCCCCATTGCCACCTTGCTGGTGGGAGAGCTGACTGTGGGGTCATGAGTGTAGGAGAGTTGGTCCTGCCCTTCATCTGCTGCAGCACTTGGAAGAATGGACCCTGCTCTTTACCTGGGCAACTGGCCCTGGATCTGAGGGTTGCAATATCCTGAGGGTATGTAAGCCATAGGGCCAGCAGGCTAACCATACTTTTCAGGCTCAGATCTAGGGCTTTCAATTGGTCCATCTCAACATCTACCCCATCAATGAACTACTGGAATATATGAAGGGGCTGGTAATATATCCCAAACTACAGAATCTCCATGACACAGGGTAACAACAAGGTATCCAAGAGGAGTCCCAGTGAGGTCCAGTATTGGAAGAGTAGCAGAGTCCAGAGGCCTGGTACCAAACCAGACCAGTTGCAATGAATATATGCAAGGAAAGAAGTGTAAACAAAAGGGTGTACTGTGGGACATACTATGACACAGTACTACTTCTACAATGAGATTTCTTTTCTCTGTTGGGGGCAGTTTGAGAGAGTGGAGGGCACATATGAGGGGAGGGAGAAATGAGTGGGATTGGGGTGCATGATATGAAATTAAAAAAAACCAATACAAAGTTTAAAAAATGGCTATATGAAATTTTATAACATATTTGTCTGCCATACATCTTATAGGCCACAAAAGTGTACACTTTATGATAAAACAATGAACTATAACAATAGGAGTGATTGATAGTTATGAGTCCTAAATGTCCAGATAAAGTCAAGGATAAAATGCATATAATACTTATATCAAGCTTAATGTTGCTTAAAAAAGAGCATATTGTAGCAGACACCATATTTTAATTTTTTTAACAATGTAAAAGGAAGTGAGCTTCTAATGGGTATTACAACAAAGTAAATGGGAGGAAACAACATTTCAATAGAAACTTAACAAAAATGTTACCAACTGCAGGACTGCAGCTCAATCTGCTGAGACTGGAGAAGAGAAAATGTGATTCCTGGTCCAACCACAGTCACAAATAATCACATTCACATGCAAGCTAGTGCTCAGATAGGAAGGCAGCAGTATTCATAAATTCAGAAATGCCATTTGAATTGTACAAATAGTGAACATGCAGAAGAGCTGCAGAGATGGGACATTTGTGTGCTCATGAACTCTGGAGATAATTCTATCAGAGGCATTTTCAAGTCAAGAGTGGGTGACTTCCTTTGAAGCACTATGTAAGGGCACTCCTAAGTCAATGGGCAATCAGGACAAATGTGACCTATGAGGAGTCCATGATGACGGATACTTAGGATATTGATCCTGAATCATGCCAAAAGTCACAAGCATGAGGTAGAAATAACTTGGGTTTAACCTCTCTCAATGTTTTCTATAATTGTTTAATAAGTGAGTTTTAAAAAGACCCAACTGTCAATAATAATTTAACATCTCTATTATAAAGGGAGTCACTCTACATGATAGTTCATTTATTGTACAACCTGCTTAAAACCCAGTGACAAGTATGTTTTACTTCACATAGTACATTGTCACACTGCATCCCATGTGTTAAGGAGTACATGTTCTCTTGAAAACAAATGCTCAATTTTTGCCTGGAAATTTACTATTAGAAATTTTCTCTAAGGTTATATTTTGATATGAGAATCAATGAAATGTTTCAAAAGCATTAAGTTAAATTGACCTTCATTCTCATCTTCTGTAAAGAAGCCTTGATTCTCCTGTAATTTTTTTTTTTTTTTAGAGCTCATCACTGACTTCAAAATATTCTGACATAGAAATTTAAATATAATTTTGATCATGGAGAATAGTAATTTAAAAGACAAATTCTTTGAATTTTCAAGGTGGGGCAATCTTTACAAAAGCAGATCCTGATATGATAATGCATATGAAGTCAGCAACCACAGCAGCCCGATTTCCTTATGAGGCTCCAATTGCTTCTTTGATGGTTTTGCAAATGCAGTGGCTCTTAAGAAGTAAGTGGTTCCTGAAAGAAGCAACTATGGAAAGCCATTACGATACAATGCAGAAAAATGGAATTGTAACAGTCCTACCAGCATCAGAGGGAAAATTTAGAATAGAGTTAAAAAATACGGAAGAAAAAGTTTGAATTATGAATATTTTTATTTCACGTGGGACACAATCTGGTAAAATTTGGGAAGTCTGAAATACCTGGGGAACATGTACATAATGAACACAGAGATTCTGAGGACTTTTCTCTTCGTTTTTATGGCGCAGAAAGCCGCCTGAACCATGGCTATCTATCATGAGAAGAATGGAAGGAACAGGGATTAGGGACAGAATTGGCTTTTCGATTTCTTTTCATTCTTTAGCATCAGTTTTAGAAGACGATCATAAAAAACAAACTTTAGAAATACCGGAAGGTAATGAGGAGGAGTTTCCAATCTTCAGAGAGTAGAGTACAGAAGAGATTTTATTCTTTCCTCAAGCCCCATAGCAGTTTTAATCTAGAATGCAGTGGCCAAGCCTGTTTTATTGGGTGGAGAACGAGTTTCTCAAAGACCAGGAGCATCATACATATTTAACTACATTACACTGCATTTCCTCAACACATGTTTATGTTGCCGTGTCTATTTTAGAGGTTCACATTGATATTCTTTATTAATTCATAAATAATAGAAAAGCCCAACAGAAGTTTCAAATTCTAGGAATGACCTTGAGTTTTAGATTTAGGATAAAAACAAAACAAAACAAAACAAAACAAAACAAAACAAAACAAAAAACCGAAATTCCCCAACCCAAGTCAAAGCCTTCCCAGAGTTTTGTAAACAAGTTAACTTTAAATTACCTGGAAGGGCAAAGGACATAGAACAGCTGATTAAAAGAACACCATTATTAGATGATCACTATCAGTTCTAAAACTAAATGGAAAAGCATAGTACAGCATGGTATTAGCAATGAGACAGATACATTGATCAATGATAAAGAATAGCCAGTCTAGAACTATGACCATGAAAATATGATCATTACACTTTAATAAAGGTTCTATTATTCTAGTTTGGGGCTACATTTTATAAATACCAATTGGATGATCCATAAAACAAAACAATAACATATTATTAGTTTCCAAAGTCTAAAAATTTTGTTTTGCCTAAGGTATCTTCAATATGAAGCAAAGACAAATTACATATTGGTAGAAAAACTTACTAGATCACATATGCAACAGAAATTATTGATGTATTTATATTTTGCTAGAAGTTATGAGAAATTGCAAAAATTGAATAGGTAATTTGGTTACTATTAATTTTAGTGAGTAGCTAGAGGACTTGAATAGATATTTATCCCCAAATCCACAAAGCTGGTAGATAAGCATCTGAAAAGGGGTATTCAATACCAGCCATTAGGAACTACAACTTATTACCTCAAGGTACCACTGTACAACTTACACACAAGAGAAAGAGAAGAGTTTCAAAACCATTGGTAGTCCCAGCAGTTGAGAAAGAGAATAAAAACTCATTCATTCATTTCTAATGGGTTTGCACAAGAGTAGTAACATTAGGAAGTGGTTTGATTATAGATTATCAAAGGCAACTTCAGCTCCTCATCAAATTCTACCAGTCTTACCCATTGTTATTTACTTTAGAGAAATAAAAAGTATTTATGCAAAGTCCTATACATGACTTCCTGGCTTGCCTTCCTTCCTTCCTTCCTTCCTTCCTTCCTTCCTTCCTTCCTTCCTTCCTTCCTTCCTTCCTTCCTT
>NC_034604.1:26712415-26722372 GCF_900095145.1 Mus pahari | reverse complement strand
CTTCTTCTTCTTCTTCTTCTTCTTCTTCTTCTTCTTCTTCTTCTTCTTCTTCTTCTTCTTCTTCTTCTTCTTCTTCTTCTTCTTCTGCAGTAAATGAAAACTAAAAGCAACCTTAATGTTGTTCATTGGGCAAATGGCAAAGAAACCTGAGTTAGGAAGTAATACCACTTAGCTATAAGAGAACCACATTACTAAAGTATATTGCACTTGGATATCTCTTAAGAGATGCTTTGCTGAGTGAAAGCACGCCCTCAAGAAAAACATGGAGGTATGACTCACCATAACAATCTCTATGACATTTTCAAATCAAAGAAGCATGTGGTTTCTTGGACACATGTGTTGGAGCCCATAGGTTCATAGATTTCAATGCTTGGTCACCAGGGAGTGGTGGAGGAGGAGAAGACATAGAATATGATCCTTAAAAGGATTTGGTGGCTCGGGAGAGACAAGTGATTTCCATTCCTTCTTAAGTTCCTGATGCACAAAATAATATCTGGCTACATTGCCAAAGTCTCTAAGATGCATTCATCCTGGAGCAAAAACCAAAAGACTTTATTTGAAGGTGTTCTGTGAGCAACACTTTTCACCCAAGAGGTAAGGTGGGTTTGTTAAAGGAATACATTTTTAAAAAGCAGACAAGCATAATTTTGTGAGGTGAGCATTATGAGGCAGTAGATATTTAGAGGAAGCACAGGTGCGTAATTAAAGACATTCTGGCTTCCTTCTGGGAGCTGGGTGAGAATAAGAAGGAAGGGTGTGATTGATCATGCTGCATGTGGAGTTTCTGCTTTGAAATTAGTATCCAATGTAGACAGGGGTCTTTGAAATGAAGGTCAAGGGTCATTCTGTGACAGAGAAGAAACTTTAAGCAGCGAATACTGAAAAGGTTAAAAGTCATAGAGTTACAGACCCTGTCTTTGCCCTCTAAATCTGGGCATGACCTCTAACTGCATTGACACATTTACACGCTCTCGTGTTTCTCGGATCACCACACGAAGCTGAGAATTGCCCTTTCTCATTTGATTTGCTAATGCCAAGACTATAGGAATGAACACTGAGAAGCTCATATTTATGAGTTCAAAGTTTATTGTTATTCTCTCACTTGTCAAGTTAGCCATCCATATGTATCTATCTGGCTGAAAGATCAAGAGACTTTGTGGCTGCAATCCCAGAGGGNGAATGCAGGTTTGACTCAGGCAGTTTTCCAACTAAGTAGACAATTATATATTAAAGATTTAGAAAAAAACCCTNATATTTTAGAAGATAACACTTTTCTCTGTGTGCTTTTCTAATTCCTCTTAATTCTCCTATAAATCCCATCTGTGGTTATATATGCCTCCTTTTGAATAGCTATACTACCTTTGTTGTACATGTCATTATTATTATTATTATTAACCAAAACAATGCAGCAGTTAAACACAAGTACAAATGCTAACATTTTTTCATTATATAGAATACATACAGACAAGTTCAAAATAACCAGGAACTATTAGTGAACAACATCAGACATTCCTGGTGATGAGTGCTTAGAACTGGATGCTGCACAGCAGCTTTCTGGAAACTTCCTTCCCGATTACCATGCTACCATGACATCTGTGGGCACCGAGTAGCTTTTCTTGTTTCTGTTCAACAACCATGAATCAGACAGTATATACTTGGTTTTGCTTTCTTTCCTCTAATTATATTTGAGAAATTTATTTTTTTATATAATGACATGTATTTGTCATCATTTCATACAGTAAATATTGTATGGAGTTATGCACATTAATTTTATACTGTGAACATGCTAAGCATTTGCAGCACAGGGAGTTGTTTCCAGCATTGACGGTTTTAAGTATTGCTATCATTATCAGCATAAATTTAGACATGTCCATTATGTTAGAATTCTACAGTGATGGCATTTCATGGCCACTACATATCTATCTTTTGCTTACAAAATATTTATGTAACTATAAACACTCTAAAACAGTGACTAAAGTGCATTTTAGATGGTTAGTAAACATTTAAATAATATTTTATTTATTCTTTCATACATTTATACAAAATATTTGTGTCATAGTCACCTACCACTACCTTCCTCCAGCTCTTCAGGGGACTTCAGACCCATCTCCCTCCTAAGAGCCTGTCCTTCTGGTTTGTGTCCTGGTCAATCCACTGAGTTCTGTTGGTGCTTCCCTTCCGTTCATGGGTGTGAGGCCATCCTCTGAGGCAAGTATCCCAAAATTTTTATCAACAAGTAAATCTTACGCTGGGACTGAATCTTATTGTGGGCAAAAAGTCCATTGATTGTCTTTAAAAATGTTTTGTATACAATTTCTATTTCAGAAATGCTGCCTTCTCTGCTGTCTTGTGTCAATTATAATTTAGATATCTTCATGATTTTTTGTGTTAGCAGGAATTCTCAGTAAGATTAATACTTCTTGTATAACAACTTCAGAGTCAGAATTCTCAGTAAAGTTAATACTTCTTGCATAATGACTTCAGAGTCATCAGGTCTCTCTTCTGTGCTGTTTTAAAAATCATGGTAAGTATGTTTAAATTTCCTTCTGAGCATGCTTGTAAGCTTATTCTTCCATCTTTTGAAATCATTCTTGGGTGAAGTGTGATGACTGTTTTTAGGTGGTTTCTGTTCTGTTTCATGCACCTAATTTCTATTGAAGTTCATCTATGACCATAAATTATTGATAAATTTGTTCAGCTTTCAAACGTTTTTAAATTATTTGTGTATTATTTTCCTTGCTTAATGTTTCTTTTGTTATGAAACAAACTGGGATACTTTAACACCTTGAGAGGATTCACAGCTCAGCCAACAAGCTCCATTTACTGTGTCTCACACTTGCTTGTAAATACTATTATGTATATTTGATTAGTTTGATTGTTCTCCATTTTTACTGAATTTTGCTTTCTTCTGTCAGCCGTGAGAAAGTTTGGATGCTTTTAAAATTTAAAACATTTTAACTCAACTAACCTCTCTCCCTTAAATTATTGCCATTAATATATTTAAACCCTATCTATATTTGTGTCCTTTTAAATTTAAAGCACACACACGCACACACACACACACACTTGTCCTATGTCCTTATGTATAATCATTTCCTTCATCTAGTTGATATTTTCTGATAATGAATTCCCTCTGTTTCTACAAATGTTTTTCTTTCATCCTTATTTTACTGGTACAAAATTCCAGTTTGACAGCTACTCTAATTTTATACATATTTATATTTTAAAAATAATTCATACATAAACACTGCATTTCCATCACTTCACCCCTCCCAGTCCCTCTCTAACTGCTTCTGTGTCTCCTGCTCCCTCTCACATTCATGATCTCCTTGTTATTGTTACAAAGTCCATGGAAATACAGTCTGCCGAGTCCGTTCATGTTCCCGATTTGTACATGTGTTTAGGGCTGACTGCTTACGATTGGATTACAAATCAGGATACTCTCTTCTGGAGAAGGCTGACTCACCCTCTCAGAAGCCCTTTTATTTTAATTACCTGTAGTTCTTCATCCAAATGGGGCCTCGTGAGATTTCCCAGTAGAGGCTGGCATGTAAACTAGTGTTATCATTGTGCTGCCATTGTTCAAGTGACCGCATTGTTGGGGTTGCGTGGGTGCTGCTTCTCTGTCATATTTAGAAGCCACCATTCCACAACAGACATGGTGGTCCTCTAGTTCTTGCAACCTTTACGCCTCCGTTTCTGTGATGTTTCCTGAGAGTAAGGATGAATTATATATAGATCTGTCAGTTGGGTTGGGTACCCCACGGTCAGCTGTGCTTAGCATTTTTAGCAGTTGTAAATCTCTGCAGTGGTCTCCATCTATTGAAGCTTCTGTGTTGAGAAATGAGAACTATATTTCTCTGTGGATGGAAGGGTAAGAATTTGGACTTCAAATTAGGCTTTTTACTGATTTTAAGGTTGTCATTTTCTTATTTTCAGGAGGCTTGTATTCTATGGAGTTGTCAAATCAGGTTATTTATTTATTTATTTATTTATTTATTTATTTATTTATTTATTTTACATGCATAAGGAATATAATTTTCCAGTTATCGTCAGGATTTAGCTATTGATATACAGGATGATTTATATCAATCATACCTGCAGTTTTAAAAATATTGGCTAATATTTTCAGTGGCTTTGGAAATTTCAAGGTCATCATCTTTTCGAGGGATTGATTCTGTCTCACACTGTCTGATTCTACTTCCAGATCAGCAAATTCCACTCATGCCATTTCATTTTTCCACATCCCACTCAGAAGCCTTTGGCCTTGTTTCCTTACATGATTCTTCAGTTAAGTTAGTCTTTTGTTTATTAGAAAGAAATTTATCTGAAAAGAAAGATAATTTGCCAACTTTTTAAAAAATTATTTTATTAGATATTTTCTTCATTTACATTTCAAATGCTGTCCCGAATGTCCCCTATACCCTCCCCCCCACCCTGCTCCCCTGCCCACTCACTCCCACTTCTTGGTCCTGGCGTTCCCCTGTATGGGGCATATAAAGTTTGCAAGACCAAGGGGCCTCTCATCCCAACGATGGTGGACTAGGCATATATATGCAGCTAAAGACATGGGTTCTGGGGGTGCTGGTTAGTTCATATTGTTGTTCCACCTATAGGGTTGCAGACCCCTTCAGTTTCTTGGGTAATTTCTCTAGCTCCTCCATTGGGGTCTCTATGTTCTATCCTATAGATGACTGTGGGCATCTACCTCTATATTTGCCAGGCACTGGCATAGCATCACAAGAGATAGCTATATCAGTGTCCTTTCAGCAAGTTCTTGCTGAATTTGCCAACTTTTAAATTACCTTTATGTTCTTTCTCTTGTATCTTGCCCTTGAGATGAAATTGTTTAATCCTCAAATGTAACAAGAAATATCTTGGAATACTGATTTTAAGAGATTGTTCTAATCAAATGAATTTATTAAAATCAGAATAAAAGTTTGCGTATGATTTTTTTTATTGTTGAAAATAAGGTGTTGAACCTTTCATAATAAAATTCTTTTTCTTTTTTTTTAAAAAGATTTATTTATTTATTTATTATATGTAAGTACACTGTAGCTGTCTTCAGACACACCAGAAGAGGGTGTCAGGTCTTGTTAAGGATGGTTGTGAACCACCATGTGGTTGCTGGGATTTGAACTCTGGACCTTTGGAAGAGCAGTCGGGTCTCTTACCCACTGAGCCATCTCACCAGCCCCATAATAAAATTCTTAAAGAGATTAGGCATACAAGGAACATACCTTACCATAAAAAAGCCCATAGCCAACATAAACCTAAATGGAGAGAAACTAAGCATTTCCACTAAAATAAGAAGTCATTGCAATTCTCATCAACATTCTAACACAATTCTCCACTGATTCTGAAAGGACGATTTTCACTGTCATGTGAAAACACACACAAAACAAAACAAAAAGGAAAATGAAATAAAAAAATCTTCAAGATAGCAAAAACACTCCTGAATAATGAAAAAACTGCTGGACCTATCACCATTCCCAATTTCAAATTATATCACAAAGCTATAGTAATAAAACCATATGGTATTAGCACAAAAAAGACACATTGTTAGATAGAATTGAATTGAAGACTAGAATTGAATAGAAGAATAGAATTGAATTGAAATAAATCCAAATACCACCAACCCTTGATTTTTGACAAAGAATCCAGAAATGTACATTGGAAAAAAAGACAAGATCTTCAATAAGTGATTCTAGTCAAACTGGATGTCTATATGTAGAATAATGCAACTAGATCCATCCATATTGATCATCCTGTACACAACTCAACTCCAAATGGATCAATGACCTAAGGCCAGAGACAATGAATTTAATAAAAGAGAAAGTGTGGAATATATTTGAACTCATTGGCACAGAAAAGGACTTCTTGAACAGAACACTGTTAGCATAGGAACTGAGAACAACAATTAATAAATGGGACTTCATAAAACCAAGAAGCTTCTGTGGCACAAATGACATCATCATTTGGGCAAAATAGAAGGCTACAGTATGGGAAAAGATTTTTTTTTTATCAACTACACATCTGACAGAGGGTTAATATCTAAAGTATATAAAGAACTAAAAAAAAACCCAAAACCTCTGGACATCAAGAAAACTAATATATTTATTAAAAACAATGTACATATCTAAACGGAAAATTCTCAAAAGGTGAAACTCAAATGGCAAAGAAACATTTAAAGAAGTGTTCAACATCCTTAGTCAGCAGGGAAATGAAAATCAAAACTATTTTGAGATTTCATTTTATATGAGTCACAATCCAAAATCAATAAAACAAATGACAGCTCATGCTGGTTAGGATGTGCAGTAAGGGGGGCATTCTTATTCATTTGCTGTTGGAAGCACAAACTTGTACAGTCACTGTACCATCAGTATGATGGTTACTCAGGAAATTGCTATACCTCAAAATTCTGTTATACCACTTGGGAAGATATCTAAAGGACCCTTCATTCTACTCTTGAGACTCTTTTTCACCATGTTTATTGTTGGTCTATTCATACTACCCAGAAATTGGAATTGGTGTAGATATCCATAAATGAATGAATGAATGAGAAAATATTTATTTATACTATTCAATATTATTCAGATGTTAAACAAATGAAATCATGAAGTTTGTAGGTAAATGGATGGAGCTTAAAAATCATTCTGAATAAGATAATCCAGACCCAGAAAGACAAATGTGGTATGTATTCACTTATATGTGGATTATTAGTTGTTATGTCAAGAATAAGAAAGCTACCGTCCATATAACCACAGAGGGACTATAAACTAGGGGAAGGGGAAGGAAGGATCTCTCTATGAAGGGGGAAATACAATAGATAGTTATGGATGGTGGAGTTTGGTGACTTGAATAGGAAAATCAAACAGGGACAGGGAAAGTGGTAAAGGAGAGAATACTAAAAATAAGGACTATTGAGGGGTCATCTGGAAAGCTGATATAGTAAGCACTTCCATGTGTATATGTAGGTGATTTAAATAAAATCACCAAATAATAGGAAGAAAATGCCAGTTGGACATCTCTTGTCACCAAATGAAGCTTCTAATACTAGGAATGGAGTCTAGTGTTGGCTAAAAGTGTCACATGGGAACCTCCAAGTACCTAGACTATTGTCAAGGCTATTTGTTATTCTCTAAAAAATGATGGTGTGGTGAGGTCCTATAGCTGAAGACAACACATAAACAACTCACTGGACATGGAGAAGTGAAGCTGGTGCCTACCTAGAGCCTTACTGCTATGGACTAGTATTGAAGGTACTGGAAAGTACTCTACATGTTACCAAAGGAGAAAGGTAAACACCAATCCAGACACAACAGTAGTGACATGTCTGCAGGACAGGCTGGTACAAGAATGTCACAAGGCTTCTGGGAATAACTAACCATATCTGATTTGATTTAAGGCCCTGTCCATTAGATGGAGCACATACACTGCTTGGGTGGCCAAGAACCTTAGACTAGATAGGCCATGTTCCTAGGGGAAGACCGAATACTACTGCTCTTCTAAGGAATATTGCATCAGAATGACTTCTAACATTCTGCTATACTCCTAGATCAGTGCCTTGTTCAGCCATTATCAGAGAAGCTTCAGATGGGAACATATAGAAATTCTCACATCCAGTCAGTAAGGAGAAAGAGGGAAGGAGGGAGGGGGGAGAGAGGGAGGGAGAGGGAGAGGGAGAGGGAAAGAGAGAGAGAGAGAGAGAGAGAGAGAGAGAGAGAGAGAGAGAGAGAGAGAGAGCACATGGAACACACAGCTCTAAATGGGGTGTTTTCATCAAATGCCTCACTTCAGGACTCAAAAAACTGCTGAAGAGAGGGCAGAAAGAGTGAAAAAGCCATTCACAGGGCCTGCAGGGATCTGCACAAGATGGGTCCTAGCACTGAGGAGAAGTGGACACATGCCCAATTTGTAACCCGGAAACTAGCTCCAATTGCAAATGAAAAATTAGTTTCTTCCAGGAGGGTCTCATTAGGGAAACAAACCACTCATCAGAGTAGGCCCCATGCTCAGTGGTAGATGGACAACAGAAAATGAACTCAGTGACATCAAAGCTTTTTTTCTTATAGATCTTCCGCATATATATTATGACTTCTGATTTTGTGGTCTTAGGAATCTTTGTGTGTGTGAACATGTGTCTGTTCAGCTGTATGTTTTTCTCATGCTTTTTCTTTGGCTGTTCTTCCATTTGTTTTGTCCCATTCTGAGTTGTTTGTTTTTCTTTTATCTTATTTTCTTTTATTATCCCTTGGATGGCTGTTTGCTTTCTAGCCAGGGGCAGAAAGGGTGTGGACTCAGATGACAGAGTGGGAGGTGGAGAAAATCTCAGAGGAACTGCGGAGAAGGAAACCATAATCAGAATACACTGCATGAGAAAACTTTTCAATAAAAAAAATCAAATTGTGTTTGTTATACATAGATGATATGTTCCTGCAATTATAGTTTTATTTAAGAATTAGTGACATGTGCACATTAAAATGCTACCTATCCACAGTAAAGTGTAAAACCCATCACATCTTAACACAGAGAGAGCTGGAAATGATTAGGTCAAGTTAAATAAGCCAGATACTGGAAACACACACCACCTGAATTCATTGCATGAATTTGATATCAAAAACTGATATCAAAGTATGTGAAGGTAGACTGCTCATTGCCAGGTCAGAGGCAAGTTGATCAATGGGTATTAAGTTTTAGTTCTAAGCTAGTATAATTTTTAGCCCCATTCTAAATACCTATCCTTATTCCCACTGATAACTGTAAACGTTATCATACCTCATCAAAGAAGCGGCATTTTGCAACATTTAGAAATGATCACAGAAATACACAACTAGTTAAAACAAAGAACAACTGAAAGTAGAATTCCCAGCCCCAGCTGTTACATCTACAGTGCAACCCCCACACCTAAGGTTTAGAGAACATTGCTGAAAGGTGGCAGATAGGGGGGGTCAGAGGATCCTACTGTTAGTGTCTTCTGTATTTGATAGGGAAGCTGCATCCATGCAATTTCAACAATAGGGAATTTCAACAAAAGGAAATGCAGGGACAAAGAATGGAGCAGAGACTGAAGTAAAGGCCGCCCAGAGATGGCCCCATTTGCAAATTCCATCCCATTTGCAGACACCAAACCCAGACACTATTGCTGATGCCAAGAAGTGCTTGCTGACAGGAGCATGGTATAGTTGTCCCCTGAGAGGTTCTGCCAGAGTCTGACCAATATAGATGTTGATTCTTGCAGCCAACCATCTGACTGTGTACGGGACCCCAATGGAGGAGTTAGGGGAAGAACTGAAGAGATTTGCAACCCCATAGGAAGAGCAACAATATCTACCAACCAGACCACCCAGAGCTCCTGGGGACTAAACCACCAACCAAAGAGTACACATGGCGGGACACGTGGCTCCAGCTACATATGTAGCAGAGAATTGTCTTATCTGGAATCAATGGGAGGGGAGGCCCTTGGTCATGTGGAGGTTTAATGTCCCAGTATATGGGAATGGTAGGGTGGTGAGACAGGAGTGGGTGAGTATGTGGGTGGGGGAGCACCCTCATAGAAGCAGGGGGAGGAGGGATGGGATAGGGGGTTTATGGAGAGGAAACCAGGAAGGGGGATTACATTTGAAATGTAAATAAATAAAGCAACCAATAAAAAAGAAAAGTGATGTAAATTGAAAATAATTATTACCCTCTACTTATTATATGATCCTATATGTCAAAGACTTTAAAGACTGCACTAGAGAGCTAATAGTTCTGATAACCACTTTTAGAAAAATAGTAATTGAATTCCAACCCAAAGTTATCAAAAAAGACAAGGAGGGGCACTTTATACTCATCAAAGGTAAAATCTACCAAGAGGAACTCTCAATCCTGAATATCTATGCTCCAAACACAAGAGCAGCCACATTCATTAAAGAAACTTTAGTAAACTTCAAAGCATACATTGTACCTCGCACA
>NC_034604.1:26700351-26710848 GCF_900095145.1 Mus pahari | reverse complement strand
AGAGGATCCAGCAATACCTCTCCTGGGCATATACCCAGAAGATGTTCCAACTGGTAATAAGGACACATGCTCCACTATGTTCCTAGCAGCCTTATTTATAATAGCCAGAAGCTGGAAAGAACCCAGATGCCCCTCAACAGAGGAATGGATACAGAAACTGTGGTACATTTACACAATGGCGTACTACTTAGCTATTAAAAACAATGAATTTATAAGCTGGGCTGTCATGGACCCCTGAACTCTGACCGGCAGAGACAGGGAAAAATGACACAAATGCCAAGGAAGGTTCCAAACAGATTTCTTCTTTATCTCTCCAAGCAGCTTTTTCCTCTCCCTCTCACAAACAGCTTTCTCTAACTCTCTCCCGGCTCCAACTGACTCCAACTGCTTTCTTCAACTGCTTTCTCCAACTGCCTTCTCCAACTGAACTGTTTACAGCTTTTTCCCACTGCCTTCTTCTCCCCCCCCCCCCGGTCACATCCTGTCTTCAGTCCTCTGGCCTAATCCCTCCCCCCTCTCCTGGATCTGGTCAGAGTTCAGCCAGGACATACGGTGATAGTCCAGTGATTCAACAGGCAGGCAGTACAGGATCGTCCAAGTGCGCAGGCTCAGGTTAAACAGGGAGCACGGTGGTCTCACTCGCTTCCCACATTTCCCCCTTTTTGTTTAATTAAAATGGCTCCGGGATCGCATCTCTCTTAGTTTGCCCTCAACCTTGTTACATCCTTACCCGTCATTGGTTTGGTGAACTCATTTTCACCACCCTGTCTTAGGTTGGTATGCACATGTGATAGTCTTACCCGTCATGGATTATGACCCATCATACTGAGCCAAACATGGGGTGAATTACCTGACTCTCTAGCTGCCATAGCTTGAGTCAGCAGTTGTTGATCGGCCTATGCCTGCCTGCGTATGCATACCATTCTGCTGATTTCTTGTTTGCCCTTTTCTGCTTCTGCTGCATGAGCCTTCACGACACCGTGGACATAATTTTGGATGTCTCATGGGAGCTGCAGTAGTTGGCCGTGTGCGATTGGGAAAGCACTCTTTTAAAATGCTCAGCCTGGCCACAGGAAAACTTTTCTAACTCAGCAGCATACCCTCCACTCCTGTCCACAAATAGTGGGGCCACACTGGATTTGTATAACAATGTATGACAAAGAAACTAGAGCTCTGTGTCCACTCACCCTGTATGAAAATCAATTAAAAACTGACCAAAGACCTAATGTAAAGCCAGACTTTTTGGTAGCAAAAATAGACAAATAGAATTAGGTATGTGTGTAATATAAATCTTCCCCTTTTGAGTCAGAGTCAGCATTCTTTTTTATTTTTTAAAAATTCACTTTACCTCCCAATCACAGTCCCCCTCCCTCCTCTCTTTCCTGTCTACCCTTATAAATCCTTCCCCCTTTAGCCCCTCCTTACCCTTGGCTACCACCCCACCCTGGGTCATCTAGTCCCAGCAGTTCTAGGCAATCCAAGCCCACCCCCCCACTCCCCAGGCTCATTCAGGCAGTCCCAGTATGGGGGAAGGGATCTAATGGCAGGGAACGGAGGCTGAGATAGACCCTATTCCACTTGTTTGGGGATCAACATGAAGACCACCTGCACATTCGCTACAAATGCGTAGGGGTTCTAGCTCCAGTTCCTGCATGTTTCCTGGTTGGTGGTCCAGGCTCTGTGAGCCCCTATGGTCTCAGGTTAGTTAACCCTGTGCATTTTCTTGTGGTGTCCTTGTCCCCTCCAGGTTGCCCACCTCTATCTGTGAGTCTTCAATAGGACTCTTTATGCTCCGCCTGATGTTTGGCTGTGGGTGTCTGTGTTTGCCTCCATCCACTGCTCTATGAAGCCTCTCAGAGAATAGTTATGTTACATTCCTTTCTGCAAGCATGGCAAGGTATCATTAATTGTGTCAGGTGTTAGCTCTTTTACAAAGGATGGGTCTTAAGTTAAGGCAGTCATTGGCTGGCCGTTCACTCAGTCTTCATTCCATCTTTATCCCTGCACATTTTGTAGGTAAGGCAAATTTTAGGTTGAAGGTTTTGTGGGTAGATTGATGTCCCCCCGTCTTCTCTGGAAGTCCTGCCTGGCTACAGGAGGTGGCTACTTCAGTCTCTATATCTCCCTCTCTGAATCTAAGCTAGTGTCACCCCATAGACTTGCTGTATCCTCTCCTGTCCCAGGCCTAGAGCCAGTATTCTTAGTAAATATACTCGTATTCTTAGTAAAATGACTTGGAACAATGAAGCAATCATTCATTTTCTATGATGAGATATTCAATCCACTCCAAATACCAGAAAAATGTGTAGAACCAATCTGAGTGTTACTGAAACTTACTGAAGATCAGTTTAATATTTCACACACTTTTGAAATTTTCCTTTGATTAGAATTGTCTTAAAATATCAACCAATATTTTTGAATAAGGGAATGCTAAAACATAAAGTATATATAATATAGATTCTATAAATACAAATCTAACTTCATATTAAATTAAAACTGAATGAGTTATCAATTGAATATACTCAAATTTTTTAAAAAAGAAACTAAGTTGAGTTCAAATGTTTTACTAATTGTTTCTGAGAGCGTAGTATGTGCAGACATTTGCAGTGTGAAGGAGACACTCTGAAGTAAACACTGCTGCTGGGACAGAATCTTCTGTTTCCCAGGACTGCAATTGTTTAAGGTTGTGTGTTTTGGGTGGTAAAAGGGTGGTTACTTAGCAACAACCTCTCCTCCCTTGTCCCTGCTGCAAGAATCAGATTGGGGATGTCAGTAAATTGATTACTAGTTTGCTAGATCTGAAAGAACAATGCAATAATGTGGTAGGGCACAAATCTCAACCAGAAAGTTCCAGGATTTTCTCTGTGGATTCCTCTCTTTATCTGATGCTGCTTGAACCTTGTCTAGAGATTGTATAAATGCTAAAGTGATACTCACCAAATGAAAAAGAAAGTTCAGGTTTTGATTAATAGCATTTATTTTCAGTTTGCTTTTAAAGCAAGCAATGAAATCGCTACAGTGGCATCAACTCTGGGCAATTGGTCCTCTTACCTCATTAGCTCTTTTGAAATAAGGGAGGGCAGGATGGGCTGAGTTTTGGAGAAATACTGTTTAAGAATCTAGACAGGTTTAATACACCATTTTACCATATGAAGCTATAGTTAATGAGGTACTAATTTTAATATAACATACACAAAATATATTTATGTATATGACAAATGAGCTTAACCATATGTTACAACAACTTAGATGGGAAACATATACTTTAATATAATTTACAGATTACTGCAAAATGCATCACAAGTGAATGCTACTTTCATGAAACAGAACACTTTAACTGGTGCATGCACAGGGCTGAGCAACGCATGTTTGGGTTGCTGAGAACATTAGCACAGTCACTGCCATGGGAACATGACACACAGTGACTTAGTTTCTGTGTTTTCATAGCATGAAAATGTAAGGTTTAAAAAAAATGTCTATTCAAAGAACCCTTCAGTGCCAAGTGTGTGGGAGCTGGTAGAAAGGAAAGAAAAGAGGCTTTGACTTAGAAAATTTTCCATGATGCAGAGGGCTGAAACCAGTGTATCCCCAGACACACTGCTGGCACTTGAGGTAGCTGGTTGCCAGTGTGCAGACACCTATCTCGTGTACAGTAGTTACCTCATGGCTCAGCTTCCTTCATCATTTCATTTGTTAATTGAATTCCAGAGCAAACGTGTGTATGTGTATGTGTGTGTTTGTGTGTGTGTGTGTGTGTGTAACATTAAATGATAGGTGAAAATTACAGCAATGTTTCTTCTTTATAAATCTGCTGTTTGTTTTTTTAAAGTGATAACCTTAAGATTCAAATTAATCAAAATTTGACACCATATTTTTTTTTTTCATATTTTTTTCAGATCCTCATTCCAGAATAGCAGTCCTTTGAAAGTAACTGGTAATAATATTATTTCAGAATTTTGTCCAATTCTTGTTATTTGTTTGCAGAAACCTAATAGAGGTCAGAACATTTGACTATAAATGTTACTATATCAGCAGCATCCAAATATTAAAAGTCATATCTGAGAGTAAATTTAAACAGAATTAATCCCATCTATTCCCAAGAATCTTAACTGGTCAGATGTCAAATATTAGAAGGAAAATAGCTGACAGACCGGAAAACAGCAACAACATCAACCTAATGTTCAGACTAGTAAGAACATGATTATTTTTAATGTAACAATTTACAGTGGATTTCCTCCAAATGTGGTAAGTATGGCATGCATGCAATAGTTCACAGAATAAGAAGCAAGGATGCATATTACAGTGGGTCATTTGATATGGGGACTTCCCTCTCTTTACTCTGTATTCCTCTTATAAATTATGATAGTCTGATAAGTAGGACTCATTTATTTTAATGTCTGTATATCATCAGGAGAATTTTGGATTAAGGATTGTCAAGGATACGTTTCAGGACGCCTCTCTGTGTGCCTCCGAGTCTAAGAGAATAGCATAGTTCAAATCTAGTAGCCCAACAGTTAAAATAATTGGTGAGTGTGCGCTGAATCCTCAAGAGAGGAGGGAGGATGCCAGAAGGAGGGCGAGGAGGAGCGGCTGGAGGGAGGAGGGGGAGGGCAGGTGCTGATTTCAGCCCTGTAGCGTCAGGATTGCGTCAATTCGGGTTTCAGCCACGTCTGGAGTCTCGGAGACAAGCTTTTCAGAAGAGCCAACAGGAACAGGGCAGGGTGGCACATTGCTGATAGAGAGCGCGGACCTTCCTCCAGCCCCTCCCGCTGCCGGTGCTGGTCCCTGGATCCCCTGTGTTTCTCCTGGAAGCCTTGTTCCTGGATCCTTCCAGGTGAATCTGCCCGGAGTTCTTTCAGCACCTCGGACAGAGCACGCAGAAAACATGGCTCCTATCACCACCAGCCGCGTGGAATTCGGTGAGCAAGTTGCTGAACTTGGGGCTGGGTCTGGGCTCAGGGGCTGTGCTCTGCTTTGCTCTCTACTGGGTCTTGAATGTGTATATTTTCAAGTAGCTAATTTGAAAGGAAGACGAGAACAGCAGATGGTTAATTGTGGCTTACTTCCTTCCCTTGATATTTTTCTCCTTAACATTGCCTTGTGATTTCACCTTCCAGAAGTTCCCGAATGTTCACGGGGCTCTATAAGCTGCAGCCTGAGCTGAGGAAAGAAAAGGACATCTGTTGTTAGAATACTGCTTCATTTATTTTCTGGATGGTTCCTATTTGTGTGTAGATCTTTTAGGAAAAGCTACGTACGCCTTTGGTTACATAAGAGTTGATACGACATAAAATAACTTGTACATTGAGGGTTTGAGATGCAAGTTCTATTGCGCTGTCATAAATTTTTCTGCTATGTTTTTTTGTATACCTGAAGAGTGTTGCTGATGACAGATAAAATTCTGTGATACTGTAGTTCTGGGGACTTTAGAACAACCGGCTTTGGCCTTTTTCATGTCCCTGGTTGAGCTTTCTGGAGTCCAGCGCTGTATAGTTTAAGTAAAAGCTACTCAAAACTTGGGTTAGAGCTGCTGCTTTCTCGATTGCTTTTCCTGTTCGTATCCCAAAATTTTGTCACTCTGGTCTCCTTGTCTGCTTCAGTGAATAAATTAGACATACATTTTAGAAAACCAATGGGCATGTCTAGGTCCAATTATATTCTAGTGGGAAAAGATCAGGGTTTTATTTATTAAGTATTTTTAAGTTAAAGGATGAAGACATTTTTGAATAGTATCTCTCATGTATAATAATTGTGACTAATAGGAGTGCTAAGGACATAATCTCTGCTCTCAAAGCTAAGTACAGTATCAGTAGTTACATTAGCAGTGTTATGAGTCCATATTATCTTGGGTGTTGTGAATATTAGATATAATAAAATATTCATAAATTATTTTCTCAGCCTTTCATCATTGGATGTGTGTGTGTGTGTGATATTTACACTCAGTTACTGATTTGCAATAAAGCATTTTCTCACAGCAGGCTATCTTCTGAGACTACCCTTGTGAGAATGTTTCCATGCCCACTTGTCTTTCTACTTAGACATAATGACTTTAACTGCTTTTATTGTTCTTACAGTGGCTGAAGAATTTCTTAGTTCCTGAGTTTGCTTTTGTTGCCTTGCCCTGAGTTATTACATTGTGTGTGTGTGTGTGTGTGTGTGTGTGCACATGTGTGACAAAGACTTGAATAGAAGGGAAGGAGCTGATACTGTTTAGCTGATTAACTCTTCTTCCTCCTCTTCCTCTCCCTTCCCTTCTATCCCTCCTCCTCCCCTCCCTCCTTCTCTTCTCCCTCCTCCTCCCTCCCCTCTTCTCCCTCCTTCTTTTCTTCCTCTTCCTCCTTTTCTTCTTTCTTCTAGGTAACATTCACTTTTTTTTTTTCTATTTAGAAAACTCAGAGCTTTACTTCATCTTTACAATGATTCAGTTTAGCCATAGGATTAAGTTACAGATTTTATGTTTAATCTCAGATGTTTCTCTTACTGTTTCTCCATCTGACTTCCTTTGAGTTCACTTTTAGGAATCTAAAGTAGATGGAAAGGATATTTAGAAGATGGAGAAGAGATGTAAAAATCCCTGTTCTTGGTCTTAGAAAGTGTTAACCCTTTTTGGGCTGGGACTTTTATACTTTGAATTCACTATTTAGAATAAAACAGGGATAAAGTGCTAAAGGTTTACTTAGCTGCGTCACTGTGTCAGATGCAGTAAGCAGAAGTGCAGCTCCTATACATCTGTTAGAGGAATATGCTTGCATATTAGGTGGTATGTGCTTCATGTACAATCACTGTTGGCGTGTCACTGGATACCACTGATTTAATACATTCTAAGTTAACAGAACAATGGCATTTTCAATTTTTATTACTGTGTGCCATGTAGAAATATACAAGGATAAAATTGAACTCTAAATTACCTATGCTCACTTTACACTCACAGTTTGAGAATGATTATGCGTTTATGACCACATTATTCTGTTTAACCCACATAGATTACTTTGTGATTTGGATAATTCAGTGCTTGAAGAATTTTATGTTCATATATACAAGGGGGTTGTAATGTTATAAATTAATTATATGTTATTACCATACTATGGATTTTATTTTACTGTCTTTTACCTTATTAACAAATGTTTACCTTTTTTATCACATCTCACAATTAAAAACAAAATTTTAATGAATTTATAGCAATAGTCAATGACCATGTTTTTTTCCATAAGTTTTTAGTTGTGTGGACTACTGTCTTTAAGGTATTTTTTTTTCCTGCTTGAATCCTGATTAAAGATCTATTAAGAAGGTAGTGTGTGTGTGTGTGTGTGTGTGTGTGTGTGTGTGAGATTGATGCTTCTAGAAAGCCCCAAAATGTGTCAATTGTACTTCCTTATATTATTGTAGTTGACTACTGATATCTGAGTTAAACAAAGCCAGGGTGAGAATACTTAACATGACCCTGCTTTTATTCCAGATATACTTTAATTTATTAATTTATTTATGAGAATCTACTGAATTTAAGGTGTTTTAAATCACAATGTCTTTTTATGTGTGTCACATAGGGCTATGTTTAGACCTCAGGTTAGTGGGAAACATCACTGTTACTCATGCCAAGAACTCTGGGGAAGTAAGCCAATCCTCCCAACGGACAGCAGGGGCTAGCTCTATTATGCTTTCCCTATGGTCCCCCCTTTCAATCCTGATCCTTTAATGTATGCCATCGGTCAATTGGTTTTTCAGATGAAATTCCCACAGTGGTGGGCATCTTCAGTGCTTTTGGCCTCGTCTTCACTGTCTCTCTCTTTGCCTGGATCTGCTGTCAGAGAAGATCAGCTAAGTCCAACAAGACCCCTCCGTACAAGTTTGTGCACGTGCTTAAAGGGGTTGATATCTACCCAGAAAACCTAAGTAGCAAAAAGAAGTTTGGAGGAGACGACAAGAGTGAAGTGAAGGGCAAACCCGCTCTGCCCAACCTTGCCCTGCATCTTGACCTAGAGAAGCGAGACCTCAATGGCAATTTCCCCAAAACCGACCCCAAAGCTGGCAGCTCTTCTGAGACAGAAAAAGAGGCCCATTCCCCCGAGAGTTTGCAGTCCAGCACATCCCTCACGTCAGAGGAAAAACAGGAGAAGCTGGGTACACTCTTCTTGTCTCTAGAGTACAACTTCGAGAAGAAAGCATTTGTGGTGAACATCAAGGAAGCCCAGGGCTTACCAGCCATGGACGAGCAATCCATGACCTCTGACCCGTACATCAAAATGACCATCTTACCAGAGAAGAAGCACAGAGTGAAAACCAGAGTGCTGAGGAAGACGCTGGACCCTGTTTTTGACGAAACCTTCACATTCTATGGGATCCCTTATCCCCACATCCAAGAGCTCTCCTTGCACTTCACAGTTCTCAGCTTTGACAGGTTTTCTAGAGATGATGTCATTGGAGAAGTCCTTATTCCTCTTTCAGGGATAGAGTTATCAGATGGAAAAATGTTAATGACTAGAGAGATCATCAAGAGAAATGCTAAGGTAATTCCGTAAGCATTCAAGTATCTATAAGGAATATTTAGTATAGCTTTAAAAAATATCTATGGTATTTTCATTCAAATGGTGAGTTGGTACACATTATCCTTAATTACTGTGGGTAATAGTAAACAGAGAACAAGAGAATAGAGAAGGCAAAAGGAAGCTTAACCCACAACTGAAATGCTCATGGAATCTTTGTGATAAAAAAATAAGAGAAAGCTTTTCATGACACTTTTATATCATTTATGTAACAGGTTTTTTTAAAAATAAAATTTCTATTAAAATAGTTTGAAAAAGGCTGCTACTTTAAAATTCATGTGTGTGTCTCTTAGCATATGTTATTAAAGTGTTTCAGTTCAGAGTAACTGAATTTGAAACCGCTTCTCAGGATGTGGGATTTGAATGTACTTTTAATGAAATTGCTTCTGAACAAGGGGCCATTCTCTTATGTTGACTTCCGAATGTCCACTTTTTCTGCTGCATACAGGAAGTGTTAGCTACCCTGCCCTCTGACTTGGACTCCTTTGATAGCTCTTGGATAATTAGGAAATGACATGGTATCAATTTAGCAAAGAGAATCCTTTTCTGCTTTAAATATAAACTTCTCAGTTCCTAATCTTCCTATTTCAGAACAATTTGTTCTCCTAATGCCACAACTTAAGAAAACAACAATCACATTACTTATGTTTTTTGAAACAACAATATTTTGGAGCCAAAAATACCTTTAGAACACTTCGTAATCATCTTCCTGCCTTGTATGTACTGACAATAGTGGAATTCAGGACCAGAGAGTTGCACAGCTTGTGTGAGGCACCTGACTGGGGCCCACGGGGATCAGAGAGCTCCCTGGTTGTTGTCTTGCTTTTCTTGGTGTGCTTTTTCATAAACTGTTTGGTTTTAGATGGTTTTTTCTCAACTTTAGCTCTTTTTTGACACATTTTTATTTAGCTGTTCTTAATTATAAGCGAGTCCCATGTTATTGTTTTGTTAGTTGTAGTTAAAGCTTGAACGTTACATTCTCAGCTGTCTTAGGTAATGTCTTTCATATAAAACTAAGCATAAGTAGCCTTCAGTAAAGGGATCTATCTATGTTACTGCCTAAAACCAAGTTTTAAAGTTGGAGTCATTTCTCTCAAGTACTTCGATTTATTTATTTTCTCCTTAGATTGAAAAGAGACTTTGACTATGAAAGGACAAGAATTCTAACTCCATCATGACTCTGTTCCAGAATAATTGTTGGATGCAGAATAGATTTTCTATGGCTTGAATTCAAATGCCACTAGTGCCAATAGTGAAGAATTTAAAATAAGATAAAATATCAGCCATGCAATCCTACACATACCAATTGATAAGATTATGCATTTTATGACTACTAATGACTTTGAAGATTAGAGATTTTCTTACATAGCAAAAGCCAAACAAACAAACAAACAAACAAATTGTCTTGAAAGTATAATGTAATACACTTCAAAACATGTGTACTGGGTGTGGTCAAATCTTTGCAAATTTTAGCACTCTGTAGTACTTGAAACAACCACAAGATGGCAGGCAATGGATTTAGTCGTTATGGAAAGGCATAAAAGCAGTTTCTAGCCTGTTAAAATAAAAACTAGATAGGAACATGACACTAAAATAACAAAGCTATTATGTTTCTGTATGTTTTGTGATGAGAGTACAAAAGCTGAAGATTAAAACTCCGTCCACGGTGTTTCTCTTTGCTAGAAGTCTTCTGGCCGGGGTGAACTTCTCGTTTCTCTCTGTTATCAGTCCACTACAAACACCCTCACTGTGGTTGTCTTAAAAGCGCGGCACCTACCGAAATCTGATGTGTCTGGACTCTCAGGTAAGAACGCTTCAGAAATACTGGAGTTCAGCCTCTACAAAAATTTTCAACTAACATCGAGTCTGGTTTTGTCTCTCAGGATCATGAGTTATGGGGTTGTGGATTTTCCTCCTCCTCCTCCTCCTCCTCCTCCTCCTCCTCCTCCTCCTCCTC
>NC_034604.1:26666771-26700252 GCF_900095145.1 Mus pahari | reverse complement strand
TCCTCCCTCCTCCCTCCCCCCTCTCTCTCTTCCTTTTTTTTTTTTTTTTTCCTTTTTTTCTTTTTTGCTTTGTGGGAAAAATTGTGAGTCAGTTCTGCCAACAATACAGAGAAGTTTATTTCCTGAGAGACAACTTCGGAGGAAGCACTTCAGTGAGTTTTAACACAGAAAGCAAGATGGAATGATGGGAAAGATGGAGCCTAGTATTGCTCAGAAAAAGAGTTTTGAAGTTTTGCGTTTCAAATGAGCTTACTCATCTGCATCTTTAATGACCCCATTACTTTTCTTCTAATAGTGTACATGCTTTAAGAATTACGTTTTAGTTTTCAATAAGTCTGAAAAAATAATTTTTTTTGTAGACTATAATGAGAAAGAAAATGAGCTAAGTTATGGATTAAAATGATCCTAATTAAAATAGTCACCTTTCTATTTCCTAGTATAGTATCCTCTATATTTCTTTAGCACTATAGAAATTGGGCACAATAATACTTGAAGTGTATTTTGAAAACTAGAAGCATGTATTTTAATGAAGAATCACCTAGTGGTATTATTAGTATTATTTGGTTGTAGAAATTGAAGGTGAGTTCTTAAAGCTTGGTATCATGAAGATAAATAACATCTCAAAACCAGTTAATTATGTGATAAAGAAAGTCACGTGACCCTAAGCCCATTTAGTAAGAATGTCACAGGAAAGATCAACTCTGGTAGCCACATGCAGAAAAGCTAAAGGGCGGGATACGACCAGTATGGTTTCCAAATCCCTGTTTAGCAACAAAAGCAGTACTCACCTGAAGATAGACTCACCAAGACCACAAAGGGAGTGAGCTCAGAAAGGATGAGATTTACCTTCCCCTCAGTTTGTGCAATTAATTACTCGTAGGCAGTACGCAGCATTCTCTTACCTTCCCTGACATCAGGTCTAGAACTGGTTTCTATTCTTCATTATTTTCAATTTAATCACTTTCCATCTGTTTAGACTTGTTTACATTGTAAGATCCCCATTTCCACTGTCCTGGGGTGGCATGCTCACTAAGGAGGCCAGACCTGCAACAGCTGACTGTTGTCAATATAACACTTGTTGTATGCCATTGCAGATCCCTACGTCAAAGTGAACCTGTATCATGCCAAGAAGAGAATCTCTAAAAAGAAGACTCACGTTAAGAAATGCACTCCCAACGCAGTGTTCAATGAACTGTTTGTCTTTGATATTCCTTGTGAGAGTCTTGAAGAAATAAGTGTTGAATTCTTAGTTTTGGATTCTGAAAGGGGATCCCGAAATGAGGTGATTGGGCGGTTGGTCCTGGGTGCCACAGCTGAAGGAAGCGGTGGGGGGCACTGGAAGGAGATCTGTGACTTCCCCAGGAGACAAATTGCTAAGTGGCACATGCTCTGTGATGGCTAGCTTCCTGGCCATGAGCTGCAACTTAAAGGTTTTTACTGGGAGAGAAGCAATTTTTTTCTTATACACGATTGTAAGCTTGCGGCACAGCAAGCTACTTTATTATTTATTTTTTATTTACTTATTTGTTTTGGTTAGAAGTGGATTAAATTAATAGACCAGAAAATAGTTGTAAGTGTGTATTATGATAATTTCCTCTTTTATTAGAGGTGTTGGCCAAGTTTTCATAAGATATTCAGTTTCCCTCTGTGTGGTATTAAGTGGGCCAACCAAGCCTGCTAGGAACACTCTAGCTTAACCTCGTCACAGATGTGTGTTGTAGGTGGTGATTTCAGTTTTGCCTTGGTAGTGGAAATCAGGTGATTGTTAAGAGTTAAAAATGAGAACCACACCTTTTTGTATGAAAATTAATCCATGTTTCTTCAGGTTGGGGAGATAGGTTTTATTTGAATCCAAAGATATTTCCAAAATGTCCTCAAGTCTGTTTTTTTTTAAGTTAAATATGTCATGTACAAATGATTGTCTTATATATCAAAGTATGCCGTCATTTCCATTGTGATTATTTGATACAGTCTCATCATAAGAAAGGTAGCTTAGGTTCATTTTCATAAAGACAGCAAACAAGTTGAGAAATTAATTTATAAAAGGGCTGAATTGAAGAACACTGTGGTTGAAATGAGATTTTTTTTTTTTTTTTGTTCCATCACATGTGAGTCATGTAAAATTTAACTTCACCTAAGAACCATGGTCTTGAATTATTCACTGCCTGTCAGAAGCCTCAATGTGGCCTGAGATACTCCTATTTACCTTTGTGAAGTTGTCAGACTAGTGGAAAAAAAAATAAACCTAAGCTAGCATTTCAGTTAGGAGTACAGTTTTTTTAATATATAAAAATATATGTGTACAAGTGTATTTTCAAGATTGTCTTTCCCCCTCAGAGTGGACACGGCTACCTAAGTTTTTAACTTATTCTTACCCAGAAAGAACTAAGCTACTTAAAAAGAAACAAAAGAAAAGGAAAAAAAAAAAACTTGAGGAATTCATTGTCAAGTTGAAGTCAATCACATTAAGTAAAAGACTAAGACAAGGAAAGAGTAAGCCTTTCAGAATTTACAAATATTCACAAAATATAGTTAGGCTGTAAAAATAGCAGAGACAGTATGTTCTTCACTGTCTTTAGACGCCAGTTTGTTTTGAGCTGTTAGTTTTAAGATAGCTTAAATTATCATGTCTTGTGCCACTCCCAATTGCTGAGCTCTGAAATTCTTGCAAAACCTGTGTGAGGCGAGCAGAGCTCAGGCATTTCCTGGGAAGACTTAATTCAATGGCGATGTCTTTATGTTTGAGTCATCAGAGACTCATGAGTATGACTTAGGTCCAGCCGAATTATTAAATATGCAAGTTAGAGATAATGTCTACTGGAAATTTTACCTTTGAGTCAAGTTTTGTGTCAGTGCTTTAGCATTTTTGAGAATGTGTTTGATATCACAGTGTTTGTAAATTCAATGATAATGTATTTCTGAACCACTTGTCTGTGCTTTTTATGACTACGACAAAAGTCTGACTTTCTATAAGGAGATATATTTCATTCTGTTTGTACAAAAATTTTATGCTTTCCCCTCACTCATCGCCATCCAGTGACAACGTCACCTGACATCTCTGCCTACTCAGCAGTCTGAGAATAACATGGAGTGAGCTGCGGTCATGTGGAGTTGGGGAGGCCACACGGCCTCTGCATGTATGTACATTTGATGTCATAGGCCATGGAACCTGTGGAGCTTGGAGCTCTAATGTCAAGAAACTTCATTCCCAAGTATCCCATAGAGCAGCAGGAAGCTGATGGTGACCCAGTTTAGGATGTTTGGTGGAAAAAAATTTTTTTTTAAATAGAAAACAAATCTGACAACAAATACTTTAAAAATTGTAAATAGTTTTTAGTTTTACGATTTAAAGTGTTTTGATGGGGAAAGTTGATTGAAACTATTTATAACTGGTTTTAAGAAAAATAAGAGAGAGAAACACAAGAAAGGAGAAAAGCAAGAAAAAAAATTGAAACAGGCAGGGAGATATGTGATCTCATTATTTCTGAAAATTGTAATGTTTATAATGTATTACAATTATTAATGTGAATATCCAATTCTGCTAAAATTCCTGCACTGTATTCAACATGTAAATTATTATTTTTTGTGTGCTTAGCCAGTCTAACCACCCAAATCGGGAGGTTACCATGTCTGAAGAACTGTGTGATTCAGTAACTGACCCGTTCTGACTTGTTGTAGTTCAGTAGTGATCCGGAGGAAAGCATGGTGTAAGGGAGATGCTGTCTGTTCCTTTGTGCCAGCACTGTGTGTTTGTAAGACATGAATAAACTGCTGCTTTTGCCCAATTTCAGTGAAGCATTTCCTGCCAATGGCTCTGTCCTAAACGCTATCTTCTTGCTTTCTGAGTTTTTATCTTTTCCTGATAGACCACCCACATAGCTTAGGGAGCACAAGATCTTTCATGTTTGGAACTGTGATTTTTGTCTGATTTTTGACAGTTAACTGAGGGGCAAGATATGTGGACCCAGAAGTGAGAAACCCAATTCTTTTTTTCTTCTGGTTTTTGATACAGGGTTTTTCTGTGTAGTCCTGCCTGTCCAGGAACTTACTCTGATTGCAGCCCCCTTCTCCTCCCAGTCTGTCTCCCCTCACCCAGCCTTTTCCCACTCCCTCATCTTCTCTTCTTATGAGGAGGACTCCCCTCCTCCCTCTGGGTACAACCCACCCTGGCATATTAAGTCACTGCAGGACTAGGCACACTCTTTCCCACTGAGGTCAGACAAGGCAGCCCAGTTAGGGGATCAGGATCCACAGGCACACACAGAGTTAGGAATAGCCTCTGCTTCCATTGTTGGGAGACCTGAATGGAGACTAAGCTGCACATTTGCTACATAAGTGTGTGTGTGGTTAGGGCCACAGCCCATGTATGCTCTTTGGTTGGTAGTCCAGTCTCTTGGATCACCCAAGGGTCCAGGTTAGTTGACTCTGTTGGTCTTCTTGTGGAGTGCCCTTCCCTTCTGGGTTCCTAAGTCCTTTTCCCAACTCTTCCACCTGAGCTCCATTCAATGTTTGGCTCTAGGTATCTGCATCTGTTTCAGTCAGCTGCTGGGTGGAGACTCTCAGCAGATAGTTATGCTAGGGTCGTGTCTGAAAACATAACAGAGTATCATTAATAATGCCATGGATTGGTGCTTGCCCATGGGATTATGGGTCTCAAGTTGAGCCAGTCATTGGTTGGCCATTCCCTCAGTCTCTACTCCATCATTATTCCTGTACATCTTGTAGGCAGGACAAATTTTAGAATTTTAGGTGTAAGGCTTTGTGGATAGCTTGGTGTCCTTATCCCCGCACCTGGGAGTCCTACTGGCTATAGTAGGTGGCAAAGGACAGAATGGTAGTCTACATGTGGTAAAAGATCTTCACCAACCCTATATCCAACGGCGGTTTAATATCCAAAATATATAAAAAAAACTCAAGAAGTTAGACAACAAGAAACCAAAAAAACCCAGTTTAAAAAATGGGGCACATTACTAAACAGAGAATTCTCAAGAGAGGAATGCCAAATGGCCAAGACACACTTAAAGAAATGTTCAAAGTCCTTAGTCATCAGGAAAGTGCAAATCAAAACAACTCTGAGATTCCACCTTACACCCATCAGAATGGCTAAGGTAAAAATCTCAAGTGACAGCACATACAGGTGAGTGTGTGGAGCAAGGAGAACACTCCTCCATTGCAGGTGGGAGAACAAACTTATACAACTACTCTGGAGATCAATTTGGTGGTTTCTCAGAAAATTTGGAATAGTTCTACGTTGAAACCCAGCTATATCACTCCTGCATATATACCCAAAAGATGATCCACCATACCACAAGGACACTTGCTCAATTATGTTCATAGCAGCTTTATTCGTAATAGCCCCAAACTGGAAACAACACAGATGTTCTTCAATTGAAGAACAGATAAAGAAAATGTGGTCCATTTACACAATAAAATATTATTCAGTTATTAAAAACAAGGACACTATGAAATTTTCAGGCAAATGGATCAAACTAGAATATACACCCTGAGTGAGGTAACCCAGGTCCAAAAGGATAGGCATGGTATGTACTCATTTACAAGTGGGTATTAGCCATAAAGTACAGGATACCCATGCTACAATCCACAGACCCAAAGAAGCTAATCATCAAGAAAGGCCCAAGGGAGGATGCTTGAATTTCATTCAGAAGGGGAAATAAAATAGTCATCCAAGAAGGATGGAGAGGGGGAACTGGGAGGAAGAGGGGAACGGGCGTTGGGGGGTATGATCAGGTATAGGTAGAGTCCAGGAGAGTGGGCTGGATGAGTGAATGGAAATCCTAGAAAGGCAGGGATGGGGCAACTCTAGGACCTTCCAGAGACCCAAGATGGGGCAGTGACTCTATGATGGGGCAGTGTCTCTGGCTGAGACTCCCACAGTAGCCACTGCTGCTAGATGCTTAAAAGTGTTCATCACCACTCATTTTCCTTTCTAATTTGGATTCACTTTTTCACCTTTTCTTGCTTTTACTCATCCGTGTTTTCTTCCCGTCTTATCTTTACTCTTCTGTCCCCTTTTATCTTACTTCAGATTTTATATTATTTCCTTGCTCTACTTTAAAAAATGTTGTCAACATCCTTACAGTACATGGATATAACTACTTGAATGGCAAAGAAATGCAACCATATTTTATCTCCAGGAAGGAAAGAAAACAGAGGGTCACTTCCACAGTCCCATCAGGTGATCAAGAATAGCAAGAGTCTTGAGGATAGGATATTTCTTGTAGACTGGATAAAATTTTGGTTGGAAGTTTTGTGGGTGGGTTGGTGTCTCTATAGCTCCACTGGGGATCCTGCCTGGCTACAGGAGGTGGTCTCTTCATTTTCCTGTACTGTGAGTTCCATATTCCCTGTACTGTGAGTCACAGCTAAGTTCACCTCCATTGATTCTTGAGTGCCTCCCTTATCCCAGGTCCTGTCACATTCTGAGATGCCTTCCCCACACCTCCTCAGCTTTATCAGCTGCAGATTTCCATTCATTCTCATGGTCATCTGGCCATCCGTCCTATCCCTTCCTACACTTGATCCTGACTCTCCCCAATTCCCCCCATCTCCTCTTCCACTCAGTTCCCTCCTTCCATCAGCCTTTTATGACTATTTTATTCCTCATTCTAAGTGAGATTCAAAAGCATCCTCACTTGTGCCTTCCTTCTTGCTTAGCTTCTTTGGGTCTGTGGAGTACAGCATAGTATCAGTATTTTATGACTAATATCCACTTATAAGTGAGTACATACCATGCATGTCCTTTTGGGATTGAGCTACTTCATTCAGGATGATATTCTCAAGAGCCATCTATTTGTTTGAAATATCATGATGTCTTTGTTTATAATAGCTGAATAGTATTCTATTGTGTAAATGTATCACATTTTCTTTATCCATTCTCCAGTTGAGGAACATCTGGTTGTTTTCAGTTTTTGGCTATTACTAAGAAAGCTGCTACGAACATAGTTGAGTGAGTGTCCTTGTGGTATGGTGGAACATCTTTTGGGTATATCTGGTCCTTTGGTAGAACTAGTTCCAGTTTTTTGAGAAATTGCCATATTGATTTCCAAAGTGGTTATACACATTCTCACTCCCACCAGTAATGGAGAAGTGTTCCCCTTGCTCCACAGAGGGTCAGATATGTTGTGTGTTTCTGACCTTTGTGAAAGTGCACTATGGTGATCATACATGGCATAATGTTCTTATGAATAGAACACACCTTTAATCAACTGACACTGGCTACTTACTACCCCAGAGAATCTGAGTTCAACTTCCAACAGGCACATGGTGACTCACGGTGACTCATAATGACCTGCAACTCCAGTCTCAGGAGACCTGACACTCTTTACTGGCCTCTAAGAGCACCAGGTATACACATGGTGCACAGACATACAGACAAAACACTTATAATAAAAAAATAAATATTTTTAGAAAAGGTACCTGTTTTTTCAAAAGCATTTGGAGGCACTAAGTAATTTCCAAGGGAATTTATTATAAGGGAAATGCTTCTTAAAAGACAGAGACAAAAATGAAGCAGAGATTGAAGGAAAGTTCTTCCAGAGATCACCCCACCTATGGATCCATCCTGTCTGCAGACACTAAACCCCTACACTATTGCTGATGCCAAGAAACATTTGCTAACAAGAGCCTGATATGACTATTCCCTGAGAGGTTCTATCAGCATCTGACCAATACAGATGCAGACACTCACAGTCAATCACTAGACTGAGACCCCAGTGAAAGAGTTAGGGGAAGGACTGAAGGAGCTGAAGAGGATTCCAACCCCATAAGAAGAACAATGTCAACTAACCCAGTGCTCCCAGGTACTAAACCACCAACCAAAGAGTATACATGGAAGGACCCATGGTTCCAGATACATACGTGGCAGAGGATGGCCTTATTTGACATCAATGGAAGGGGGGGGGGAAGCTTGATGCTCCAGCGTAGGGGGATGTTAGAGGAGTGAGGCAAGAGGGTGAGTGGGCAGAAGAGTAGCCTCATAGAGGCAAAGAGGAGTGGGGATGGGGGAGTGGATGGGGGGTTTGTGAAGGGGTAACCAGGAAGGGGGTATTATTTGAAATGTAAATGAGTAAAATGATTAATAAAACAAAACAAACAACCTCCAAAACAACAACAATAACAACAACAACAACAAAACCTGCAACATAGGATTAGGAAGTTTGTTGTGAGGCTGTGTCTCCTTGTAATATCAGAATTTATGCCATAAAGTCTCACCAACATGGTTGTCTAAACATAAGCTGAACAAGGACATCAACAATAGACAAGCCAAAGTGGATGGGGAAATGCCCAGGAGGCCTCAGCCCTATACAAGATCCACAGGTAACTAAGAAATGTTGAGGGTGGAAGAGACACTCTTCTACAAAGAAGGCATACCAACTGGTTATCCAAACCAAGTAACCAACCATGAAAACATATAACAGTAACATCATACAGGCCAAGCAGGGAATCAGTATGTAAGTGTATGCATGTAGGTATATTCATATACACATATAACAATTAATGAAAAATGAGGCCATAAATTTAAAAGAGAACAAGGAAAAATTTATGTGAATGGAGAAAAGGGAAGGGTGAAATTGTATTCAAATATCAAAAATAAAAGAAAAAAATGAAACATTGCAGAAAGATGTTGTTTCATCTCTGTTACAGAAATAAAAACTCAGAGCATAATACATATTGACAAGGATAGAGAAGGAACATTCCTCCCTTTATTGCTAACAATAAACATATAGTACTCTTTGATTTGGTATACATCTATCATATCACTAATTCATTCTACTCATACTCTTAAGAAAAACGAAAGAATATATTTACACATATGTTTGTACAGGAATTTTTATATCATTGTAATTTGTAGTAGTCAAACCTAGGAGTCAACTCAAATGATCATCAATAAATGAGTGGATAAAATTGTGGTATAGTCACAAAATATAATGCTACTTTGTAATACAATCAACAAATTCTTGGCATATGCAACATTTAAAAATCTTAAAATAATTCCTTTAGTCCTTTCCTTACCTCTTCCATTGGGGACCTCGTGCTCAGTCTGATGGTTGGCTGTGAGCATCTGCCTCTAAATTTGTCAGGCTCTGGCAGAGCCTCTCAGGAGACAGCTATATCAGGCTCCTGTCAGCAAGCACTTCTTGGCATCTGTAATAGTGTCGGGGTTTGGTGTCTGTATATGGGATGGATCCCCAGGTGGGGCAGTCTCTGGATGACCTTCCTTTCAGTCTCTGCTCTGCACTTTGTCTCTGTATTTCCTCCCTTGAGTATTTTGTTTCCCCTTCTAAGAAGGACTGAAGCATCCACACTTTGGTCTTCCTTCTTCTTGAGCTTCATGTGGTCTGTGAATTGTATCTTGGATATTCTGAGCTTTTGGGCTAATATCCACTTACCAGTGAGTATATACCATGTGTGTTCTTTTGTGACTGGGCTACCTCACTCAGGATGATATTTTCTAATTCCATTCATTTGCCTAAGAAATTCATGAATTCAACCAAACAACCGCCCAGAGCTCCTAGGGACTAAACCACTAACCAAAAAGTACACATTGAGGGACCCATGGCTGCAACCGCATATGTAGCAGAGGATAGCCTTGTGGGACATCAATGAGAGGAGAGGCCCTTGGTCCTGGGAAGGCTCGATGCCCCAGTGTAGGGGAATGCCAGGGTGGGGAGGAGGGACGGAGTGGGTGTGTGGGTGAGGGAGCACCCTCATAGAAGCAGGGGGATGGAGGATGGGATAGAGGCTTTCTGGAGGGGAAACCAGAAAAGGGGATAGCATTTGAAATGTAAATATATAAAATATCCAATAAAAAAAAGCAAAACAGTCTTACAATAATTATTCTCACTACAGAAAGCAACACATCTTCATTTCCTCCAAAATGTGCAGTGTATACTATATTAGGTCACGTATGAAAAGGTTAGAAGTTACTGTAACACTGTGTAGTGATAAAGAATGAATCATTGCTTAGCTGAGGTGCCATTATGGATAGAGAGGACTGTCAGAGGTGAGAAAGGGCTAGGTAGAAACTTTGGGACGACGACTCTGCTGATTCTCTTGTCTGTAGGAGTGATCATAGGAGTATGCGTGTGTATTAAAACTCATCAAGTGTAAATGGGTGCAATTCATTGTGTCTGAGTTAGATTCCTATACATCTGTTGAGGGAGAAATTGAACTAGGAGACGGCATCCCAGAAAGTGATAACAACACTAGGATGCTCATCTGGTGGATGACTTCTGGAAATCAGGCTTCGAAAATATATTAGGGGAAATTTTCTGTGTTGTTAAGGTAGATTGTCCTAACAATTGTCATGATTACTTCTTAGTCACTTGAAATAGTTTCTGTGTAATTATGCTACCAAATCACTTTTCATCCAAGTGCAATTTTTGCTTTTCACCAATATTTTTAGAAAATTAGTTTTTAATTTGAATTTTTATAGTCTATGAAATGTGTACACTGTTTCAAAATTAAATTACAAAGAAAATGTGTCTTCCATTCATATCTCCAACATGACCACTCTTTCCCCATATGTAATGAGCTTCTAAAGACTTAGGGCCCTTTCCTAAATTTTAACATAGGTAAGCATATTTGTCTTAGCATACTTTTTCCTTGTGATACGAAGAAAAATGTGGAATACATGCCTTGATGTTTTATTTTCAGTGAACAAGGTATGATGCAGACTGTCCCCTGACTACATGTGGAGACAATCCTTAATCTAGTTTAAAAGTCTGCGGAGTGTTCCTTTGCAGAACGGATTTACACGTGTCAATGCTTTGTGAGAAGAGTACATTGGGTTATTTGGTTTGTTGTTTAATTTCACGAATATATGTACATATATACATATACATATACACACACACATATATGATAGTAGCCCTCTCTCAGATGCAGACTTGGAGAAGCTCTTTTCCTAATCTGTTGGTTGCTGTTTTGTCCTAGCAATGGTGCACTTCTACAGAAGCTTTTCAGTTTCATGAGGCTCCATTTATCAGTTGTTGATCTTAGAGCCTGAACCACACTGTTCATCTGTTGAGAAAAATTTCTCCCATACCAATGAGTTCAAGGCTATCCCACACTTTCTCTTCTTTTAGTTTTAGCGTGTCTGATTTTATGTTGAGGTCTTTGATTCACTTGGACTTGAGTTTTGTGCAGGGTGATACATATGGATCTATTTACAGTCTTCTACATGCAGATATTCAGTTAGACAAGCATCATTTGTTGAAGATGCTTTCTTTTTTCTATTATATGGTTTTGACTTCTTTGTCAAATATCAATTGTCTGTAAATGTATGGGTTATTTTTTTTTTNGGGGGGGGGTCTTTGCTTCAATACCACTGATCAACCTGTCTGTTTTTATGTCAATGCCATGTGTTTTTTATTACTGCAGCTTGAGGCCAGGGACGGTGATAACCCACAATCTTTTATTACACAGGACTGTTCTAGCTATCATTTTGTTTTTCCACATGATGTTAGACTTGTCCTTTCGAGATTTGTAAAAAAAAAAAATGTGTTGGAGTTTTTATGGGACTTGCATTGAATATGTAGATTGCTTTTATTATGATGGACATTTTTTACTATTTCTACCTTCTGGTATCTTCTTCAATTTCTTTCTTCAGGGACTTGATGGTTTTATTAACACACAAAAAAATCAAGACTTTTCATAAATTGTGGCTTTTTAAAAAAACTTAAAAGTGAAAACAAGATTTGTAAAATATGCACATATTTTCATAATCTTATTGAGCAGATTATTATATCGATATTTATATTTCCAAAAATAAACAAAAAGTTTATGTGACCCATTCCTTAGTATAACTATTCTAGTAGTTTTGTTACTGGGATTCTGGGCTAAATTCTTTTATGAGCACAGCAAGTCTATCTCATTCTAATGTATTAAGATCCTTGATTCTCCTCTCTTAGTACTTACTGTTTCAACATCACTGGATTATTAATTAACTATATGAAAAACAGTTGATTTTTTCCACATATTTTTATGAGGAAAATATAGACAAAAAGAAATTTCAAACAACTATTGAAAGCATGTGTGTATATATATATATATATATATATATATATATATATATATGCACATACACATGCTTTCAATATATATATTTCCCCCCCTTTGGTAATTCTTTTCCTGTAATTTATTCAACTCTTCCTCATACAGTCATGTGTGATGGAGCATAAAATAATCAAATGCTTGCTAGAGATCGAAGTAAGACTCTGCTACTGCTGTGTGTCCTCAGTGGAGTGACATAGCCCTTTCTTTACTGAACATGACAGAGAATACTTTCCATTCTCGTGAAAGTAAATGAAGAATAGTCTCTGACTGTATCGTTTACTCTTCAGTACCTAGTTTATTTCTTCAAATGATTGTTTAAGAGTTTAGTGGTGCATTATGATGAAGTGAAGGTATAATTCAGCCATGTTAGTTTGTGTGTCAATGGAGGATGGGGAAGAAAAAAGTGAAGTGTTTTGAAACCAGAGAGAGATATAGAATGTCATAGGCCTCGATCTCTTTCAGCCTAGATTAACAATTTCCATTCTTTAATGTATGTTAGTAGACTTCCATTTTAAAATCAAGTTTTTGAATAAAAATGAATCAAAATCAAACAGAATTATAGCAAGAATACCGATTGTTAGTAGCTTTTAAGTCATTTTTATTAAGATATTTAATTTCATACATTTTTAATTCATTACATGTTATTTAGTCGTCATGCAAACTATTTGGGAAAAATATTTTTGAGTCCATTTTACAGTGAGAATATCCAGGCTTAGACAAGTTGTCTAACTCATCTAAAGTAAAAGAAAATCTTCTGTTTTAAATTTCCCTTTGATTCTCTAATAATTACAAAAATGGCCTTTAAAGTACATTATTTGAAATATGAATTTCTCTCATTTGCTAAGAATATATTTTTTCAATTGTTCTTTCCATCTGTTTATTTATCCAGGATTTCCTCCTGGAGGGTTAAGTAATGTCTCCGGTTTAGCACTCTGAAACCAGCCTGTGTCTATGGCGGCGGGTGTGCGGCTCCATCAGCATGTGCTCTTACTTTGAAGCATGTGCTCTTACTTTGAAGCCATTTCTGCTGTGAGCTATCCCCCTTGCTCCAAGATGCTGCTGCTTCATCTCCATAGCCTCTTAATGAGATTTGTAATTCAATCTTTACAGTCTCCGCAAGAGCTGCATGCAGAGGCTACACTTGGCTTCTTTGAAAACATAATTTGTATTGAAACACTGAGGTGCTGAAATCTTAACATGTAAGGGGGCCAGTGGAGGGGCTAGTGGAGGAGGCCCTCCCCAGGATTCCTGCCTGCTGTTCCTAGCAGTCCTGTGATCACTTCCCTCTGTTCCTTCAAGCATTGTAGGCGTTACCTTTCCCACGGCCTTGAAAAGTATTACTCTTGTTTCTCAAACGCTGTCTTCAGCGGAATTCTCACAAACTTTACTCTGATTTTCTCTAGCTCTACTTGTAGATGAAGCATCCCTCCATCGCAGCTTGGGGCTGGCTTTGGCTTTCATTTCTTGCCTCTGGACCTCACTTTCACTCAATTTTCTCTCTGGCTCTTGCCCCCTTCTAGAAACAACGTAACACTGTTTTATTTTCTCTTTCTAATCACTAAACATTAGACCAACACTAAAAACTGTTTTTGTAAGATTTTATTAGTTCTTTGAGAATTTTGTACAACAGGTTTTCATCATCTTTTTTCCTTCTTCCTCTCCTCTTGTTTCTTTTTAACAAACTTATGTTTCCCATAGACTTTCCTATGTGTGACCTTCCAGTGGATCATGGTTGATCTAACAGGGACCACACCCTTAAAGAAAACAGACTATCTCCTGGACTATACCAGTCATCAATAGCTCTTTAGTTAGGGGTGGGATTTCATATGCTGGCCTTGCCTCTCCATGCAGGAATTTTGTCTGGCTTATACTGGTGCATATCTTGTGAGTGGCCTGCCCTGTCCAAAAAACATTGATACCATGAATTACTCAATGCCTCTGCAGTTATGATTTTTCTCTGTCTCCTCTTCAACAAAGATCCCTGAGCCTTAGGAGGAGGGTGTGATATAGATGTCTCATTTAGGGCTGAGTATTCTTCAGTCTTATTCTCTTCACCTTGGCCGGTTGTGGGACCTTGTGTTAATTGCTGTCTACTGAAGAATACAAGTTCTCTGGCGAAGGCTGACTGGTGTACTAATCTACAGCTGTAACAATAAGCCAGTATCAGGAATTGGTTGCCTCCTTTAGACTTGTTGACTAGTGAGGTTTCATTCAGTCCCAAACATTACTATTGTGAATGATATTGGTTTCTCTCCAGAATTTGACAATAAATTGTCATTGCTGAAGATTCTACAAGAAGCAGAGATCCAGTTATCTGTATAATCAGGAATCCCATAAAAATCGCTTAACTGGAAGTTGTAAGAAAAGATCAGAGGATCTGGTGCAGACCTGAACAGGCTCTGTGCATGTTGCTTCAGTCTCTGTGAGTTTATGTGAGCTTTGCTTGTGTTGATTTAGAGGGCCTGTCTTCTTGGCGTCCTCTATCCCCTCTGCTTCTTACATTCTTTCTGTCTCCTCTTTCATGGGGAGCAGAGGGATTTGATGGAAACATTCCATTTACAGGTAGGTGTTACAAGGTTTTCACTTGCTGTGTAACGTCTGGCTCTGGGTCTATATATTTATTTCCATCTGCTGTAGGAGGAAGCTTCTCTGATGATGGCTGAGCAAGACACTGATCTATACATGTAGCAGAATATCATTAGAAGTCCTTTTATCATTACTTTTTTTCCCTTTTTTATTTATTTTTAGATAAGTACCATTTGGTTTTGCCTTAAGTCCCCAGGCTATTTGGTCTCAGGTTCTTGAGCTGTGTCAGCTATGTAACTTAAGTCAAATCAGTTATTGGTTGTTTATTCTCACAAGCTCTGTGCCACCACTGCCCTGGCATATCTTGCAGGTAATATACCATTGTAGATGAAGGGTTTGTGGCTGGATTGGTGCTTATGTTTCTCTTTTGTTAGTGTGTAGAGTAGCTTCCTGTAACAAAGACCATGGAATATAGGGATGAAGGCTCTGTGTACACATCAGCTTGGCATCTCAATGAGTGGTGTAGGTGTTGTCGTCAGCAGTGGGGCCTTTCTATCAGTTTGTGGATAGCAACATGTTGTCTTGGCAACAGCCTGGATTGTGGTGAGTTCCTGTGGAGTCTCCTTGGCCACAACTCAATTCGATGTCACCCCAATCTGGTACTGGAAGCTTCATTTGAAGATGAGAGATGGATAATTGGGTCTCTGTCATCCCACTATTTGGTGATTTCATTTAGATCACTTTCATAAATGTATATATTTTAGGAAATCTCTGCTGTATTATGTTTCCATATTGTCTTTTGAATGTCCCTTAATTTTATCAACCTCTCCCTATGTTTTCTCCAACTGCCCCTCCCATCCTCACTTGATCCTACTGTTTTTACATCCCCCACCATCCATCCATACATACTGATTCTCTTTCCATTTCCTCATGAGATCTATGTTTAAGCAGACACATAATGATTTATCCTGACTTCATGTCCATCTTCCCTCTCCATGAAGACACTTTGACTTGAGTTAGCATACATCTTGTGAATGGTTTTCAAGGTTCTAGAACTGATTCTTTTTCAAATTGTATTTAGCCAGCATTTGCGAAATTGATGTGTGAACAGAACTAAGATATATCAAAACTCTGGAAAGTGCTTGAGACTTAAGGATTATTCATCGCTACTCAAGACATTTTTGTGATATGTTAGAACAAAGAGATCCTCTAGAGCAGCAGTTCTCAACCCGTGGGTTGCAACCATTAGAAAAGCCATATTTTGGATGGTCTTAAGAACTGAGACACTACTCAGTAGCAAAATTACAGTTATGACATAAGAATGAAAATAAATTCATGGTTGGGGGCTTCCTAAGACCATCAGAAATACCTACTTTTTGATGGTCATGACCCATAGGCTGAGAACTGCTGGTCTAGAGTGTATACTTTCTTAGAAACTTCTGAAAGATGATTTGTATTTTCTGTTCCTCATTAATGAATGAAAGAACTAGATACTCCACATTTCTTTATTATGCCATCTTATTTTCAAAATGATTCTGAAAAATCTCTTGTATATATATGATAAAAACTTAGTTTCTAGTAAATTTCAAGGCCTATGACTCAATCATTCACCATTAAGGAAATACAAAACTAATCATTGCTGAGAGCGGGAAAAGTAGCCTTTTCTAGAGAAAAACACATTAGTTGGTTTTTCAATACTAAATAACCCTGAAAGCGTTCATAAAAGTAACAATATACTGTTTGAGAAGGTTGTATGTGTCTTTAGGAATACACTTTCACACACACAGAGTGATATATATATATATATATATATATATATATATATATATATATATGAAATTAATGAAAAAAAAGAGGCCATGAATTTGAAAGATAACAAGGAATGGTTTATGGGAGGTGGTTTAGAGATGGGAAAGGGAAGGGGGGAACATAATGCAATTATATTATAATCTCAAAAATGAAATGAAACAACTTAAAAAATATAAAAAGATGTGACCACATAGCTGGAAAATTGGACTAGTTAATTTTAGTGCTTATCAAATTTATTTTCAGAAGGGCTACTGAGAGAAAACTGAGTGTGCAGCATACAAGATTGTTTTACTTTGGGAAGATGACTGCCATCACCTCTAAATAGATGATGTTCTCCTTCACCCCTGACAATGGAAAGGATAAATGTGTCAAGAATTTGCTGGGAGCAAAGTGAGGACTCTTGAAATCCACAAGAATACAAGACTGTTCTTTCCATTTGAATGTGACTTTACATAACTTCTAAGAGATGAATATTTACCAATAATACGCTGTTTCATCTAAATTGAAGCAGAGTAAGCTAGAAAAGACGGATTATCAGATGCTGATTTATTTATTTATACCTGTTTAACTGCCTGACAAAGATTGCTCTTTTCAGGGTTGTCTCAGGTTTCACTGTAGCTGTGAGTTACTTTTACTTAAGGACTCCATAGGAAGACCAACAGAGTCAACTAACCTGGATCCTTGGGGGCTCCCAGAGACTGAATCAAGCATATGCCTGGGCTGGACCTAGGGGACCCCATCCCATATATGTAGCAGATATGCAGCTCAGTCTTCATGCAGGTCCCCCAATAACTGTAACGGCGAAGGGGGGCTATCCTTGACACTGTTGTCTGCCTGTGGATCCTGTTTCCCTAACTGGAATGCTTTATCCAGTCTCAGTGGGAGATGATGTGCTTGCAGTGACTTGATGTGCCAGAGTGGGTTGGTACCCAGGGGGTCCTCAGAGGAGAAGGGGAGGGGGATGGGAGGAGGGGCTGTGTGAGTGGAGACTGAAGGGACTGCAGTCAGGATATAAAGTGGATAAATAAGATACTGGAAAATAGGAGAAATACTCAAAGCTACTGCTATGTAACACAGCCAAATTAACTTGCCTTTGTGATATTAAGGTCTTCCTACACATTGTTGTCAGGATTACAGACACATTGCCATAGATTCAAGCTAAGATATCATGTGCTGGGGAAATGAACCAGCAAAACGCCTGCTGGGCATGAGGACTTGATTTGGATTCTAAGCATACATATACAATCTGGACATGGTGGAATGCGTCCGTAACATTAGTAATGGAGGGACAGCAACAACAGATGAGTGGGCCTAATTAACTTGTTAGCCTAGCCGAATCAGTGAGCTCCAGGTTTTGTGAGGGTTCTTGTCAAAAAAAAAAAAAAAAAAAAAAAAAAAAAAAAAAAAAAAAACAAAACCCAAAAACAAAAAAAAACATGTGGTGTGGTGGCGTGCACTTTTAATTCCAGTTCTTGAGAGGTACAGGCAGGTGGATCTGTTTACCTTGGAAGCCAGCCTGGTCTACAAAGTAAGTTCCAGGACAGTCGGGGCTATATATAGAGATCCTGCTTCAAAGTAATAAAACAACAACAAAAACAACACAACACAACAACACAACAATTTGGCTGGGGTTGAGAGTTTCAGTGCTTTCCACTGCTGTAAAGGACTGATGTTTGGTTCCCAGAAGCCACATCAGGTGGCTCATCACCATCTGTTACTCTAGGAGATTCCTGCCCTCCTACCTCCATGGGAACCTGAATACATGTGGTGCACATAAACGCATGTCAGCGTACACACAAATATATATAAAAATCAATATGCCTTTGAAAAATAAGATGGAGAGTGTGTGAGGAAGACACTTGGGATAGACCTCTAGGCTCTGCATGAACACCTATGCATTACACTCATGCACACTAATATAAATGTGTGCACATAATACACACACACACACACACACACACACACACACACACACACAGACAGATTATATATCAAATTGTTTCCCTTTTGTTCTAATTTTCTCCCAGAAAAAGTAACTCTCCAAAACTTGAAACTCAGGTATAATCCATATTGCTATTGTAGAGACTACTGTTGCCCAGGGCATTGGAGGAACGGGTTACATGGCCTGGATTTTTGTTTCCAGTATCTATTCACTGGCCTCAAGCTATATACTGTCTTAGTTTCTTCTTCTGATTACTAAATATACTCTGAAGAAAATGAGTTAAAAAATGAAAGGATTTATTCGGTCTCATGGTTCAAATGCACAGATCAGCCTTGGTTAAAGAAGCTTTTGTTTGTAGTCGGCAGTGATTAATACAGGGAAGCGTGACCGGTTTCTATACTGAGAATAAATGACTAATGAGTGCTGAGTCCTTAAATGGAACATCTGTGTCAGCCCACATCACAGGAAAAGAGAACAAAAGAGCAACAGCTCACAATGGGAGGGAAGAAAGTAAAAGCATTTCCTAGGTGTGGCACTGCTGTTGTACCCAAGAACCTTTGGGCAGCAGTGGCTACCTGAACAAGACCTGCATAGGGCTGTGACCATTAGCATTCTGTAATAGATGAGGCAGGATCATAAAGCCCTACCCCTTCCTGAGGAGTTCTACACAACTAGTGGTTGCTGGGGAGAGAGAATCATACTCCTCAGTGATGGAGACACTAGAACCTTGTCACCATTCAAGTAAACAACATTCCATACATGCTAAAGCAAGCAACTGTCATTAAATGCAGTTGGCTACATAGTCAAACATACACAAAAGCCATGAAAGGGGGCTGGAGAGAGAGCTCAGTAGTGAACCCTGGATGCTCTTAATGCGCACAGAATGCTTATTTATTTATTTATTAATAATTTTGTTTGAATAATTTTTATGTGGAATCTACTCAAGTGGCAAGAGTGACTTAGTGTGATGATGATGAGCTATGTCCAAGGAAAGAGATTAACGAGAGTGGAGATGTTTGTCAGAAATCTGGTTTTGCCTTACATCACGCTAATGCCTCACAACACTTAATAGCTATGTTGAATCAGTTCCCATTCAGTTCAGGGGCTGCCTATTAGCTCTTAGTGGTTAGGCTATTATAGCCTTGTGTAGATTGACTCTGGAAAGACCTTGGTGTAATGATTTTCTGCAGTTTTTTTTTCTATAAGTTACTAGCCACACTCAGAAAGAGGAATGGCCCAATTTGTGTAGTGCTGCCTCTTACCAGAGTTTCCTCTACCAGTACAGCAGGTGGCTGATGGTTATGGCAAATGTTTTGGATTAAAAAATATGTACATTTGTGGAGGAGTTCCTAAGGTCACCAAGTTTGAGCCTTGGAAAGAGGTTGAGGTTTGCACGACTGCTCCCAGTCACCTAATAGGTTATCTTCACCAATATACATACGGGATAATACTAAAAGAACTAAAAGAATGCTTGATAAGGGCTTTGAGACTCAGTTAGGTAAAGTTGTTGAATGAATTAGTTGTATGAAGTTGTCTGACAAAATTAGTATTGGATTATTGCTCTCAGTTGCCTCATCGAGGTGGAAGGTAAGTCCCTCTTGCTGAAGGTTACATACACTTTGGACCTAGAACCCAGAGTACCTTACCTGGAATAGACAAGAATGCTTCCTCCAATGAGGACTATCTTTTGTAGTACCAGAAGATGCTGTGCAACCTTCTGATGGAGGGAAGCTATGACCAGTCCTATCCAGCTATGCTGCCTATGAAACACAATGACTAGAACAGCATGAGAACCTGAAGGGTACAATAGTGGCATGCATCTTTGGCTGCAATCAAAAGATGTTTAGTTGAACTTAAGGGCCATTCAACAAGACAAAGATCATGCCTAGCACTAAAAACCTTGCTGAGTACTTAGTGCAAATAAAGTCATAGATCTTGGGGGAGAATTTACAACAGCCACTTTACTAAACAAGCATAATCTCTAGCAATATTCTAAGCATTTATCTTAAAACCAAAGAAAACTATAGTTCTCTGTAACTGGTAGAGGACATTACAAAAACCAAACACAGGTCAAATGCAGAGAATGAGAGATTATGTGATACCTTGTCCCAACCGACACATCTACAGCACTCTGCCTATACCTAGGGCTCATGGATCATTGTGGATGATTGGGAGGAAAGATTGCATGAGTGAGAGGAACAAGAAGTTTTCTTGAAGATTATATTTCCTAGTAATGTCAGAGAAGCTATGCCCATAAAGTTTCATCAACATGGCTGCCTTAAAAAGACCTGAACAAGGATTACATCAATAGATATGCTTATATGGTTTTCAAGACCTTTAGTCTTGACAGGATACATAGAATTTTTTTTGAAGCTGTTACCACTGGGGAAAACACTAATTATAACTGGATATATTTGAGACAAACACATAGACCTTCTCCCAAAATATCAACCCCATTTACATGATAGTTATTAGCATCATAAATATGTTTCTCTAATATGATAGATTTTAATTAAATTTAAAATGTTCTTATCATTCTACTCAAAATTCATTGGGAGATAAGCAATGATGAGTTTAGGTGACATAATTAGGAAACAAATTCGGAATTTAGTTTTAAAGGTGAAAATATTGATGGAACATATATTTTATATCAAACTGTTTCAGTATAAAGAAGTTAAAGGGAGGGAGAGAAAAAATTACCATACATATTAAACACTATGACTGGTTAGAAGTTTTTGCATGTTATTTTACTCTTTTGTGAAAGATTTCCCTGAGCTAAATTCCTTCCATTCTCCCCTGTCTCTTCATTGCTGGAGTCAGAGTTCTTCAAACTCTCAAAGAGACTCATCTCACCCCAGTTTCTCTTTACTTTTTGCCACAGGGCTTTTTGGAAGACAGGGAGGAGCATTGTCTTTACATAGGCATAGCCTTGAAAGGCGTGGAAACACAGTCTACAGGTGGCAGAAAATTTTCTGAATTGGTTCAGGAATGGATTAAACTGCATTTTCCTACAGCAAAAGCCAGCCCTACAATGCTTTCTTAGTAACTTCTTCCTTGGGTCTCAAACTGTATTTCAAATTATCTTCAAGATAAACTAATTGCGGAGGGGAAACTGGGAAAGGGGATAACATTTGAAATGTAAATAAGTAAAATATCCAATAAAAAGATAAACTAATTGAGAATGACCTAAACAAACATATGCAGAAATGCAACAAAATAATGTAGCAAAAATAGATCTTATTTTTATATTGATCATCACTTTGTTCATTTTGGTAAATATATTTATAAGTTTGAAAAAATATTTTCTGTTTCATAATTGTTTCAGGTAGAACCAAAATATAAAATTTTAGAGATATTCTTTTAGATATTACAAATATTTATGATCAGATTTATCAGTCCATATACTGAAGAATTGAATTAGTCTATAACTAATGAATCGAATTTTAGCATTGTTTATAACATGCTTGAAATACCTATAATACTTGTAAATTATTCTTTTTCATTATTTTTTTTAACCTGACATTATATACCTACGTGCATTTTATTTACAACAGCATAAAACGTAAATCCTTATTTTTCTTTTGTTAAATGTCCGTGTTCTTTAGTTACCAAAACTGAATCTCAAAAAGAAGATAACATATCTTAATTTGCAAATAAAGAACTGGGATATTTAAATTGAAGCACCAATTTCTCTTATTCTTCCTTATAGTTAAGGTACATCCAGAATATGGGGTAAATTTTGGGAAATGAAATCTCCACGAAAAAGCTGTGTCCAGTGAAGCCACAGGGAACCCACACTGAGGAGAAGCTATAAGAGAGCCTGTGTGAGCAATGTTAAGTCTGGAAATAATTCTGGATAATTTGAAAAAGAGATTCATTTTAGTCTTTGAAGAAATCAAATAAAGTGAAGTATTGGAAATTGTTAGACCATGAGAGTAGTTTCTCTCCACCCCCAGAAAGCTTCGTATACATATGATATCCATGATTTTGTTGACTTTGTATTGTCTAAGACATGACACTGAAGATTATAGCAGTCTGCTAATTTCTCACAGAATCACATAGAAATCCACAGAGAAATTTTCTCCTAGAAAAAAAACCAAAACATAAAAAAGGATTAGTTAGAAATTCTCTTACAACAAGAGATGACTTTCATAGAGTATGTTTCCCTCAAGGAAAGTGAAAAGATATTAGTATAGACTCTTTTACCTTCTATACAGGTTTTAACTGGTGTACATTTTGGGGAAATTACCTCTTTATATGATTTGCTTCAAGAGTTATACATCTGTTCTCATAAATGCCCATTTTTTTTTTTTTTTTTTGATCACCAGGAAAGACTAGACATGGGATGGGCTTCAGGAAAGACTCCAGTTGAAAACTCCCATTAAAAGGCCAAGGAGATGGCTCAGTTGGTCAAGTGATAGAGTCATGAGTGGAGTCTGTACGTTAACTAGTTCTTCAGGTGATCTCTGACCCCAGTGATCCACATCAATTTCCCTGACTAAAATAAAAAAATGATCGTGACCCAGAGTTTTGAGAGTACCTGATGCTGAGCTCAGTGATAGACACATGGAGTCTTGCATGCGACCCCAGGATTCTTCACTACCTCTCTCTACTACTGAAAAGTGGGTTTTATGGGGTTCATACTGTGAAAAGTATGAACACACTGATTATTATATTTGATATGTTTTTATATTCTGTCCTTTCTCATACTTTTGTGGTTGCAGCTTCATTCCAGGCGGTGAAGACCCTACTCACCAAACCTTCTTGTGCCCCAATTTATCTAAAAGTCACTCACTTACCTATATGTCATTTTCGAAGGCAGATACAGGATTTAAGACAAAGCTACAGAAGACAGTTACAAAAATTACACAAAGTCAAGAGAACATGCAAAATCAAACTTTTGACCTGGGCAAAGTTTTGGAAAACAAATGTTCTAAACCTTTGGGAATTATTGGACCAAAGACTTTTTTTTTTTTTTGTTTTTTTGTTTTTGAGACAGGGTTTCTCTGTATAGCCCTGGCTGTCCTGGAACTCACTTCGTAGACCAGGCTGGCCTTGAACTCAGAAATCTGCCTGCCTCTGCCTCCCAAGTGCTGGGATTAAAGGTGTGCACCACCACGCCCAGCTTGGACCAAAGACTTTTACAAATAGCATCTTGAGAGGGACTCTGTGTGTAGGAAGAATCATGTGGGGGGGGGCACGGTTAAATTATTTACACATGCACACTACTGTAGAGATTATCCATGTGTGATACTGGTTAGCCTTGAAGAAAGGAGTGGATTGTGACATAAGGACAGAATTTAGCACCAGAGCGTTGCCTTTTAGTGCAACTTCCCAAGCAATAGCTGGATAAGTGAAGAGAAAGACAGTGATTCAGGAAACCCTAAACTAAATTCAACATACTTGTCAAACACACAAACACAGCTCCTAATGGGCTACAACCCAGAGCTTCCTGCTGTGTGCATTTCAGTAGAGAACTGAGCCAATTTCAGTGGAGATTGGCTTAGCTGGAGAAGGCAGGAGTCAATGAGAATCAGGTAAAAACAGACACCAGCCTGTTGAGAGTGGTCATTGCTTACTAAAGGAGGATGGGATGGATCTGATTCCAAATCTCAAGTTCAGGAAAATCAACTTCCAAAAGAAAAATTCAAGCAAGAAACCATGATCATAATTTGGGTCTCTTTATACTAATTTATTTATCATGTTGCTGTGGTTTCTTCTTTACATTTCTCTATAAAAATTGATTGTAAGTTATCAAAAGTAAAACAGACCTCTTCCACATCCCTTCAAAAACAAATCTGAAAAATGCTGTTAAGGTAGAAACAAGTAAGACATTCATTTGAACTACTATTAACATCATTAAATCATGTCTTTAATCCTTGGTTATTTTACCATCTTAAGGTGCCTTTCTTTTTTGAATTATGAGCATGTCTCATTCAGCCCAATGATGGAAATATTCTTGTTCATTAAGGAAAGGAAGGCCTTTGATGGTAAACACTGTATGAGCATGTGTAAAATTTTAAGGTACAGATGACTTATAATTAACGCAAATCATCATAATGTGAGGAATCTAAAAAAGTAAATGTTGAAGGGAATACCACCAAATGAAAATGAAACCTCCCACAATTCTCATACCAAAGCTTCATAGGGTATTTTGGGAACTCTGGCATTTAAACTGTTTCTATCATACTGAAAATAAGCTGACAACTGTGTCAGAGAAACAGGAACCCTGTGGGCAAAACAAAACAAAACGAAATTGCAAAGTCACTTGAAATCTAAAATTATTGTGATACTTAGAGTCACCAACTCATTAATCCTTATTTGAAATAAATATAAGATTGAAGCAATTGGCAACAGATATCATTGTTATAGGAATTCCGCCAAATGTTCTAAAATTGGAATAAATAAACAAACAGTTCATGTTACCATAGCTAGGGAAAGAACTTATTTAATTTTTGAACCCATTTACTACAAACTCAGATTTCATCATCTCCTCTCCCTCTACACACACACACACACACACACACACACACACACACACACTCCACACACAAATACATCCCCCACCACTTTCACACCAACACAGAGAGTTAGAGAAAATCTAATGAGGAAAAATAAATGCTAAAACTGTTTGCAAACAGTGTGTGACACTGTAGGAAAGATCAATGATAACTGAGGGCAATTAACTACGTCACAATAAAGTCACATGGGTATGGGCTGGTGATTTCATTTTTAAACCTTACCTAGCTCTAATTAGGTGAGTTGGCTAGATATTACCATCACAGTTTTGGTATTCATAGAAACCCTTGAAAAGCAAAACAAATTACAGTGTTGTGCTTTTCTTTTTTTATATTTAAGGGATTTTTGGAATGTTTACATTTTTAGTTTAAGCAACTCTCATGGAATGTTTTGTAGAGTAGTGAATCATGTCCTTGGGGAAGAAGATTCAAGCTGAAGACTAGCACCAGCTAATTTAGTGGAATTGAAAAAAGAGGCAACACAATGCAGCACACCTTGTCAAGAAGTACAACCGGTCTCTTGTAGAGATTCATTGAGTCTGTTCTTTAACAAACAGAATTCACGAGCTAAAAGAGAAAGGTTGGCGTAAGGAATCTCCCGTGAACTCTTTCCCATGGCTTTGAAGTTCTACCAACTCCACAGTATTTATGTGGAAACAGAAATTGTACGATGGGCCATAGTAGGAGAGATCTAGCATATTGCATTATTGTTTTGGGGGTTCTGAATAAATATTAACATTTAACATCAACAGTTAGACATACGTTGAATTTAAAAAAAAAACACAATTTAGAAGATACAAATTTCTGATATCATTATTCAGTTTGATTACAATTTCCATGTGTGTCAAAGTTGCAAGACTTTGAAAAGGATGACAGGGTGGTCTTTGGAGATCTGATTTGTATTGCATCATTTTCTAGGAGGATGGCAATTACTGTCCCAGTAATCATCTCCAGAAAGGCGAAGTGACCACTCAAAGGTCCATGCAGCTAAACAAAGAAAAATCTCTTTCCGATTTTTATAAAGCATACAGTCCCCACTTCAGTATTACTGCAATGAGGCAAGTTAGAAATGCATGCCATGGAGGTCCATAGAGGGTCAAAAGATTGTGTCTTGAATGCATTAAATAGTTCATGGTTTGATTCATATCTGATTAAGTCTTGTTTCGATTATATTTTAATTATCAATTATTTGGAATTCAATTTCATCCTGAATGGAATCATTTATATTTCCATCTGTACTTTCCACTGAACTACCCAGAGATGATCTAGAGAGGCGGAAGCCACCATTACAACATTACTGTTACCTATAGCTGCATGTGTTAATGAAGAGCTGTGGGCATGAAACCATTCATTTCCTGTATGAGAGCCACAGTTCTCCCTTATACTTCGGAAGCTCTATGCTCTAACAAAATAAGGACAAGGGTGTATGTTCCTATTTTTTTTTATCTGAATAAAATACCCTTAGGGAACAGTATATTGCTTACAGACAATTTTTCAAGGCCTACTATTAATAGCTGTTATTTAATGCATCAATTCTTTACATTAGGATCTTTAAAAACATCTGTAATCTTCACATCACTTCTCTAAAGGCAATATTACTATCCATCCATCCTTACCCCTGTTTATTTCAGATAAGGAGGCTAATGAACAAAGCAGTTGAGTCACTTATGGAAAGTACCACAGATGATACAAGTCGTAGTAGATTAAAAACTAGACCTTTTCTAGTCTGGCTTCACAAAGTGTCTTATTTTGTATGTTACAATTTCAATATTTCTGTGGTGTGCCAATCATAGTTGTAAGGTTAGGATTTATGGATGATGAAGGAATCCCAAAAGTAATTTTATAATTATAGTTTTACCTATTACAATGTATTTTTAATTAATAGTAATTTCACAAAATTTTTTTCAGTTTTTTTGTCAATAAATGTTGTCAACAAAAGGGTATCACAAAATAGAAGAAAATAATTACATACAACCCAAGTCTGTTAGATGTATAAGATAGACTTAGATATTATTAGTACAACCACATAACTGGATAGCGGTGATGAACATTGCTTTCTAATTAATCATTCAGGGCTCACCACGTTAAGTATGATTAACGTTTTATTAGTTCATTTTCACTTCAGTCCTGAGGGCTGGAGATATGCAAGGTTAGAGAGCAGAGGGACTAAGGGTATTACCCACCCTCTTAACTAGTTGATAGAAGAGGAAAAGTGAAGATTAACACTTTTATCCCGAGTTTTATACACAGGATGCTTTATCTTGTTTCTTTCATGTCTTAGATGTTTAGGTATCACCCAGAGAGTGATGTTCAGGTTTATACTGATTGCCAGTTTGACTGGATCTGGAATCACCTTGAATATAAATCTCTGCACCTGCCTGTGGAGAATTGTCTATACTAGGTGAATGGATGTGGAAAGATTCACCATAAATGTACGTGAAGCCATTCTGTGAGCCGGGACTCCAGACTCCATAAACAGGAGGGCTCTAGTTCACCACAAGTATTGATCAATTCATCACTTTCTGTTTCCTGACTATGCATGCAATGTCATCAGCAGCTTCCTGATCCTGTTACCATATTCCCTACCACAGTGAACTTCCCCATAAACTGTAAACCAAAAGAACCCTTCCTTCATTAAGGTGCAGTGGTCAGGTATGTTGTTGCAGAAGCCAAAGAGGTAACTAATATAGAAACCAGAACCTGGAAGTGGAGATGTTGCATTAATCATATTTTTCTTAGGCCTTTGGAACTGCCTTGTGGGAGTAGTATAGAAGAGCTTAGCACTTCAGGTTAGGCAAGTCCTTGGATGCTGTGAGCAGAATATAATGGTCTATTCATGTGGGAGTTTGGAAGACCAGAAGGCCGTGGGAAATGTAGACAGGTAAGGCTCAGTTCTTTAAATTTCATGAAGATGCAAAGATTCAGTCAGAAAAACTGGGCTAGGAGCTACTCAAGTTAATCTGTGAAGAATCTAGCTGCATTATATCCATGTCCCGAGAACTTGAATGAGGCTGTTATAATTGTTAAAGAGAAAACTACCAGCATTGGTATAAGAGGGAAGCTATACTGGGGACAAGATCTCACCCATCTGAAGCTATGACATGGGAAAATTTAAATTATTTTAAATTGAAAAAATCCAAACTGATAATGACAAAGAAAGGACTCCCTCCTTGAAAACAATAGCCTAGAAAAGGGTTTTTTTTTGTTTTTTGTTTTGTTTTTGTTTTTGTTTTTAATATTCAGCCACTGAAGCATATGAATGCTTCAAAAACTCTAGTCTAGGAGAGGCAGCCTATAGAGGTGGTCTACAGAATTTGGCAAGATTGACCTCTTCATAGTATTACTCCATGGTCTTAGATACTTCTGATGCCAGGCAATATGTGGCTGAGATGGAGTGTCTGCAAGAGACCCTGAGGGCTCTGACATGAAGTTGCAAAGGTGGACATTGAGTTATAATGTCCACCCAAAGATATTGGAGATACGAAGCCCATGGGAGGTCTGCTGAGCAGAGCTGTAGTCACATAGTAGACTAGCTCAAGAGAGTATGCTGCACGAGGCAGAAATGAAGGGTCTGGGCTATCCCTTGGAACGTAGACAATGACATCACATGGCCGTTATGCTGCTTTTGTTGTAAGTTTCGAAGGACATATTATTTTGTTGATTTTTGATAGCTTAATCTTTACATCTTTCTGAACAACCAGTCTTCCGTAGTAAATATTTGATCCAAGTAAGACATGCTTTTGTGGGGGATCCATCCCATATACAATCACCAAACCCAGACACTTTTGTGGTTGCCAACAAGTGCTTGCTGACAGAATCCTGAGAGGCTCTGCCAGTGCCTGCCAAATACAGAAGTGGATGCTCACAGCCATTCATTGGACTGAGCACAGGATCCCCAATGGAGGAGCTAGAGAAAGGACCCAAGGAACTGAAGGGTTTAACAGCCTCATAGGAGGATATGAACTAACCAGTATCCCCAGAGCTCTCAGGGACTAAACCACCAACCAAAGAGTACAAATGGTGGGATTCAGAGGATGGCCTAGTCGGTCATCAGTGGGAGGAGAGGCCTTTGGTCCTGTTACCCAATGTAGGGGAATGTCAGGGCCAGGAAGCAGGAGTGGGTGGGTTGGTGAACAGGGGGAGGGGGAGAGGATAGGGAGAATTTTCAGAGGGGAAACCAGGCAAGGGGATAACATTTGAAATGTAAATAAAGAAAATATCTAATAATAAAAAAGACATGCTTTTGCTAAGATCCTCCAATCAGAGAGAAGACATGCTTCCCCAGAAATAGAATCGAGAAGAGACAATGCAAAAGGAAGAGTTGGTCCATATTGCTAAGGATCCTTAAGAGTTTTACTTGAAATGGTCATTGTGTTTGTTAGGGTTTCCATTGCTGTGAAGAGATGCCATGACCAAGGCAACTTTAAAAAGGACAAAATTTAATTAGGACTGGCTTACTGGTACAGAGGTTCTGTCCATTATCATCATGGTGGGATGCATGGCAGCGTCCAGGCAGGCAAGGTGCTGAAGAAGGAGCTGAGAGGTCTATACCTTCCAAAGGGAACCAGGAGACGACTGAATCTCTCTTTCCCCACTGGGCAGCCTAGGAGCCTCAAATTCCCTCCAACTCCCAGTGACACGCTTCTTCTAACAAGGCTAGCCCTCCTCCAATAAAGCCACACATCCCAATAGTGCCGCATCCCACGGGCAAAGCATATTCAAACCACCACAAGTATGTAATTTTTAACTTGTTGCCCTGGGTTATTAGGATCAGGTGTCTTACCTACTTGTAAAAGAGAAAATCTTTCCATGTCTTTTCCCATCTCTTGAGCTTGATACAAAGTCTCTTGTCTGGGAGACCTGTACTGTGACTTAAAAGGAGCCAATGGAGGGTGAAAAACCTCCCCAACAACCACAGAAAGAAACGAAGCAAAGCAATGAAAGAAGCTTTCATGGCACCAGAAACTGTACTTGATGGATAGGTTTTAGGGGTGGAGGAAATTGGGACTGGAGGTGGAGGGAGAAAAATCAGCACAAGGAGGAAGAAAACCCTCACCCATGTCACAGAACGAGACATCAGATAATTTATCGTTAAGTCCTATTTGTTTTTCAAATTCTTTATTTTGGTACTTTTGGTACTTAGGCTAGAACAATTAGCTCTTATGGACAAGGAATTGTTAAGTAGAACAAAATAATTTATATCTGGGTCTATCCCTCTTTTCAGAATCTAGAACTGTGATTCCCCTAGTGAGTCCTCAGAGCACCAAGTGTAAGAGTGAAGTTCTCTGTTGTTACAAAGCTTAGCAAACAATATAACTACCAGTATTTTATTTTATCTTTACTACCTATATTTTACAGAAAACCTTTGTATTATCTGTTTATTTTAAGATACAGTTTTGTTTTGATGTCTCTTCAGTGAAAAAAAATCTTACTGGTACAGCCTCAAGTGTCACCTCTGTCCATGTTTTACACCAACTTTGTCTCTTTTTCTCACTTTGATGTAAGCCAGTTGTCACTTTCATGTGGAAAAAACAAGCTTCCAAATGATTTGGATGGCACAGATAATATTGCAACCCATCTTTAGTGCTGGATGAACATCTTCAATTAATGAAAGGTTATGGGAGGTTTTTAGTATTTCATGTCACCATTTTAAAGTTGGCTTAAGTTAATTTTCTACTTTTTCATTGTATCATTTATATTTATGCTTAAAACAGATTTTTCAATGCATTTCATACACATTTTATTTATTTATTTTGAATAATTAATACAATTTTGAATAGATTTTACTTTTCAATTTCAAAAATCATACCAACATTGGTCAAATGTACAGAATGTATAGAATGTATAGATCCCCTACTCTTTCCACTCCCCTTCCATACTTTGCTCGATTAACTTTTCATTCCAGTGGGATATTTTTTTAAGAAACTCCAATCATGCAGTAGGTATCACCACTAAGATCCATAGCGTATGTAAGATCACTGTATGTATTTAAGGAAACATACATATTAGCTATTATGGTATCATGTAAACAACATTCCTTGACATAAACACTCTGTCTTATCTTTTTATCTCTCCTTCCCTTGGACCCCTGACAACCATGGATCTTTTAGAATTATTTTCATTTACCATTTGGAGTCTAACATGTAGTTGTATCACACAAACTGCAGTCTTTTCAGATAGATCTATGTCAGCTAGTGACATACATAAAGAGTCAAACATATTGTTTGATGCTATACTATACAAACAATTTCTTTTTCTTTTTTCTACATAAAATCCAAGATTGTTTATGTATAAAATATACTTTGGGTATTATTAATATAACCATATAGTTTGATAGTACTGATGAACATTGCTTTCTGATTAGTCATTCAGGGCTCACCATGTTAAACATGATTAAAGTTTTATTATAGTCAATTTAAATCCCTGAAGGCTAGGGATATACAAAAATTTTTGTGCTTTGGGTAAATCTCAAAAAATTATCCATTTCATTTAGATTTTCCCAGTAAAATGAAGTTTAAGTTTTTAAAATATTCCCTTATGAATAGATCTACCCAAAGACTCAGCTATACCACTCCTGGGTATATATCCAAAAGATGCTCCACCATCCCACAAAGATACTTGCTCAGTTATGTTCACAGCAACTGTATTCATAATAGCCAGAAGCTGGAAACAACTTAGATGCCCATCAACCAAAGAATGGATACAGATATGTGGTTTGTTTACTCATTGGAGTACTACTCAGCCATTAAAAACAAGGACATCATGAATTTTGCAGGTAATTGGATGGAACTAGAAAATATCATCCTGAGTGAAGCAACACAGACCCCCAAAGGGCATGCATGGTATGTACTCATTTATAAGTGGATATTAGCAATAAAGTATAGGATACCTATGCTATGCTCCATAGGCCCAAAGAAACTAAACAAGATGGAAGGCCCAAGGGAGGATGCTTGAATCTCAATGAGAAGGAGGAACAAAATAGTCATAGGAGGCTGATGGAGGGAGGAAACTGGATGGGAGAGGGGGTGTTCAGGATCAAGTGTGGGAGAGGCAGGAGAGCAGGGCAGAGGGCTGGGAGAATGAACAGAAATTGGCAGTTGGCAGGGGTGGGGGGGCATCACCAGGACAAGACAGAGACCTGGGGTGGCAGAGGCTTCTGGGAGTCTATGGGGTGACTTTAGCTGAGACTTCTAGCAGTAGGGATATGGAACTTGAAGTGACCACTTCCTTTAGCCAGGCAGGACCCCAAGTGTAGGGATAAGGACACCAACCTACACACAAAACTTTCAATCTCAAATATTTTCCTGTCTACAAGAAATGCAGGGACAAAGATGGAGCAGAGATTGAGGGAATGGACAACCAATAACTGGCCCAACTTGAGACCCATCCCATGGGCAAGCACCAATCCCTGACACTATTAATGATTCTTTGTTATGCTTTCAGACAGGAGATTAACTATCCTCTGAGAGGCTCCACTTAACAGCTGACTGAAACAGATGCAGAGGCCCATAGCCAAACATTGGATGGAACAGGGAGAGTCTTATGGAAGAGTTGGGGGAAGGATGGAAGGCCCTGGAGGGGATAGGAACTCCATAGCAAGATTAACAGAGTCAACTAACATGAACCCTTGGGGACTCTCTGAGATTGAACTGACAGCCAAAGAGCATACATGGGCTGGACCTAGGCTCCCTGCACATATATAGCAGATGTGCAGCTCAGTCTTTATGTAGGTCCTCCAACAACTGGAAGTGGGAGTTGTCCCTAAACCTGTTGCCTGTCTGTGGATCCTATTCCCCTAACTGGGCGGCCCTGTCTGACCTTCGTGGGAGAGGATATGCCTAGCCGTGCAGAGACTTGATATGTCAGGGTTGGAGGATCCGGGGTTGTGTGGTCCACCCTCTCAGAGGAGACAGGGAGGGAGGTATGGAGAGAGGGATTGTGTGAGAGTGGATTGGGATGAGTGGGGGCAGTGATCAGGATATAAAATAAACAAATTTTAAAAATATATTCCCTTATAATATTCTGAATGTCTTTGTTGTCTATTGTAATATTTCCTTGCCCATTTCTGGTTCTGTTCATTTAGCTCTTCTCTTTCTTTTTGTTAGTTGGACCAAAGGTCTGTCAGTTTTGTTTATCTCATCAAAGAAGTTCTTAGATTGTTGATTCTGTGTATTTTTTTTCCATTCTGTTACTTTCTGCTCTGCTTTTTATTATTTCTTGCTATTGACTGGACTTGGATTTAGTTTGTTCTATGATGCTTGGTAAAGGGACTCAGACTCTAGAACTTTCCTTGGATTGGAAGCAGAGATAGTAGGATGAATTAAATGCAGAAACATTTAGTTGCTGATGCATTCATTTTTGGTGGTGACCTTGGAATGCTATACTTAATCCGTAACCTCAACATAGCAGTAGCACTGTGTTAACACATGGAAGAGGGTGGCTAGGGATGTTATCCCTGAGACTGCTATTGCTTATGTGGGTGATAAACATCTTGTTAAAACATGACTAAGCTTTGAGGGTTGCTACATTAACAACACTCTCACAAAGCATTTTTTCCTTCCTTCCTTCCTTCCTTCCTTCCTTCCTTCCTTCCTTCCTTCCTTCCTTC
>NC_034604.1:26650280-26666666 GCF_900095145.1 Mus pahari | reverse complement strand
ATTCTGGAACTCACTCTATAGTCCAGGTTGGCCTTGAACTCAGAGATCCACCTGCCTCTGTCTCTCTAGTGCTGGGATTAAAGGCGTGTGCCATCACTACTCAGCTAAGCATTTTCTTTTTTCTTTTTGGTGGTTATTTTTATGAATAATATTAGCTTAAGCTTGTAGAACTCCTCAATGATAATCAACTGCTCATAGGCCTCTTGTTCCTGTCTAGTGCTGTTTGCATGTATTGTTTCCCTGGTGGAAACGATCATGATGAATAATTTCCCAACTCTAAGATTCAATGATTCTATGATCATATTCTAATAATTATAACCCAGAGCTGTTAATGCTTATCAATCTATTTTATACTTGACACATTAAGTATACCTCTTCAAAAGAGCTGAAATCAGGAAATTATTACCATTTTAGAGCCCAGAAAATGAAGATACAGAATGCGTAAATTGCTCATTGTGGAAATAATTCACTCAATGAAAAGACTGCAAAGAAAGAGCATTTGACAGGTTTTTTAAAAAAAGCAGCCTTTCAGGGGCAATACCTTGTTTATATTAATTTGTGAAGCTTCTAATGATAATAGCTCCACTTGAAATACTACCAATTATTTAACTAGGGAATCATCCCTGATCTGAAGACAGCTTCAAGTTAAAATAGCTCTTTGTGACCATTTTTGAAATGCGCATTGTACACAGTTTTTATTGGAGCTTTATTTCAAAGACACCAACATCATATAAAACCCCCAATTTACAGACTCAAAGCATGCCATGCTTGACTTTTAAAGTAAATTTTATTGGACAACAAAACCACTTTATCTTAAGATGTGATTTTTCTTGGTCAATTACTGACCCAATAACATTTCTGTTCTTGAACTTTCCTTTTATTTACCATTACAACTATATTTCATTTCAAAGAGCTGTTCCTCTGTGCCACGATGCTGGGCATGAGCTGGTGATTGAGTCGGGCCTCTGTTTAGCAGAGCTCATTGTCATTCTGACGTTTATTTCTGTGTCTCTTTCTAATGTGCAAGTATGTGCCCATTTGCTCACAGTGCTGCACACGCACCTATCTTCCTCCAGAGCTGGATTAGTAGTGTTGCTGGAGATCATTCTTACGCCCTTAATTTTATTTTATTTATTTTTTGTTTCATTATGTTTTTTTATTTTTAATGATATTTTTATTGTTACTAAGAGTTCTTTTTTACATATTCTGGTTATAAATTCTTTTTTAAAAAATTATTTTATTTATTTACATTCCAAATGTTGCTCCCCTTTCCGGTCCCCCATCCAAGAGTTCTCCCCATCCCTCTTCCTCTTTGCCTCTGAGAGGGTGCTCCCTGCTGTCCTCCTATCCCCCTCATCTCCCATCCACCACCCTCTTCCCCCCATGCCCCTTCCCTGGGGCATCAAGTCTCTACAGGATTAGTTGCATCCTCTCCCACTGAAGCCAGACTGGGCAGTCCTCTGCTACCTATGTGCCAGGGACCACAGACTAGCCTGTGCATGCTCTTTGCACTCTTAATTTTAAATTTCAAACATTGATATGGTTGTGTTCAAGTAAGCAACATGTCGCCTGCAATGTTAATGTTTCACGTGGCCAGTGTTGTCAGCTAGGAAACTTATACTGATGTCGTTTCTCACAGCTAGAGGCCTCAGGAATCAACCTAACTACTATGATAGATTTCACTGTGTGCTGATTCTTTCTGTCTCTCTCTTTATCTCTGGTGGTGGTGGTGGTGATGGTGGTGGTGGTGTGCCCTTTGTTCTCCCTCTCAGCTAGTGTTCATATCATGTGGGTGGTATTTATTTTAGTAACCTTTTCTGTTTATAATGGTCATCTCATCTGGAAAGTTTGAGAAACTTGTTGAATACTATTGCCTGGTATCGTGAATTTTAATGAACTTGTTCTCATTAGCTACTCATAAATTTCTTTATTTCATGGAACATTTTATTGGTAGTCATGGTTTGGAAACAGAAAATAGAAAACTAATTCTGAGAGCATGTAGGGACCTTTTAAAATTATGCAAAAAGATACCATCCAAAAAGTTTTACCAAAGATAGGAATTAAAGACAGTGTCAACATTTAGTGTGAAATGCTGATTGAATTTTACGATATTTAATTTCTAGGTTAGGTCTCAGGCAGACAAGTCTAGAAAAATTCTCAGAAAAATTTATCAGAAGATGACATAGCTTGACTATACCTGACTCTGCACATAATTATGAAACTTTGGCTATTTCTACCTTCACGTGGCACCTCCTTTCATTATTATCCCTTGAAAGTTTCTAGTTCCAAACAGCCTTCTTGATTAAGTTAGATTACTTTTTCTTTAGGAGAGCATCATCTATATTTACATTTAGGTCTTTAATGTAATCAAGCTTAAAACTAGAGAATAAGTAGAAAATCATATACATATATGTATATACACACACATATATATTCTATATTCTATATTTTTACTGGGGAATAATAAGGAGACAGTGAAGTCAACAGAAGTAAGCTGCCCTAAGCCACTTCTGACATGATTGACTTTTCTTCTTGATGCCACTTTTTCAAAATTTATTTCAGAAGTGCCTGTAGGATAAGCCTAGATGTTGCATGTGACAGACAATTTAATTTATACAGAGTCCCACTGTTTATTAGGCCCAATAGAAAAATATCTGATGTTATCTATGACCATACTGCCCCATATCTCAAGAACCATCTAAACTTGGAGTGAAGAAGGCTCATCCTGGTTTGTACTTGAATGGGACAAATACAGCCTGGTTTTACTGGGCAATAATTAATAAGCAAGTGCATTAAATATCACCCCAATAAGCACAATAATCCACTGAGATAAATTCTGTAAAGAATGTTTATATCCTTTGTAGACCACAGTCTCCATTCCCACAGAGTTGTTCTGATTAAAGGCCAGTCAGTTTCTGGAGGTACTGTCTACTCTCTCATTTCCACACAGCCTCCATCAATCTGAATCCAATATTTGGAGCCATAAACTGGGAGGGATTTGAGTCATGGACCCCAGCCTTCCCTCCTGATAAGTCTCTTCAACCTTTATACACCCTTCTTCCTTTCTTCTCTGAGACCCGTCAGTCCCACCATGGAACTGGCTGCTCACCGAGCCTACTAAGTCAGTTTGAAACCTCGAAGGTTTCCCATGCCCTGAAAAACTCAGTTGGAATGTTTCTCTCTCTCTCTCTCTCTCTCTCTCTCTCTCTCTCTCTCTCTCTCCATCACTATCTGCATCCTTTTTTTTTTATCGCTCATTATTTCCTGATCTCCAGAGCAGAGGCCATTCACCATTTGTCCACTGGATCGCACCCAGCATATGCTCAGTGGGAATGTAAGGCAAGGCCGTGTCTGCAGGTGCCCCACAGTGATGCCCTCCACAGTTCTGGGAATTCCTTGGTTTTTGCCTGATGCTTTTCCCACCTGATTTCTATCCACACTCCTGTCCTTGATTTATGCCTCTGCTTATGTCTTCAGGTTTCACCTGCTCAAACTTCTAAATACAATTCCCTAAGATGCTCATCATCCTGGAACAGGTAAGTAACATCTCTTAGGAACTTACTCTTTGGAGATCTTTACCTTTTGCTCCTTAAATCTTCTGCGCTTTGAGTGATTCCTCATGCTGTGATTCCAGCTCTTCTATCAGCAACTTATGGATCCAAGTCTCTTGAGGTGAGACAGTGAAATTCTTTCCTCTGTTTATTTTGCTATTTTGAGCCTACCTGCCTAGGTGATAGGTACCATCTCCTCCAATATCCATACCTAACTTTCTTTTCTTACAAAGCTTTCATGCAGGAGAATGATGTAACACGCAGCTGGTAACCCAGTTAACGTCTCCTACAGGATTATGGGACAAGATCCAGCTAGTTGTACAATTACATTTTGGTTTACTAAACAAAACTTATGTAAAGCATGATGTTAAAATTCTTTCCCTTTATTGATTTCATCTCTTCATGTTCCCTAGAAAATTGTACAGAAGGAGGCCCAATGCCTGATTCTGATCTCGGACTGGACAATGAAAAATGTCTCAAACTCTCCTGCTAAACCAAATGGCCTTACCGCTTGTAATCCACAACAGTGGCAAAAATCAACAGTTTTGCTAATACCTATGACGAACCTGCTAAGGGTTTTTAGATTTTTTTCCTGTTCTCTTTCCCTAGTAGGGGTAGAAATGTTCCAACTGTTTTCTTAACTACACCCTAAGTAGGAATTAGAATAGTTCTAATAGCCTCACTCATGTGTACGTTACAGATGCTACCTCACCCACCTAACATACCCCAAGGATGCACGCTGTCATTAAATGGCTGTTTTGTGCTCTGGGTCTTTGCCATCTGGTAAGTATTATCATGGGCTCTGATATGGACCACCCTCTGAGGCGCTCCAACTGTTGCCCTTTCTACACCACCTCTTTTGTCAGCTTGAAGCAGTTAAGAGAGATCTGGGCCCCAATAAAACCCGCAACAGCAGTTTGGGTGACCTCTGAAAAGGGGACTAATGGACCATCCAACTCATCCCCCACCCCTTCTGCCACTCTGGACATTTCTTTTTTTCTAGGACTCAGAACTAAAGCAGTTGGAATGAAGGCTGCTTTACATATATTATCTCTCTGACCCCACCAGCTCTCAGAAAAATCTTAAAAGAAATTTCAGATCAGCTTAGCATCCTTAAGGATCAACTTGATTCTTCGGCTATTACAGTAATCTAAAAAGTTAAGGAGAGTTGCTCCTGACTAAGGTTGGGATTGTGCCCTTGTCAGGAACGATATTGCTTCCCCACCAGCAATTCCAAACCAATTCAAGAAGAGTCCCAGAGTCACAGGGACTAGACAAAAATTACATGACAGGCTTCTTCCAATGATTGGATTTTGGTGGTTCTCTCATACATTGGCCCCTCCCCTTGATTGGCCCCTCCCCTTGATTACTCCACTCCCCCTTACTATCCCCATACTTAACATTTTTCCTATTTATTTATTTATTTATTTATTTGTTTATTTATTTTTTATGATGACTGTCATGGGGTTTTATTGCTGTGAACAGACAACATGACCAAGGCAAGTCTTACAAACGACAACACTTAATTGGGGCTGGCTTACAAGATCAGTCCATTATCAGCAAGGTGGGGCAATTGGCAGCATCCAGGTAGACATGGGGCTGGAGAAGCTGAGAGTTCAACCTCTTGTTCTAAAGGCAGCTAGGAGAAGACTGGCTTCAATGTGGCTAGGAGGATGTCTCATTGCCTACCCCCACAGTGACACACTTCCTCCAACAAGCCATACCTCCAAATCATACTTAACATTTTTAATCTATCTTTTTAATGTTTTACAGAAGCTCCTCTTGGATCGATCACAGCTGTCGCCAGGTCTATATTAGGACAGTGGATACACTAGCTACGTCCCCTACGAGGCTCACCTAATCTTCAGTCCCCTCTTACTACCGTCCCCTGTCTAGCTGGTTATTTTAAAATGAAGTACACGATGCCAATAGAGCCACAACAACCAATGAAGTCAAAACTCTCTTCCTGTATATGAAAATAATCCGACCTGTTATGACTCCATAGATCCTGGGGACACAGCCCATAGATCCTGGGGACAGAGCCTACTCTCCCCAACTCTCTTCATTATCCCCCTATCCCCCCATCCCCCCCCCCACAGGAAGCAACCAATATGATAATGTATCGCCTCTCCCCTACATTTCTGCTTATCTGTCTTCCTGGAATGGAATGACAAACCGAGAAGTCTTGGACAGGAATGTCGACTTCACTGTAACACCTACCTGTGCGCTGTTAGGTTCTATGCCACTTTGAGTGGCATCTACCACTCTGAGACTGCAGAGGACCAGACCTGCAGGTGAAACTTCCACTACCAAAGTCCACTCTCTATCCTATAAAAATCATCAATCCCCCAGGCCACGCGAGTGCAGTCTGGACTCCAGCAGAGAGACTGTGGCCCTTCACAGAACTGTTGTTCTGATTAAGGAAAAATTCTATTTCTGAGGGAGAAAATAAAGGAATGTTACATGCTGATTTGAACTCACATACCAAGTAGACTTAATTCTTAATTATAAAGGCAACACTTTCCTTAGGATGAAGTTTATAACTTTCCAAGTTAAAAGTAGATGTAGAATTTCATTTATTTATTTTACAGTATAGATTTAATAATGGATAAAGATAGCTGGTTCTCTGTTTTCTCCTGGGTTCTTTTTTTTTTTTTTTTTTATGTGAAGGACATTAGAAAAACTGGTAAGGATTTGTTTCTTAGGTTAATTCAAGCTCACGAAGTTGATCAATCTTTATCAAGGCCATGTAAGCATATGTTATGTAACTCCCCCCTTAGCAAGTAGACTTTTCAGTTGGGGAGAAAAGTTATCCCATTGACCTTACGTAAAATATTAGTTCTGCCAAATTTAAGTAGCTATATGAAAGTTCAGTAGAAAAGTAACCAGTACCCCCAGAGCTCCCTGGGACTAAACCACCAATCAAAGAAAATACATGGAGGGACTCGTGGCTCTAGCTGCATAAGGAGCAGAGGATGGCCTAGTCAAGCATCAATGGGAGGAGAGGCCCTTGGTCCTGTGAAGGTTCTATGCCCCAGTATAGGGGAATGCCAGGGCCAGGAAAAGGAGTGGGTGGGTTGGGGAGCAGGGGATTTTAAGAGAGGAAACTAGGAAAGGGAATAACATTTGAAATGTAAATAAAGAAAATATCTAATAAAAAAGTAACATTTCCATGGAAAAGATAGAGAACTTTTGAAACTGAAATGCCCAAAAATTTATTTATAGGCAGAAAAATTATTCCTATCTAACCTGGAATTAAATTAATTTATAAATTTTGTGTAGGGCAAATCTTTAAATTAAAATCTGCTAATTTGCTTCAACTACAATTCTCTCATAAAAGTAAATCAGTTCATAGTGTGACTCTCTAGCTAAATATTACAGTTGCAATATTATAATTATATTACCTGCAGGTCCCAGTTAGTTATCAACACAATAATTTGCCCTAGATACAGTAAATACATTCTTTGCTTAATCAAGGGACTCATTAAATGGTGTGCAGTTATATGCTGATTATTTCATAAGCCAGACACTAAATCCCATTTGTGTCGGGTGATGCTGGAGCCAATAGGAAATGGGTTTCCTTCTCTATCAGATTTCCCATGAGTTCACACCAAGACAGAAGGAGCCATTTGCATTAATTAATACAGGCTCCTACTCATATTCTCTGGACTATTTTGTTGAGGTCACAAAAGATAAAACTTTTGAGATAAAAAGAGCATATACGATAAAATATAGGGTAATTTGAGAATTTAAACAATCTACCGAAAGTAAGTATAGGGAGAGTATCTATCTTGAATTTTACCTTTGAGGCCCAGTGAAGACATAATTTGTAAGGTACCTTGAGTGAGGTTCTCTTTCTCCTACAGGGAGTTAACTACCTTTCATTGAAGTGTTTTAGGATGAGAATTACATGTCAATGATCAGGAGGGAAAAAAGCCTGCTGAGTTGGTAGGTTTCTGCCTTTAATTTTAATTCCTTACTTTTGCTTTACTTTTCCCAGAAGGTAAGACTTCTGGTGAGACTGCATCTTGGTATGAAGGTGCTGTTTCCATACCTGGTGAGGGCAAAGTAGAAGAGGGCTGTCTCCAAAAGATGAATCAAATGTATTTAATTTGTAAAATAATTATGGTTTCAGAAATAAGATAACCCAACCACATATAATATTTTGTAAAAATTAGTTTACTGTGTCCTTTTTGTATTTCTTTTCACCTTTTTTTTTGTTTTTGTTTTTGTTTTTTGAGACAGGGTTTCTCTGTATAACCCTGGCTGTCCTGGAGCTCATTTTGTAGACCAGACTGGCCTCAAACTCAGAAATCTGCCTGCCTCTGCCTCCCAAGTGCTGGGATTAAAGGCATGCGCCACCATGCCCGGCCCTTTTTTGTATTTTTTTAAGAATATTTCTTCACTGCTGGCAGAGAAGAAACACAGCATACTGGATGGGACTCATGGGAAGTGGTAAGAGTGTATGATAAGCTAGTGACTGGTGAGGCATATTAGCACAATTAGAACAGATAGAGCACTTGGGTTCTGAATAAAGATGGAGGGTAAGGAGTGATTCAGAATGTGTTAAAAATAGAAAGGAATAGAAACACCAAGAAAGATGTAAGAACTCATGACAACTCTAGATTAAACAATTTTCTAATCGTATACATTCTTAACCACTGATGTGAGGTACATATTTATGAAATGTGACTATAGGATACCCAATTAACACTGATTTTTCAGATAAATATTTTGTTTTTAACATTAAGCAATCTACATGTTATTTTGGACACACTGATGACATGCATGCAAGATGGATCAACATCCAAACTGAGAAATGACGATGAAGATGACTGTTAGTCAGGTTTCTGTTAAATTATGCAAATTATTCAACTTAGAAGGGAGGAAGTTTTATTTCAGGTCACAGTTTCAGAAGTAGGAGCTAGTGGTCTTTTTGCTCTGTCACTTTGGGCCCATTTGAGACAGAACATATGGCAGAGACCCCATTCTCCTCCTCTTCTGGTGACCTGGTGGAAAGAGGAAGAGGTTTTGGAGCGAACATGCTGTCTAAACACTGTACATGACACCAGTGACTTATTTCTAGATGGCATTGTGTAATGATGCTATCACCCAATATAGTACCATCAGCTGACCATCATATAGACCAACCCTTTAATCAATCAGCTTGGGGAGGACAAATAACAGTAATGAAGATAAAATGATGACAACCCCTGTATTGGATTGTTTCTATTAATTTTGATAGCTTCAAACAGCAAAATAAAAATTTCTGGTATAGTCATTAGTGTCCTGAAAAGGTCATTTTAAAACTGTAAATCATTTTCCCATACCACACAGCCAGTGAGTTTCTCTAAGTATTTTTTTTAAGGTACTGAATATTCACAACAACTCTTATTAGCCTGTAGGTACTAGTCCAGTGCCACTTCCCCCAATATTCATTATAATTTGTTTACTTGTACAATGAACAGAAGGAAGAAGTGGTGGCACTTGCCTTATATCTGTGTATTGTCTTATATCCGACTTGGGAAGCAGAAACAGGTTGGTATTAGCGTCTGTGCGTTGGGGCCAGCCTGGTCTACCTAGCAAGTTCTAGGCCAGACGGAGCTACATAGTGAGATTCTGTTTAGAAAAAGAAAAGAAAACAAAATAAAATAGACTTTTCTAGAATATAAACAAACTCAACTACAGTGACATGTTTTGAATGTGATCCACATATTATATTTTGTATTGCAATAGTTCTTTTTCAACTATGGATATAGATATTCTAATTGTAAAAACATTCAATGCACAGAGTCCTGCCTTGGAGTGTGAGACAGTCTAAAACAACCTCAAATACACATACATATATCTTGGGATAGCACAAAGGTATTGAGTTCATTCAAGTCGAACCTTCCAGCTGTTTTTGTATATAAGCTAATCTGACTTTCATTTCTGTCCTACTGACTTCCTTCTATGAGGTGTGTTTTTCACGACATTATGCTGCCTGTTTTCCTCTTGAGGCATCAGCAATAACACAGCTCTCATCTTCTGCAAGCATGCACTTCCAGTAATATCTTTGCCATTACTTTCATTTTACTAATTTAACAAATACAGAGACTAAAAGTTACATAAAATGTTTTGAAATCATATACATTATTTCCATATATGACAACCATTAATTAGTCTATAATGTTTTTACCTTATGTGGAGTAACAAAACCATGTTTATAAAAACATCTGCATGGAGAAAATATAATTCCTTATTGCTCTAAGAAATTAAACTAGTGAAAATATTTTAAATATACAAATAACTTATGACGAGAAATATAAACCTTATAAGGTAACACAAAGAAATAATATGTTCCTGAATTAGCATAGGGACAGTGGAACTGAAAGTAACAACAAAAAATATTGTGAATTTGAAATTTGCCCCATTAGGAGGCAGCCGGTCCCATGAATTGTCACCATGCTTGGGTGGGATTTTCTTTTTTTGTTTTAACCTGGCATTAGTTTGATTTTTAAAAAAATAGTTTAATCTTTGTTTTTTTGATATTATGATTACACCATTTTCCCCTTACCTTTGCCTCCCTTCAAACCCATTCATGTGACTCCACCCTTGCTCTCCTTCAACGATATGGCTTTTTACTCAACTCATTACATACACATCTATTTCTAAATTCAACATTTTCCATCTGTGTAATGTTATTTGTAGGCATATTTTCAGAGCTGAGCATTTGGTATTGGCTAACCAGTAGGTGTGCTCCTCCCTGGGGAAGAATATTCATTCTATTCTCATCAATCTTTAGTTGCCTGTAGTTCTTTGATGAGGGTTGAGACCTCCCAGCATCCAAATGAGCATCTTTAATGGTGTGGTCAATTTCTTTTTTAAAAATTATTTTATTAGACATTTTCTTCATTTACATTTCAAATGCTTTCCTGAATGTCCCCTATACCCTCCCCCCACCCTGCTCCCCTGCCCACTCACTCCCACTTCTTGGCCCTGGTGTTCCCCTCTATGGGGCATATAAAGTTTGCAAGACCAAGGGGCCTCTCTTCCCAATGATGGCTGACTAGACACGATGTACAACGTCCACAAGCAGATGATGGCTGACTAGACCATCTTATGCTACATATTCAGCTAGAGACACGAGCTCTGGGGGTACTGGTTAGTTCACATTGTTGTTCCACCTATAGGGTTGCAGACCCCTTCATCTCCTTGGGTACTTTCTCTAGCTCCCCCATTGGGGGCCCTGTGTTCCATCCAATAGCTGACTGTGAGCATCCACTTNTGTGTTTGTCAGGTACTGTCATAGCCTCACAAGAGGCTGCTATATCAGGGTCCCTTCAGCAGAATCTTTCTGGCATGTGCATTAGTGTCTGGGTTTGGTGACTGATGATGGGATGGATCCCCGGGTAGTCTATGGATAGTCAGTCCATCCTTTCGTCTTAGCTCCAAACTTTGTCTCTGTTACTCCTTTTATGGGTATTTTGTTCCCTATTCTAAGGAGGAATGAATTATCCACATGTTGGTCTTCCTTCTTTTTGGTTTTCCTGTGTTTTGCAAATTGTATCTTGGGTATTCTAAGTTTCTGGGCTAATATCCACTTATCAGTGAGTGCATATCTAGTGACTTCTTTTGTGATTGGGTTACATCACTAAGGATGATATCCTCCAGATATATCCATTTGCCCAAGAATTTCATTGGTGTTGTCAATTTCATACAGTATACTTTTATTATATTCACCCTCCCTCTGATGCTTTGGGGTTCATCTTACTTCACTAGTTGCCTTCACTGTGGTCTTTTTATTTAACCTATCACGTCCAATTTGTGGTGTCCATACACTCTTGGATATGTGGCCTTCAGCTTGTGTATACCAGGGATTGCATGCTAAGAGAAAACTGACCTTCTCTCTCCCAGAAACTAACAATCATAAATAGGTTTTTGCCTACTTCCCCACTCTGTGATAGGATTTTGTCTGACTTGAGCTTGTGAGAATCTTACGCATGCAATTTCTGATGCTGTAAATTTGTATATGCAACTACCTTGTTGTATTCAGAAAGTGTTTCCTTGCAATAGATGAATAGATAATGAAAATGTGAATATTTATACAATGGAATACTTATTTTTCAGCTATTAAGAATGACTTCTTTTGGAAGTGTTGTCCAGGAAGTCTGATAGCCAAACATTTCAAGCTATTGTTAATGATATTGCTTTAATCTATAAAACTTGATTTTTTGATTAATTATTCATGCTGCAAGCCTCATCTCACTGTGGTTAGTGCCACCACTGTGCCAGTAGTCTTGGGACCTAGACACAGGATGAAAAAGCCATTGAGAGCAAGCCAATAAGCAGGACTCCTCCATAGCCTCTGCTTCTTCCTGTTTCTAGGTTCCTGCCTTGTTTGAGTTCCTACCCTGACTTCCCTCAGTGATGCTGTGATGCAGAACTATAAGCTGATAGAAACCCTTTGCTCCCCAAGTTGCTTTTGGCCACAGTGTGTTATTGCAGCCATAGAAACATTAAGTGAGACAGAGACGGAAAGTCAGTTTATTTAAGCGTTTAGACCATGGTAAGTTGACCATGTTCCAGTGGAAGACCAGATTCCAGCCGGGCAGTTTCCTATCTTCATGCATACACAGACTCTTACGTTTGAAGATACTCTACAGATGACACAGCATAGTTGCCAGCTCCAGAACAGAATATTCCAAGCTCTCTGTTTGCAGGACTGCGTTAGAACACTATGACATGACATTTTGTTCATAAACACAGAATCATTTAGTTAGAAAACATTGAAACATACAAACTAGGACTTTAATCTCACCTTCAACCCATGTTGCTAAATCCTGAGAATGTTGTTTTATTTTCTTAATACATTTTCTTTAGTGGGAAGGCAGCTATGCTCACCACTATAGCATTCAGTTGCTTAGAAGGAATTCAAGAGGTGGAGGAGTTCTAGAGTGGAGAATTTCACTACATAGGTGCTGTGAAGAGATGAATAGATAAATGAGTGGGAGATTTATTTAGGGATAGAGTTTATAAGAATATAGCTACTTATGACTGGAAAAGTCACAGGCTCAAGAGGGATACCCATACTGACATTTCCTAAACTAGGTTAATTCTTAACTGTACTGCAAACACCAATACCAACAAATGAGTGTCGCTCTCACCCTCATCATGGAAATTAATTTTTTTTTTTTGCAGCAGAAAAGACCATTACAGAAGCAACAACCATTCAAAATATAGAGAGCAACTGACCACAGGATGCCTAGCACCAATCCATTCAGGTATAACAGAACTCTTGCACCTCAGGCTCGGGGAAGATTGAGGAAGAATGAGAATAAAGAGTTTCAGAGGCAGAGAGGCAGAGAGCAGGAACTCTGTTTGAGATTGTGTCTTATAGGTATGACAGGAACGCTATCTCCAGGAGCTCTCACCAACATGGCTGACCAAACAAAATCTGAACAATTCCATCTTCAGTTGACATTCCAGAGTAGGTTTTACATCCCCACCCCCACACACTGACGAAGAGCTATTAGTAATTCACAACTGCTGAAGAGTGGGAGAATTATTTCCCCCCAGGGATAAAATTCCTCATTGGTTTCCCAATAACTAGTGATCCGCTCTTAAAACATATGCATAAAGACAACACCTAATAAACTCAGCAGGTTGTCTTTATATATTTATTAATTTATATGTAACAACAATGCTTAAAGAAGATGAGGTCCCATGGATTTGGGAGGGAGAAGGAGGAGGATGGAAATGATGTAATTATATTTAAATTAAATTTAAAAATGTAAGTAGAAACAATTTGAGGGTAGATGGAATAGGATGAGAAGACAGATTATTCAAGTAAAACCCCTGAACCCAACACTAGTGCACAGTATGTGCATCACAGTAGGCAAAGGTCTAAAAAGAAGGCCAGAACACATCAGACTAGCAGATCAATGTGCTGACAGGGATGCCGTTCTGCATTATTTGCTTATTTTCACATCAAGGAGATACACAGCTTCACACTTTGCACGCACCTTGACTTTGGGTTGTTCACTGGCTATTTATTTAACAGCACCACATGAGTGTAGTGATAAATTCTTAAAAATGATAAACGTGACTGCCTCCGTCAACTAGGCTTATTGCATCTCTCTCTCTCTCTGCTGTGAGAACAGCATGCTTCAGGTAAAGCCTTCTGCTCCATCATTAACTCCACATTGTGAAGTCAGGTGCACTAAGCCTGGAGTCAAGTGACAATGTGACAAAAGTTACTGCTGAGCCTTGCTGTACAAGGAACACAAGCGAAAGATAAATACTTGTTGTTATATGACACTGAGAAATTTTAGTTTTCCTTCTGAGAAATCCAGTGTTCAGGAAGTCTCATGAGGTCATTTATTTTTCTTTCACATAGCCCAAAGCACTCGTTTCTGATTACTTCTCTGAATGGGACTCCAGAAGTCATTATCTTGTAACTCCAAATTTTTCAACATGTAATGTGAAAATTCTCTTAAAATTTGAAAGCTATACATTCAGGTGAACATGTAGAATGTAGAATTGGAAGATTTCATAGTCTCTAAAAGGAAGCACAATATTGAACTTTCTCTCTGGCTGGAAACTAATTCCAAGGTCACATCTTACTGACTATGCCCGTGGATTTTTTTCTTTAGTGAATACTTGTCATTTTCCACAGTAGTCTCGCAAATAGGCTGGTTCCCTGTTTTCCCATTAAGCCACCATTCATTTAGACGTCATAAAGTTTGTTTGTACTATGTGTATCTAATAAGGAATTCATTCCATACTTTGGCCTGGTGTTTTCACACAACGCTGACAGCTCTTTCCAACTTAGCTGGGTTTACTACATAAAAGCAAATTCTCCAACTGTTATAAGTAGGTATTTAAGCTCTTTTGCTACCTGATACTAGCTTAATCCGCTACTACATATTCCTCATCTTCATATACAATATACTAAATTTAAATAGAACAAATAATTTTCATGGTGGGCTACGGAAATGGCCTAATATATGTGAGAACCACATCACATGAATAACAGTAAAGGTGAGAGAGAGAAACACAGACACACAGACACACACACACACACACACACACAGAGTGTTTAACTATTCTGATAAAGAAGTCATTTATTCCATCCTCTATTTGGATTATGTTTCTATATATTAAGGTTGAAATTTTATTAGTTTTGATTAATAAAAATAAAATCCTACTGTTTTATGTAATTAAAGATAAGTGAATTATAATAGAACTGTTGCCTTATGTGTAAGTAATTTCTCCTTGTACTTGTGGTATCATCCTGAGTATGTTAGTCAGCTTTGTATCACTTCAGCAAATGCCTGAGAGAATTCAAATCGAAGGGAGGAAATTTGTTTGGACTTTCTGTTTGAAGGATTCTTAAAGGTCGCCTGATCTGAGCATTGTTAGGCCAGTGGCAAGACAGAAGTTCATAGAAAAATCAAATAGTAGAGGAAAGAAATTCAGACAGTGATGTGAGAGAGAGAGAGAGAGAGAGAGAGAGAGAGAGAAGATCGTCAGATATAGAGACGATAGATTCATTCTTTTCATAGCATTATCTGTCTCCAGTCCACTTAGATCCCTCATGATCACGTCATCACCCAAAGGCCTGCTTCTGAGCACTTCCTTGTTAGGCACCGAACCTTCAATATGTGAGCTTTGAGAGGGGGGACTTCAGATCTAAGTCACACTACTGGGATTAAGGTGTTGAAAGTAGACAACAAAGCTGAAATTTGAAAGGACCAGGTGGTGCCCTCTTGATTTTGTGCTTGAATTCAAGTAATGTTTCATGGTTACAAATTAAAGCACTGAGGAAACAGATATCAAAAAAGAAGTTAAAGAACTAAAGAAAGGTGTTTCTCAAAAACTCTGCTCTCAAGCATGGGTTCTTCTTGGTTCCTTCTTTGGAAGTTGCTAAATACCAGTTAAGAAGTAGGGCTTCATAGAGTTGTGAAACGGAGAAAATTCTACTATCTTTAACTCATGAGACCACTCATCATATTTCCGGGAAACTTTTTGTTATCCTGATGTTGAATGCAACCTTTTAAACTCACTTTTATTGAGTAGCTTCCACATATAGCTTTATATGTAACCTTTTATGATGTGTTTTATTGTATCTATACCATGATGGTCTTTACTGAATAGTCACTACCATAAATTTGTAAGGTAAGTAAAACATTTAAAGAAATGAGTATATAATTCCCCCTCATCTATCCCAAAATTCCTGCCTTGTTTTTTGTTAACGTATCACCTTAAAGGAAAAATGCATAAATTCACGGCAGAACATTAAATACCTAATAGAATACCAAGTCACCACTAACTAAGATGGTGGGCATTACACTGTCACTGGAAGCTATTTATTTCCCTCATGTACGAATAAGACTGTTAGATAGGATGTTCTTTAGTATGCACTGGTTGGGTACTGTAGTATACTAAAGTGCCAAATAATCCACATTCAGTACTTTCCAGTTTTGTGTGTGCCAAATAAGGATGTAGAATAACTCAGCTTGACTGAATGCTTAGGGTGTCAGAACACAATGCATGCTACCTTCAGGAACAGAATTATATTTGGAAGAGTTGGAGAAAAATCAATCTACTTCCTTTAGGAATGTGGCATATTTTAGGGCCTTATAGTTTCAGAAAAATACTGTTTCCTTGGCCTAGCATGTTGACATTTTATGGGAGTGTGTTACTGAATAATTAAAACTGGTATTAAGTCACTCTGAAAATTTTAAGCTTTATATCTCTTGCTTTGCCTTCTGGCAGCTGCAGCTTCTTCTTCTTTTTCTTCTTTTCTTCTTCTCTCCTTCTCCTTTTCCTTCTCCTTCTCCCCCCTCCCCCT
>NC_034604.1:26640603-26650185 GCF_900095145.1 Mus pahari | reverse complement strand
CTTCTTCTTCTTCTTCTTCTTCTTCTTCTTCTTCTTCTTCTTCTTCTTCTTCTTCTTCTTCTTCTTCTTCTTTTTCTTCTTCTCCTTCTCCTCCTTCTTCTCCTTCTCCTTCTTCTCCTTTTTCTCCTCCTTCTCCTTCTTTTCCTCCTTCTCCTTCCCCTTCCCCTCCCCCTCCCTCTCCCCTCCCCCTCTGGCACTAGAGATCAGACTCTGGCTCTTGTATTTGTCAGGTGGGTGAGTCTCAGGCTCAGGAATATTGGCAGCCTCCATCTTCTTTCTATCCATCTACAGTGATCCTTTGACTTTATAGTGTAGTATAATCCTTTCAAAGGAAATGAAGATCATAAGTTCCAAAGTTCTTCTGGCTGAAGATGTGACATTCAAAGAACTAGAGATCTGCAAAAATAAGTCAGTGATTTTGTAAATAATCATGGAGCTTTGGAGTTTTATACAGAAATACTATTGAAAGATAACTATTGAATCATATAATTTATTCAAACCTAAAAATAAAAAATTATATACTATGTAATTGTTACATCAACTGTTAGCAGATTAATGTTTTCTATCACCTAAGTTGACACAGGTATGTGCTGTCATGAAGAAGCTAACAAGAGAACAAAAAGTAATTTGAGAGCAGATGAAGAACAAAGACATTTTCTCATTGACCTTCTTTAGTCTCTTTCCAAAGCTAAACAACCAAAATAGCGTGCTCAACATGTGAACGTGCCCTTAATTTATGCCTTTAACTTGGTTCATATACTTAAGTGTGACATAAGCTTAAATATTAATGAATGCACAGATTGCAGCATAGCTGTCAAACTTGCAAATGTATGTGAATATATTTAGGAAGAATATAAGTTCAAGATCAAATTTCTTCAGTGAATGTGGAATGAACATCATCTGGGACTATTCCAGTTTCACCTGCTGCCATATCACTTCATATTACTTTAGAAATGCCATGCTTGATTGAGTTCTGTAGGCACAGGTGGCCTTGTATCAATAGTGTTTGATGATTTTGTGTATAGTCAGGAGACAGGAGGAGAAAATGTCATAGAGAAGCATGTGACTTTTTAGTAGAACTACATTATCAAATGAGAGGCACATTGTAATAAAACTTTTATCATTTGTAGAGCTGTTGATGAAAAAAGCATACTCCAGGCACCCACATTTTCTCATAATTTTCTTGAGTAAAAGGTCTGGCATCATGAACAACATTGAATTTCTTTAGAAAACATCTGTTTAAGATTTTGAATGAAAGTATGAGGCAAGAAAGTGGAGTTAGGATTGAACTTCTTTAAGTCTCATTGACTGTGTCAACAGTCTGAGTGTCAATGATGGGCACAAACCATTACATAAATTTGTCATACAGACCTCTGTTAAGCGTTTTTATTTCTAAGACTGAAGGTGGTGAAATCAATTACTTGAAGTTACTGATCGGTGTACTTACCTGCTAAACAGAAATTAGTACCCTCTCGTTAATATATTATTTAAAATTCTCAAGCTAGACATGGTCAGGCTAGAAGTTAATAAAGGTTATGTATTTTTTAAGCAGAAATTTTCAGTTAACTTTTTACTTTTGAGACTGTAATTATAACACTTCCCCTTCCCTTCCCTCTCTCCAAACCCTTCCCTCTTCTCCTCCTTGCTTTCTTTCAAATTTATGAATTACCTTTTCATTAATTATTCCATGCATACATGTATATACATATGTGTTTCTAAATATAATCTGCTCAGTTTGTATAATATTATACACACACACACACACACACACACACACACACACACACACACACTTTTAGGGCTGACCTTTTTATTTCTCCCACTCATTTCCTTTGTGCTTTGTGTAGGGTTGAGGCCCCATGGGCTTTAGGTACAGGAGTTGTTTGTAGATGTATCCATTGGGACTGAGCACTGCAAATTCTACATCTGTTGCGGATGGGCCTGGTGCTGTTCTTGTGAACTAATCTCCTAATAAATAAAGAAGCCAATCACTTGGCAAGTAGGCTGGACTTCTGGGTTGGACAGAGGAGGAGAGGAAGCAGGAGAGAGTTAGGTCCTTTTTGAATAGGGACATCAGAGGGGCAAGATGTAGCTGCTAGAGTTTTCCTGGTATCATGGAGGATCGGCAAGGATTTGCCATTGGAGGAATCAGATTTTAATAAGGCTTACAAGATTAGGTTTTAGTTGTTGTGCCCAGAGACTGGGTCACCATTGTTTCTGAACTAAGTTTGTGATGCATTTTCCTTCAGGTGGAGGCTTATCTGGGTTCAAGAGAGAAAAAGGTATGTTGGCAAAGCGTGGGTTTGCCAGATGTGTGCCACAAAGGCCGTGGGGGAGTTGAAGCATGGGGTTGGCATGGTAGCCACCCACCAGTGGGAACTTAGTGAGCTGGGTGGAAAGCTTTTGGAGTTCTGAGTCAGAGTCTTTATAAGATAATAACAGGTCTGCCATTGCCTGCCAGTGCACTGCCAGCCAGGCTGCCAGGGCAGAGAGCTGGAGGCACAAAGGCCAGTTTGTTTTTTTAATATTTCCCACAACACGCATCTTGATTGGCTGTGGTTTTCTGTAATGGTCTCTGTCTGTTGCAAAGAGAAGTTTCCTTGACGAGGGGGGAGGGCCACACTTACTGTGGGTATAAGGACAGATGCTTAGAATGTAGTTAAGGATTGAGCTGGTTTACTAAAGAGGCAGTGGTTCTTCTTCAAGACCCATGATGGCACTAGCCTTTAGCTAGGTTTCTAGTACCAGGCACAATTTCCCTGTTGTTGAGTGGACCAAATGTTCAATTAGAGAGATGCTTGTTAATGACTAAGGTATTCATGGCATTGCTGTACCTGTAGGCTTATCATGCCATGCTGGTCTTTGGGGGGTGGTTCTTAGGCATCTTAGCTGGGTAGGACTGGCAGTTGTTTCCTTCCTTTGAAAGCTCACATGATGCCTTCTCTTACCATGCCTCAAAGAGGAGGCATTCAAGTCAATTCTAGCTTGGGGCCTCTGAGCCCTGTGTTTGAATAAGCAGCTTTTATAAGTTCAATGAAATCAAAAGCATCAAAGAGATGATTTCAAAAGTCATAAAAAGGTGGCAGCCTATCCACTAACTAGCTATGTGACTTTGAATGTCAGTTGTTTTCATATTCTGAACAAAAGAATGCAAATAAATCAATGATTTCCAAATGTGTTATGTGAAATCAATGACCATATATTCTAGTTTTCTTAGAAAATAGTTTGTGTTAATTTTTGACCTCATTGGGTTTATTCACTAAGTAATTGTGTTATTTTTTCACTTTAAAAGTGTTCTATTAGGACAATAATTTATATATGAGTCTATTTTTGGATTGGGAAGGAAAAACATTATACTTATATAGTATTATAAAAAAGATATTTATAGCTTAATAAATATCACATGAATTATATCTCATTTACATATAAGATAGGGATCACAAATAAATTCAATAACCAAAATTAATATTTAATCATAGTTAATTTTGTTTTACTGATAGTAAGTTACTGATGTTGAATCTTACTGGTATAAAAATATGGCTCTGAAGTATCCTTTGGAACATATTTCTACCTGTGTCATCTCAATAATTGTATCTCTATATTGTTTATATGGTTCTTACCAATAGTGGCTTTGTTGATTTTTGAAGAGAAATCTATTTTCAGATTTTTACCAAATTATATCAGTACCTAATTACTGGATGCAATTTAAAGTGGAAATTAACTGGCAATATTAAAACTGTTTGATTAATATTGTAATTTTTTTGAATTATATTAAAATTGCAATGAAATCTAATCAAGTCTAATTCAGAGCATATAAACCTTATCTAAGAAGCACAATATATTAAGTATCCTTGAGTCACTACTAAGAGAGGTTACTGGTGGGCCTGATTGAGGCATTCTTTGGCCTGGGAACTCCACACACCTCCTCCATGGTGGGTTATGTCGATCTCACCAACACATTAAAGGCACAAGTACAGGAACGTGACAAGTAGATACCGATTTGGCCTAAAACATTTTATGGTGCTAAGTAAGTAAGCACAAGCCTGATAACCCAAGTTCAGTTCTCAGGACCTATGTGCAATGCCTGGCACCATGGTGAGCACTATAAGCTCAGCTTTCTTCTGCTGAGATGGGAGGTAGAGGCAGAAGAATAACCTGGCAAAATCACAGGCCGGCTCTCCAGAAATACAAAGAGTAGCCAAGCAAACAAGAGAAACCTTGCATCGACAAGGTCAAAGGAGAGAATCCATTCTCTAAAATAATGCTCTGGGCTTTGCACACATGCCTTGGGACATGTGTACCTGTACATACAGATGCTGCCCACGGAACATTTTCTCTTTTAAATGAAAACTTGTTCTATAGAAAACTCAGCAAATGATCAGAATGTGCTTAAATGTCAGATTGAGAATCAATACAATCAGAGATTAAAGTCATAGTTCAGTGAAATAATGGATTAGACATCATTGTGAGACAAAACTTGAGTGTTTTGCTTTTGAAGAACTTGGATCAAGTATAAACAAGATGAATATATAATAAATAAACAGTTACTTTAGTATGTATTAAGAGAACCAGATGGTATGTACTTACTGGATAAATGTAGTAGTTTAAGAATTTCCTATTTAATAACCTTAGCAAATGTAGTGATATTATTTAGAATGTCATGGGAAACTGAAGCAAATTATATTTACAAGTTATTTGCACCAAAAATGTATAATATGCATCATCTCCTTGAAACTCAAAACCAGTATCCAAAATGAAGATATTATAGATAACCCTTCTTAACTCAAATATAAATGTACCAGATAAATGGATTCATTGTTGTAGAAATCACATGTCTTCAAGTGAGTAATCTCTCCTCACGTGTACAGATTAATAAAGGAAAAACCATTTAATAGCACTTGTGTAGCTCTGGCTAAAGCTCAACGAGAAGCAGCCTCAAATGAAAGATTTTATTAGTTTGTGAATCTTAGGTTTATGCATTCTACATATGCTGTCATCCTTAAATATCTTTTGGGTCTATCCCTATGTTACAGCTACACCTTGAACAAAAGCAAGAGACTGCAAGTCTGGCCACTTGGTGGATGCCCCCTTGAGCTGTGCCCCTTAGAGGCATGTTCTGTTATATGAGGAAAGGTCTATTGGTCTGTTGTAATTTAGCAAGTCTCTTTTGTTATAAGGAAGGAGCCTAATTGGAAGTCAACTTTGTTAAATAAACAGTAGCAGAAATCTATCTTTTTCTTCTTCTTTTTTTTTAATTGGATATTTTATTTATTTACATTTCAAATGTTATCCCCTTTCCTGGTTTCCACTCCACAACACCCCTATCACATTCCCCTTGCCCCCTGCTTCTATGAGGGTACTCCCCCACCCACTCACCCACTCCTGCCTCCCCTACACTGGGGCATAGAGTCTTCACAGGACCAATGGCCTCTCCTTCCATTGATGCCAGATAAGGCCACCCTCTGCTACATATGCAACTGGAGCCATAGGTCACTCCATGTGCACTCTTTGGTTGGTGGTTTAGTCCCTGGGGGGGTCTGGTTGGTTGATATTGTTGTTCTTCCTATGTGGTTGCAAACCCCTTCAGCTCCTTCAGTCCTTTCTCTAACTCCTCCACTGGGGTCCTCATGCTCAGCCCAATGGTTGGCTGCAAGCATCCACCTCTGTATTTGTCAGACTCTGGCAGAGCCTCTCAGGAGACATTCTAATAAACTGTCCTTGCTTCTGCTGTTACCCAGTTCCTTGTTTTTGGATCCCTCTGTTGGTGGCTATAAAACTCAAAATCTACCTATATAGAAAATTCAGGGACCTGCAGGGAGCGGAGATTTCTGAGTAAGTTTTGGCTACACTTAATAGGTAACAGGGACAGCTATTAGCATTTGGTCACAGCGTGCTACAAATTATATTTTTAAATCTAAATCCAATCAGGTCTTTCTATAAATATGTTATGTATCTAACATGCACAAGAGATTATATTAAGAAAACTTACAAATTCTGAGATAACCTTATCAACATGGTACTCTTACAATGTTGGAATTAACCACAGAGAACACTGCGTCCTCCAGTACTTTGAATATCCTTGATTTTTTACCTCTTGAGAAGCTTCAACGAGTGAGGATAACATATCAAGAAAACAGAAGGAAAGGTTAAAACTAACAAAGATGCCAACATACAATGCTGAGTAAACCAGGACAGTCTGTTTTCACTGAAAAAGGCAAAAAGTCGAGAAGTAGGCTTTGAGGCAAGGACAGAGTGTTCTTTGAGTGTCTCAAGCATTTGTTCAGATTGTAAGCTGAGAATCTGCTACGTAGAGCTGATCTAACAAAAACTAAACTAAAACTAAAGAAAAATACATATCAATTAGGTAAGAAGATGGGCATCTTTTTTTAAAAGAGTATGAAACAATATAGGTGTGAAGTTATGTGAAATCTATCCATTTTTATTGCTACTGTCTATACAATGAAGGGATTTAGTATATTTAGTATTGTTGTCCTACCAAATGTAGCAAAGAAAACATTTAATTTGTGAAATGCATTAGAAGAGCTAACTACCAACATTTGGTTTGTTTATAGACAGCAGAGTAGATATCAAGTAGTATATGTGATTAATTATCGAAGAAATTCTAATGATATCCGTGATAGCGGTCCAGAGAGTAGAGAGAGCATAGCCAAAACACATGAAGGAAATTAAACAAAGCTACCCAAACTTTCAATTTTCAAGAAATTTTTTTCTTGGTTTGATAATGCGTTACATAACCGTATTTACCATATGTTTTGAAAACTAGGGCTGGAGAGATGGCTTAGTGGTTAAGAGCACTGACTGCTCTTCCAGAGGTCCTGAGTTCAATTCCCAGCCACCACATGGTGGCTCACAGCCATCTCTATAGGGAACTGATGCCCTCTTCTAGTGTGTCTGGGAACAGCTACAGTGTACTCATAGAAATAAAATAAATCTTAAAAAAAAAAAAAAAAACCAAAACAACCCAAAACCTAGATATTACAAAAGAAAACGAGTGTAATTTCCTGGCCTCTGTGTGGTGATTTGTTTTTGTTATGTCTAAGTTTAAAAGTATCACTATAAAAATATTTTCTTAAACTACTCTATATTGCTAAATGAATTTTTTACAATAAAAGCCCGGGCTCCCCCAAACTCAACAAGCAAGACTCAGCCACCCATCTCAAACACATCCATTATGGAGGTATTTCAATAGTATAAAGAGATTTATTCAATGTGGGCACATTGAGAATAGGGACAGCCTGGGCAGTGGTGGCACATGCCTTTAATCCCAGCACCTGGGAGGCAGAGGCAGGCGGATTTCTGAGTTCGAGGCCAGCCTGGTCTATGGAGTGAGTTCAAGGAAAGCCAGGCTACACGGAGAAACCCTGTCTTGAAAAATCCAAAAAAGATAGCCTTAAAACATAAACTATTCAAATAAGCTATTGTTATTACAGCTGAAATACAATTGAGAGTATGACTATCCACAGAGAATAATATTAACCTACATATTTAAAGAGAAACTTGACATGTTGAGGTTACTATTTGGTGTAGGAGAAGGTAGCTGTTATATGATTTGTTGCGAACTAGCAAATAGGATTAATCGCTACTCATTTATGAAGAATGCTGATGCTGCCTTTGCTGGATAACTCAGGCTCCTTTTCTCAAGTGTCAGATGTCTTTGTGATACACATTATCTGGCTCAACAACTTTCCAAGGTTACTATATTTATGAAGATGAATCATCTGTCACTGCTGAGTGACAGTGACAGTTAAAGTTTTATGGTCAGTGCTGAAAAGCCGTGAAGGATCAGCTCTTACAGTTTTTCAAATAAAATTATAAAAAATTTAGGCTCATGCTCGTAATGACCTAATCTTGTACTATGACAATCGGTGTTCTGTCACAGTAACAGTGATTCTGTTGTGATTGATGTAGAAGGAAATGGGGTTTGTTTATGGTGTTGAAGGGTCAGTTTATGGTCGTTCGGTGCCTCTCCTCTAGTCTTGTGTCAAGGCACCCAGCAGGTAGCTCCTCTGACATCCCAATAATGAAGTAAATTTGGACACCAGGAAACACACTCTCCTTCAAAGCATGTACTCAGGGACCAAAGGCATCCTTTGGGGGCTCAAATCTTACTGTTTCAACTGCTTTCAGTGGGCCAAGGCTTAAAGCCATGGGCTTTGGCAGGCATTTAACTTTCAGGTTAGAGCATATGTAAACCTACCTTGTAAACTTCTGTTCTGTTTTAAACTGGTGAAAATAGAGGCTGAACTTTTGGGAAATTTCCTTAGAAAACAATAAATGTCAATCATTCTTTGTAACATTTCTCTTGATTTAGTGTGAGAAATCTAACTGTACAGCTTAACATCTACTGAGAGTTTCTTATGCTCTTAACCTTATGCCACAAGTGTTATCTAATGTGACCAAACTGATTTATTACTGTGAATATTTCATATGTAGCTGTAGGATGTCTAAGAGAGATGTTTGAGGAGAAGAAATGTAGACAATACATTTAAAAAACAGAGTATTTTTGTTACTAAATCATAAAGCTCTTTCAATGTGAGAATATGCAGTAGTGACAGCCAATCCAGTGACCTGACAGATGGCACCTAATGAGGTGTTTCTAAATTCCACATTCATTTCAAACTGCCAATGAGTGGCCAGTGTCAATCAGCTGTGACAGGTATGAAGGCATGATCTGAGAACTCATGAGAGTGGGAATCCAAGGCATCACAGGACAGAGGTCCAAGAATCTCAGTGAATACACAGAAGTAAGCAGAAACAAAGGGGGTCTGGTCCTGCTCTCAGGGAAAAGAGAGACTAGAATAAAGCAATAAAATCCATTATTGTAAATACATTCTTTTTACTATCTTCTTAATTATTTTGGCAAGCTCTAATTTTTCAATAAACCAATTTTGGAAGGACCATCATACAGTATCTTTACATACACATACATAAAATTTGTGTGTGCTTCATACATCTCTTTTCAGTTTCCATGTCAATAAATGGAATATATATATACACATTTGTTATTGATTTTCTTCATAGAAGACACCAGTAGATTTCAAATGAGGATGAAGAATAGAGGATAGACATTATTGACATTAACATGCATGATTAGAGAATTCTATTATTATCTGAAGATCAATGTATACATGGAATATTCTGAACAACATACTATGCAGAGTTTCAGTTGACATGCTCTTGACAAATGTCTTCACATTCGAGGCATCATGTATTTATTGTCAGACAGTCCATCAGTAATGGAAGCTACCACCTTTCCATGTGCCTTTTACAGACTGATAGGAGTGAGAAAAGAAGATGCTGCGAGGATGTGGAGAAAGAGGAACACTCCTCCATTGCTGGTGGAATTGCAAGCTTGTACAACCACTCTGGAAATCAGTCTGAAGGTTCCTCAGAAAACTGGACATAGTACTACTGGCAGATCCAGCAATACCTCTTTTAGGTATATAGCCAGAAGATGTTCCAGCTGGTAATAAGGACACATGCTCCACTATGTTCATAGCAGCCTTATTTATAATAGCCAGAAGCTGGAAAGAACCCAGATGTCCCTCAATAGAGGAATGG
>NC_034604.1:26630918-26632485 GCF_900095145.1 Mus pahari | reverse complement strand
TGGAGTCCAGCTTCTTTAGCTCTTTGTATATATTGGATATTAGTCCTCTATCAGATTTAGGATTGGTAAAAATCCTTTCCCAATCTGTTGGTGGCCTTTTTGTCTTATACCTTACAGAAGCTTTGCAATTTTATGAGGTCTCATTTGTCAATTCTTGATGTTATAGCACAAGCCATTGGTGTTCTGTTGAGAAAGGAAAAGGACCTCTTAACATGGATTCATACCATGTATACATGTGTTCTGTGTTTTCAGTCTTTAACAGAGCCTGCAACCTTTCGCTGAGAAGTTTAGAGTAGGGTCAGGAAAAACACACACAAATGAGACCATTGACCTGCCTGAGCTCTGAGATCACAGATAAGGCAAATGTGAGTGAGTATCTGTAGGACAGAAGTCTGTACCGTTCTTTCATCACTATTACTATATGGAAACAAGTGAGCACATCTTCTACCATGTTAACCCACCCATCATGTTGCATAGATGTATTTATGAAGTCTTTTTTTTCCATATCAACCCTTGTCTCCACTAAACTAGCAACCCCCATTTCCATTCAAAGCTTCCCTTTGCCCTACTTCCCCCTCCCAGATTTCCATCATTCACTGCTAATTGGATCACTAACATTAACATCTCTCTCATTCACAGCTAATTGGATCACTAACATTAGCATCTCTCTCCTAGTTCTCTCTGCTGAGGGTTTGCTTCCATGCTATCTTACTTCCATTGATGATTATTCTAAAGCATTGTTGATGGCTGGCTAGTCTGAATCACTGTTCTGATTTTGATCATAATTAACATGCACAAGACAAAAACCTGTGTCCGCTAATAAACTGATTGGTTTACAAATGACTTCTTTAAATCTAATTTTCTATGGAACTTTGAACTGAAATTCTGCTATTTTTAACAAATATCCTTGGCCAGGATTTTCTGCAGCAATAACAATCCATTCAGATTTATTTGTTAAAGCTAGAAGCTATTAAATCTAACATAATTTTCTGAATCTTTCCGGGATACCAGTTCACACTGAAACATACAAAATTCCTGCAATGAAAATATATGGAAAATTATAATAGAGTAAAATTTGTTTTTAAAGTAGACAATTAGGTTTTACTTTTAGGAGATCTCTTAGAAGGCACATGCATCTTTTTCTCTAAACCTTCTTTGGATCCAGAAGGGAAACTGAATATACACAGATTTAGAGCCCTTTATATGATATGTCTCCTCATCACCTTGAGCTATTTGTCTTAGTGTGCATCCTTTTGAGTGGTTCCAGATTCCTTCCCCTGTTTCTCGTAGTTTTTTTAGGGATGACTCTGACCTATTTAACCATTTGGGGCCTGTTCTCTCTTTATCTACTTGGATGGGATTCAGCTCAGAAGGCACTAGTAGAATCTCAGAAAGGAAATGATAGTGGTAACTGAAATTCTTGTAAGAGTTTCTCAAGCAGTTCACATTATTTTAATTATTTTAATTCATAATTATTTCTTCTATGTTTGTGCCACCCTGATTTGTGTGTGTGTGTGTGTGTGTATACATATATATATATATATATATATATATATATATATATATA
>NC_034604.1:26629230-26630903 GCF_900095145.1 Mus pahari | reverse complement strand
TATATATATATATATATATATATATAGACACACACCATAATATATACATATATATATAATATAATATACACATAGGTATATATATATATATATATATATATATATATATATATATATTATACATATGACACACACACACACACACACATATGGGTTGTGTGTGTCTTAGGATAACTGTTGCTATGATAAAACACCATGACCAAAAGCAACTTGGGAAGGAAAGGGTTTATTTCATTCACAGTTCCATATATCAGTTTATCATTAAAGGTGGTGGTGGTGGTGGAGACTTACATAGGGCAGGAACCTGGGGGCAGGAACTGATGCAGAGACCACGGAGGATGGATGGTATTTACTGATTTGTTCCCTATGACTTCCTCAGACTGCTTTCTTATACCCAGCTCCGCCAGCCCAGGATGGCTTCTCCACAATCCCCCATTGATCACTAACTAAGAGTATACCTAAAAGTTGCATCATTTGAAGCCTTTTTCTCAATTGAGATTTCCTACTCACTCATGACTCTAGCTTCTGTCAAGATGATTTGAAAGTACCCAGTATAACTGATCCATTGCCAATTTGACAAACAAACATACCAATTTCCTTCCATTTCTCAATTATCTCTGGGATGGAATGTTAATATTTATATCACAATATAAAACATAAATAACTTAAAAAGTCCCCCGCAGTCCTTACAAATTCAAACACATTAAAAGTTTTCTTTAGAATATCTCATCTCTTGAAAAATCCAAAAAATCTATTTTAAAAGTCCCTTTCCTTGGTGTGATTCTGTCCTGAATGTCTGTTCTGTGGAACAATATCCAGTTTTCCTTCTGGCTTCTCCAACACTGAAGTACGTACCTCCACCTCGTGGAAGACTCCTTGGACATGGACATGAGTCCTCTTAGGCCTGAAAACTACCCTTTTGGTTGTGAACTAAAGGCTGACAAAGACAATCACTTTAAAGTGGATAATAATGAAAAAGGGCACCAGTTACTTTAAGAACAGTCAGTTTAGGATCAGGGGCAAAAGATGAATTACATATTGTAGAGGCAGAAGCGATGAACTATGAAGGCAGTCCAATTAAAGTAACATTGGCAACTCTGAAAATGTCAAACAACTAACAGTTTCCCTTGGGGGCTTTGAAATTACACCAAGGTTGAAGTGTGGTTCAGGACCTGTGCACATTAGTAGGCAGCACCTAGTAGCTGTAGAGGAAATGCCGAGTCTGAAGATGAAGATGAGGAGGATGTAAAAAAACTCTTAGGCATGTCTGGAAAGCAATCTGCTACTGGAGGTGGTAACAAGGTTCCACAGGAGAAAAAAGTAAAACTTGATGAAGATGATGAGGAGGTTGAAGAAGAAGATGATGATGATGACGATAACAATGATTTTGATGCAGAGGAAACGGAAGAAAAGTTTCCAGTGAAGAAATATGTACGAGATACCCCAGCCAAAAATGCACAAAAATCAAAGCAAAATGGAAAAGCAAAATGAAAAACCATCAATACCAAGACCTTCAAAAAAATAGGAAAAAGTCAAGAGTCCTTCAAAAAACAGGAAAAAACTCCTAAAACACCAAAAGGACCTAGTTCTTTAGAAGACATTAAGGCAAAAATGCAAGCAAGTATAGAAAAAGGTGGAAGCCAAGTTCATTAATTATGTGAAGAATTGTTTCC
>NC_034604.1:26626184-26628010 GCF_900095145.1 Mus pahari | reverse complement strand
CTGGCTGTCCTTTTTATAATGCAAAGTGAGAACTTTCCCTACTGTGTTTGATAAATGTTGTCCAGGTTCAATTGCCAAGAATGTGTTGTCTAAAATGCCTGTTTAATTTTCAAGGCTGGAACTCTACCCTTTACTTGGTTTGAAGTATGTATGGAATGTTAGGATAGGACATAGTCACAGTGGTGGTCAGATGTGGAAATGGCAGTGAGACAAAAATATACATGTGAAATAAGCTCAGTCTTTTAATAAAGTAAAGTAAAAAAAGTTAAAAGTCTTTCAGATGGGGGATCCTTACAAAAATCAAAATTAAGTTAAATACGATCTCCAAGAGGGAAGAGCTAGGGCACAGTTACATTCTGAACAAAGCAAAACCGAACAGTGTAAGTAGTGTGATGGCCACTCTAGGTGGGACCAGGAGTGGATGTGATGGCCACTCTAGGTGGGACCAGGAGTGGGGGCTATTGCTGAGATCTAGAGATAAAGAATGTGAGTTAGGGTTTGAGCTCTCTGACTTATACATAGTTTTGTAAGTGTCTCACCTTATGTCCGCCAAGTAGGAACCAGTGGATTTGTTATACTGAACATTTAGTCCACAGATACTGGTTTGCTGAAAGCAATGCTTCATGTTCTCTTTGGGCATGTTTTTACTGGAGTATGGCCAAAGGATGCTTTTGGGGGGATGAATGAGAAAATAAACACTATATATCACAGTAAATTCATGAGAGTTGGGTTCTGCACATAGTGATCATAGTGCAGAAGTGCTACTGAGACATTTAGACGCTTTAATGGATAGCTATGATGACTGCTACTATACTGTTCTGTGGGGATTAAATTGGAATAGTGCTCACTTGGATGGGTGAATTTAAACACATTAAAAATCTATCCGACTATACAAACACATTAGGTATTGCAATTAGGGGCCTATAGGATTGACACAGAGCTGATTATATTTTTGAAAGATAATCTTCTGGGTGAGGGAGATAGTTTAATTAAAAAGGGCTTGCCTCATAAGCATAAAAACAGAAATCAGTTCAGATCCTCAGAACCCATGTTGAAAGCTTAGCACAGCAGCACACACCAGTAAACCCAATGTTGTGCAAAGGGAAGCAGAGATGATTCCTTGGAAACTCATGTGCCAGTGTGGTGGTTTGAATAGGTTTGGTCCCCATAAACTCATATGTTTGAATGGTTAGTCACAGGGAATTACACTATTAGGAGATTTGTCCTAATTAGAATAGGTGTGGCCTCTTGGGAGGAAATATGTCACTGTGGGGGTGGGCTTTGAGGTCCTATGCTCAGGCTCTGACCAATGTGGAATAACAGTTCTTTTCTGGTTGCTTTTGGATCAAGATAAAGAACTTTTGGCTCTTCAGCACAATTTATGCCTGAATGCTCCCATGTTTCTTGCCCTGATGACAATGGACAGAACCTATGATACTGTAAGCCAGCCCCAATTAAATGTTTTCATTTATAAGAGTTGTCTTGGTCATGGTGTTATTTCACAGCAATGGAAACAACCCTAACTAAGATAGCCAGTTACCCTGGATTACATGGTAAAGTTCTTCATCAATGGTAAGATAGCACTGTCTTAAAAAAAAGAAAGAAGGCACATGAGGACTTGATGTGTTCTTGGATTCTGTTTGTGAGAATTTTATTGAGAATTTTTTGCATTGATATTCATAAGGGAAATTGGTCTGAAGTTCTCTTTCTTTGTTGGGTCTTTGTTTGGTTTAGGTATCAGAGTAATTATGTCATCATAGAATTAATTGGGTAGAGTACCTTCTGTTTCTATTTTGTGAAATAGTTTGAGGAGTATTGGAATTAGG
>NC_034604.1:26622539-26625679 GCF_900095145.1 Mus pahari | reverse complement strand
ATGAGTTTTCCTCTTTGAACTGTTTTCATTGTGTCCCATAAGTTTGGGTATGTTGTGGCTTCATTTTCATTAAACTCTAAAAAGTCTTTAATTTCTTTTTTTATTTCTTCCTTGACCAAGGTATCATTGAGTAGAGTGTTGTTCAGCTTCCATGTGTATGTGGCCTTTCTATTATTTACGTTGTTATTGAAGATCAGCCTTAGTCCATGGTGATCTGATACAATGCATGGGATTATTTCAATAAATTTGTATATGTTGAGGCCTATTTTGTGACCGATTATATGGTTAATTTTGGAGAATGTACCATGAGGTGCTGAAAAGAAGGTATTCCCTTATGTTTTATGATAAAATGTTCTAAAGAGGTCTGTTAAGTCCATTTGTTTCCTAACTTCTGTTCATTTCACTGTCTCTGTTTAGCTTCTGTTTCCAAGATCTGTCCATTGATGAGAGTTGGGTGTTGAAGTCTCCCACTATTATTGTGTTAGGTGCAATGTGTGCTTTGAGTTTCTTTTTATGAATGTGGGTGCCCTTGCATTTGGAGCACAGATATTCAGTTCTGAGAGTTCATTTTGGTAAAGTTTATTTTTGATGAGTAAGAAGTGTCCCTCCTTATCTTTTCTTTGATAACTTTAGTTTGAAAGTTGATTTTATTTGATATTAGAATGGCTATTCCAGCTTGTTTCTTCTGACCATTTGCTTGGAAAATTGTTTTCTAGCCTTTTATTATGAGGTAGTGTCTGTCTTTGTCCCTGAGGTGGGTTTCCTGTATGGAGCCAAATGTTGGGTCCTGTTTGTGTAACTAGTCACTTAGTCTATGTCTTTTTATTGGGGAATTGAGTCCATTGCTATTAAGAGATATTAAGGAAAAGTTGTTGTTGCTCCCTGTTATTTTTGTTTTTAGAGTTGGAATTTTGTTCATGTAACTATCTTCTTTAGGTTTGTTGAAAGATTACTTTCTTGCTTTTTCTAGAGCTTAGTTTCCCTCTTTGTGTTGGAGTTTTTCCTTTATTATCCTTGAAGAGCTGGATTTGTGGAGAAATATTATATACATTTGGTTTTGTCATTAATGGTACTTTGGTTTCTTCATCAATGGTAATTGAGAGTTTTGTTGGGTATAGTAGCCTGGCTTGGCATTTGTGTTCTCTTAGGGTTTGTATGACATTTGCCCAGGATCTTTGTCTTTCTTAGTCTCTGGTGAGAAGTCTGGTGCAATTCTGATAGGTCTGCCTTTATATGTTACTTGATCTTTTTCCCTTACTGTTTTTAATATTATTTTTTTGTTTTGTGCATTTGGTGTTTTGATTATTATGTGATGGGAGGAATTTCTTTTCTGGTCCAAACTATTTGGAGTTCTGTAGGCTTCTTGTATGTTTATGGGCATCTCTTTTTTTAGGTTGGGGAAGTTTTCTTCTATAATTTTGTTGAAGATATTTACTGGCCCTTTAAGTGGGAAATCTTCCTTCTTGTCTGTATCTATTATCCTTAGTTTTGGGCTCCTCATTGTGTCCTGGGTTTCCTGGATGTTTTGGGTTGAGATCTTTTTGTATTTTGCATTTTTTGATTGTTGTGTCAATGTTTTCTATGATATCTTCTACACCTGAGATCCTCTCTTGTATCTCTTATATTCTGTTGGTGATGCTTGCATCTATGACTCCTGACTTCTTTCTTAGGTTTTTTCTATCTCCAGAGTTGTCTCCCTTTGTGATTTCTTTATTGTTTGTACTTCCCATTTTTAGATCCTGGATGGTTTTGTTCAATTCTTTCACCTGTTTGGTAGTGTTTTCCTGTAACTCTTTAACGGATTTTTGGGTTCCTCTTCAGGGCTTCTACCTGTTTACCTGTGTTCTCCTGAATTTCTTTAAGGGATTTATTTATGTCCTTCTTATAGTCCTCCACCATCATCATGAGAAGTGACTTTGGATCTGCTTTTCTGGTGTGATGGTGTTTTCAGGACCTGCTATAGTTGGAGGTTTGGGTTCTGATGATGCCAAGTATACTTGGTTTCTGTGACTTCTGTTCTTAAGCTTGCTTCTCACCATCTCATTATCTCAAGTACTTGTTGTCCTCAATATATCTGATTGGTGCCTGTCCTTCCTGTAATACTGGTTGAGTCAGAACTCCTCAGAATCCAGCTTTCTCTGTGATCCTGTGATTCCAGGAATCTGTGAACCTGAGATTCTGGGTGTGTCAGGGTTCTTGGCGGTTAAGCTTCCTCTGAGACCCTGAGATCCTGGTGTGACCAAACTCCTGGGATCCTGGGGTCCTGGGATCCTGGGATCCTAAGATTCTGTGTGTGTTGGAGCTCCTAGAAGTGGTACCTCCTCTGGGGACTGTGGGGCTGTCCTCTGAGTTCGAAACCAAGGTAGACTAGCATTGACCAGAAGAAACCTGAGCTGCTGGTTGGTTGGGTTTCCTGTGTCCCTGCTCCTTCTGGCCCCAGCCCCTCATGATTGGTTTGGAACAGATGTTGTGTTCCACTCACCAGCGATCCTAAGATCCTGGGCATGCTAGTGTACCTGGGGGTGGGGGTGTGGAGAGCCCTCTGGGGATTATGGGACTGTCTGCAGATTTCATGCCCAAGGTGGCCCAGAGCTGGCTCTGACCATAAGGAACGTCTTTATTTCTTTTAGACAGGGTCTTAGATACATATTGGGCATGGGTTTGGATCTAAAAGCACACGTTTTCTATTGGCTTGTTCTGAGATGTGAGGGTTGACTCATCTGCACGGGTGGGGGGAGGCTTTGGCATGGTGCCCCTACATGACTATCAAGGTCCTCTCCATGAGTTACTATGGCTATATGACAGGGACCTGGTCAGGAGTAGGTGAAATGCCTACCATTCTTAGGTTTGATGATCTGGGGCTTCTAAACCCACTCAAGCTTACCAAGTTTCCAGGCACAGTCCACTGACTCGCAGATATAGCCATCTATTTCCCTTCTATCTGCATTTTTTCATTACATAATATTTTTATTGATTATTTTAGAATTTCACATCATGCAAGCTTATTATACTTACCAATCCTCCCAGGTCTGCTCCTTCCACTCTTGTTGCCTGCCAAAGAAGAAGAAGAAGGAGAAGAAGAAGAAGAAGAAGAAGAAGAAGAAGAAGAAGAAGAAGAAGAAGAAGAAGAAGAAGAAGAA
>NC_034604.1:26617478-26622289 GCF_900095145.1 Mus pahari | reverse complement strand
GGACAGCAAGTCTGATTGATTAAGCTGTCAAATTTTTATTGTTCCCAGCAGGTTTTATGCCCACAGAAGCAGGGTATGGGAAGGGGGATGATGCAGAACCGGTTTGTTTCTGGGGGAACACACCTGTTTCCAAAAGCAGGATATTGGCTAAGTAAAAAGTTCAGCAGGAGGAACAGAACAGAATGGGTTGCTAGGTACCTGTCCACAAGATCTATAGCTATTTGTTCTTAACTGGGGGTAGTACTTTTCCATAGAGGCCTCAACTTTTCCCCACAGAAATCTCAACTAAGCTAGTACTTTTCCACTAAGGCCAAAACTTTATAAATAAGCACTTATGGCTGACAAGGAAGTTGACATTCAAACAGGGTCACTCTCAACAAAGGAGGAGAAGGAGGAGGAAGAGCAAGAGGAGGAGGAAGAGGAGGAGGAGGAGGAGGAGGAGGAGGATGATGATGATGATTCAATTTTTGTTGCCCATATATTCACTGCAGCATGGTCAAGCATCTAGTGTCCAGCCCCTTAAAGAAAACTGCATCTTTTCCCATTCATACCCCTTCCAGAAATAATCAGCTGTGGAGAGCTACACTTCAGTATCCTCATCACAATCTTAACAGTTCTCTTTAATGTCTTTCTGTCTAGGTTTATTATGTTACTTATTTTGGTGTTGGAGTGAGGGTGGGAGTAGGGGTTGTCACAGAAGCCGTCTATGTCCTACTTTCTTAACTGTGTGTCTGAAGTCATCTACACCACTTCAAAAGTAGCTTTCTTTTTCTTTACAGTCAGTGGTGGCAGGATCATGGACTTCCACGTGGTTTATTGGTGTCAATACAGACCACAGACCTCCACATGGTCTCAGGTGACAGTATGTGCCACAGACTTCAGCATGATCTCCAGTGGCAGTACAGATCATGGACATCAGTACAGCCTTCTGCTGCAGCACAGGCCAGGGACACCATCACAGCCCTCGGAGGCAACACAGGCTGCTTACCAGATCAGAAGTTTTACTCCCAACTCTAAGGTATAACATCAAAACAGATTATTGGAAGTCGGGTAGGTTGAGGAGTAACAGTGGGTTGATTGGGCTTTGCTGGGTCAAGCACCATCAGTAAGCAGTACTTTTCCTTCCACCAACAAGGTAGAGAAGAAGTAGGGTGAGCATAGTAAAGGAGAGCTCAGCTTGCCTTGAGGCTCTGGTGCATGGTGACTGTTGATGTAACATTCACATTGCTCTCCAGCTATGACAAACACATTTTGGGTCAATTCAAACTTCTGAGCGATTATTCTAGTTTCTGAACTTTAAATTCCTACCAAACCTCAGATCTCTGTACTGCCCCTTGGCACAGTGACATATATATCCCTAACTATAGAAGGCATCTTCTTTAAGGCCCTAAGATGGCATAAATATAGACTGTGGGAAAAATGAGTTTATTACAGCACCCACCTAAATTCTATTGGTTGAGAAAATGGGAGCCCACTCACGGACATGAATTGAAAGACATGAGCAGAAGAGAAGCTTTGCCTTACTCAACTTGTGTATGAGGTTCCTGAAGGATCCATATAACTGGTACATTATCTACCACCATGCCATAGCAGATGATGGGGCATCTGAGAATAACATGTTTTGTTACATGCCCTCATAGAACTATGACGTAGGATCTGAGTCTCAGCCTCAGTAGCTTTGGATGGATTGCTAATCATCTGCAAACCTTCACTTCTCCTTATTAGGTGTGGGTGTTAGTCTTTGCTCAACACGTGTGTAAGGGCGAACAAAATGAGATGGTGCCTGCTGCTGCAGAATCAGGAGGAGAGGTGTGAGTTGCACATCCAGGTCTGTGTCTAGACATACTTTTTAGTTTCTCTAAATACTCCTGCACCCCATCAACTATACACTCTTCCCAGAAGTATGAAAGGGTAAAAGGGATTCTCTCTTAGAAGGTTAATGCTGGTCTCCTCATAACACTGTTAAGTTTTACTTTACTGTACATTACAGTCTAGGTGGTCCCCAGTACTTCATCCATTTAACAAAAGTTCTTTCCAGGTAAATTAAGAAGTTTGCAAAGGTTAATATTTAATGGAGGCAAAATATAGCTTTTGGCCAATTCATCTGATTTCCCATTGTTTCCTTCTATTTTAAAGCTGGATTCCAGTTTACCATGTATATGTATATCTACAAATATACTTATATGATGAATATGTATATGAACACATACATATATATATATGATTACACACACACACATACACAATTTTGCTCTTTGTATAGATACAGTGAATTTTTCTATGTAGTTATTTTTCTGTTTAGAACTAATCAATTTGATTTTTGACCCATCAAAAATGAACTAGTTTGTTATCTAATATGTACTGATCAAGCACATATTTTATATTAAAAAATCAGGAGTAGCAATTAGAATGCATTTCAGAAAGTTAATAGAGAACATTCTCATTATTGGGAAATATAAGACATGTCTGATTGATGCTTTCACCTCCTCTGTTTTCTCCTTGTTGACTATCTTCTGATTTGAGGAAATTCATTTTTACTAGGAGCGTCATGGAAAAGGAGCTGCATTCAACGATGTGGCATGCAGAGTCAGTATTACATTTCTTTACCTGGCCTTGGATAATTCAAAGAAATGATTCATCAGAGATTCATCAGTCTTAGGAGTTTTGCATGAGTTTCAGTGTCTGGTAAGGCGATTTCTTGTCCTGTGCCATTGCTTTCCAATAATTTGTTTGTGTGTCACAAATAATATATCTCAATGACTTCCTCCCCAGATATTTGTCCCTTGTCTAGTTGAGCTATATTTAAATCCAACTAACCTCTGAGTTGTAATGCCTCCCAAGAGGAAGCTCAAAATTAGGAAAATAGTGGAACAAAATAGAACCTGGCATGTTGTCTGAATGTCATTTGTTTTGGAAACACAGATTATTTTTTCTCCTTTGAGACAAGGCCCAGGCTGACCTAAATGTGTGATCTTTCTGTTTCAATCCTGGAATAGTACACTTACACATATGCAGTAATTTGCTAACCTTAAAACGCACACACACACACACACACACACACACACACACACACATGCAGATTTTTCAAAACAAAATTTAGCATTTAGTATTACAGTTTAGTATTAGTCATGATGCAATTTAGTTTAGCATTCAGTCATTATGATGCAAACTTGGGGACTTGATTCATGGTTTCCCAAAACTACTAAAAGAGTGAAGGTAAGCCTGGTAAATTCTCCACCTTCTCTTGTCTGTCTCTTTTAACATTCAAACTGAGCAGGTACAAATAAGCCATTTCCAAAACTCACCTCCATTCTGGCGTGAGTGGTAAGTCACTTGTCTCCATAACACAAGATGCAGTATGAAGAAGGCATTAAAAAAGACATCTGTTTAGCATTCTTCAGTCCCCTCAATAAGATGACCTTCTGCTGTGCTATCAAACCAGCTCACACAGGATTCCCAATTCCTACTTATGATCCTGAGCCAACACACAGATTTCCCATGTGAATTATTATCTGCTTGGAATGAACACTGTGGGACACAGGGTGATTGATACAGAAAATATACACACACACTCACTATGCATTCAAAATGTCTGAAAAATGTTTTGAGACGGATAATTTTTTAAAAAAAAAATTAGAAACTGTCTTTGAGTTATTTTCCATTTGCAAATGAGTAATCAAAATTTGGAATACTTTATATATCACGGTAAAAAAAGCATATTTTCCATTTAAAATTTCCTGTTTTCAATTCAAATTAAAATGTATTTTTCATCAGCTTGTTATTTAGAAATGCTAATGAAGCTTCTAAATTAAAAACAGACCACTCATCTGTGGCAAAGGCTACATGAAGTGCGAAGCGGATTGTTTCCCAGCCTGTTTTTGTTCCACACAGGATATCACACAAAACCAAGGCTGAACTTGCTATCACTGAGGTGCAAGGTCCTCTTCAAAATGGAAATGCTTTACCTTAAATCAGGTCTATAGCTTAGCCATTGTCACTCACTAAACTCTGTAAAAACTGAAAAAGAATAATTTTGATTATTTTTAGTGAGATTTTTTTTTTTTTTTTTTTTGTAAGAGAAAACAAAAACAACCAACCAACCAACCAACCAACCAACCCCCTCTCCACCCCAGGAGAAGTCTAGTTTGGTCTATTTGTACATAATTTGGGTTCCTTATTGTGTATTTTTCTTTTTGTTTGTTTTCATTTGTTAAAAACAAGAGAGACCAATACATGATTTTTTTTTTGTGTGTGTGAAAAATGACCTGAAGTGAACGTGATTTAATGTTGAGTTTTACTGCCAAGTGTTTGTCTCTGGCTGGAGGCGATAGGGTGTTTTCTTCTGTGGCATCAACCTGAGCAGATCTCATAGGCAGCTATGATCTCATAAGCCCCGTTTCCCATATTGAAGACCCAGTCCCAATTCCCAAACTCACTTCCAGGGAAGCTCCCTGCAGGATCAACCAATCGGAAACCACACCAGGAAGATCTCTGAGCTTCTCAGCAGACTTCACCTCCCTGAGGTGTGGGAGGGCTCCCCTGGGCACTGCTAGCTCAGGGAGAAAGCCAGGTTGTTTTAGAGAGACCTACTAATTCACCTACTCAAAGCTCATTCTATGGCCAAGACTCCTGTTGTAAAGGAAAAAAACCTGATTGGCTGAAACACTCAAGAGCTAATACGTCTACTCCAAAGTCTTGAATGTTTCCCTAAAATACTTAAAGATTGAAAATACAATACTAGAGATTTGGAATAAAATACCTGGTCTCTCTCTCTCTCTCTCTCTCTCTCTCTCTCTCTCTCTCTCTCTCTC
>NC_034604.1:26616124-26617471 GCF_900095145.1 Mus pahari | reverse complement strand
ATGTGTGTGTGTGTGTGTGTGTGTGTGTGTGTGTGTGTGTGTTTGGAAGACAAGGCAAGTATTGTCATTTGTGGAAAAGGTGACTCAGGATGATTCTTTGAGGTTCACAAAGGCAACAACAGTTTATGCAGTGTGGGAACAGCAGGCCTGAGCTTTCCACCACCAGCAATCAAGGTCTTCTGCAGCCTCCACAGCAGATTCCAGGTTGCAAATCATACCCTTCTTCTCCTAGCTTGCACCTTTGTTGCCCTGTGCTCCATTCTCTCCTGACTGGCCCTCACTTTTCAGTGGATTTCAGATCTTTTGCTTTACCTTTTTCTTGTGTTCTCATTGCTCACTATGGCCTCCCAATCAAATAGTTAATCAGTTGTAATAGTCAAAAACATTGGTAAAGTGCATGTCCTGAAAGAGGCCCTTTGAAAGTAGACTTTAAAAAGGCAATTGTCACTTACTAAAATTTTCCGATCAAGGTATATCTATTTCTTAGAGAGGCTGCTCTAACCTTCATCTAGAGCTGTGCCAAAGCTCTCTGTGGTTCTCAAGTGCACTAAAAATATCACAGTGCCCTCGCAAATTGAGCATCAGAGGAACGTATTGAAGACACATGATCTTTGCACACGTTTCTCATTCTCGTCTCTAAAATTTAAGAAAATTACTGTGTGAAAATATTCAAATTAAATTCTAGGAGGCTGATAGACATAAGCTAGTTCTCTGTCAGCTGAAGTTCCCAGTACAATTTAATTGGGCTCAATTTAACAATTATCTCTTTGAGTACTCAAGCTTGCAGCCAATACTAAGCGAAGCATCATCAGGGTCTTTGAGTTATTATCTCTGGCCACGCACTTAGCAAAAGAAGGCTCAGGTACAAAACCGAGCTGTGGAAGGAGGATTTGAATGTGCATCACAGGGCAATAGGCATGTAAAGAACATCTTATTTTAATGATTGTAACTGAGCAGGTTGAAGGCATGGCAGCCTAGAAGAGTCACCCTGAGGGGCCCACAAGCCCTCAGTGATAGGAGAAACATTCTGCTCATCACCACTCCACCACTGTAAGGACACCACAACAAGCCTGCAAACAATGACCACACATAGAGGTTAGCAGTCCAGAGGGAAATCGCGACTCACTAGAGAAAGCACTCATTTTAACTGTGGTCACTTGGCCTCCAAGAGATCAAAAGAGGATGAAGGAAAACTATTTCCTCTAATCTTTGAGACAAATAATTGTTTTTCTTCTTTCTCTTTCTCTTTCTATATTTCTTCCTTCCTTTCTATATTCCTTCTCTTCTCTCCCTCCCTTCCTTCCTTTCTTTCTTTCTTTCTTCCTTCCTTCCTTCCTTCCTTCCTTT
>NC_034604.1:26487639-26615994 GCF_900095145.1 Mus pahari | reverse complement strand
CTTTCTTCCTTTCTTCCTTTCTTCCTTTCTTCCTTCCTTTCTTCCATCTGTAGATACACAATGTAAAACTAACATAAAATACGAAGAAATAACAATAAAACCATTTTCATTTAAATTCATAAAAATCTTTGCCCCAAACCATGTTTTCTTACGTATTAGATCAATGAAGCTCATGTATATATTTGTAGCAATTAGAAGGTTAAAAGTGAAAGTGTCTTCTGCCTCTATGTTTAATTAAGTAGGAAAGGCTCTGTGGATTCACGTCCAAGGCTGGCTTGATTGTTGTTTGTCACTGAATAGATTCCAGTCACAATGGCAGGAGAATCTCCAGGAATCCTTTATCAGAAAGTAACTTTGCTGGGGTATGCTTATTCATTGTAAATGTTTCAAATTGATACATGGGCCTTTTAAGCTTTTCCTTGGGCAAGGATAACATAGATAAGTTACCTTTAGTGTTTTTCCTGTTTGAAGTTTCAAGTTCTTTTCTGTTCCTGTCTCTGAAAAGACCAACTGGCTTTCAAATTGGATTTTGTAAAGTAACTGGCAAATACATGTTAATGCTTCTGTTTCAGTCTTTAGAGCCCAAATTCTCAAAGCCCCCCAAGAACCTACAGCTCTGAGGCAACAGTAATATTATCCTTCTAGCATCCTGATCTGCCTTCTTAAAACCTGATGTAATGTTTCAGCAGCATCTTTGCAGCTTCAAGAGGATTAAGGTATGTACTTAGACTCACAGTAACTCAATACCCACCAATCTCAATAAGTACTTTTTCTTACTTCTTCATTTGTCTAGAATTACTCTCACACTATTGTCTTTGAGCTGTGAAGGACTTCTCCCATTGGAGTCTGAGATTAACTACCAGAATCCACTACACTTCACATTCCTGGTCTATTTCATGGTGTTTATAAGATGCAGTAAATGGCTCATAACATAAGGAGAAAGACACAATTAATGAATATTTCATAGTTTCTGTTGTCTAGAAAATTGACAGAGGCATCTCTATATTCAAGCACAAACCCATATTTTGGGAAGAATGTAGGATATGCCTATATATGTAAAGAAGTAAACAAGCTCAAGAATTAGTTCAGTTGAGGCTTATAGCCACATAAAATAGAACAGAATATATGTTGTATATTATGAACATACTGATCTTGTTGAAACATAGTTCAAGAATGGAGTCATGTGAGTAGATTTCTGAGTGCTTGGGAGAAAACTCCTAGAAAACAACACGAGTCTTGTTGCTCCAGTTTCTACAAAGCGTACACTTCTTCTTGAAATGTGTTTTTGCACTCCTCCCAGGTTTAGTGGATAGGAGTGAGTTTACTTCAGATTATTCAGCATAACTGGTTATTGTTATTTGTTTATATGGTTCTATAGAAAACGTGTTTTTGCAATATGTGGATTATCTGTCATATGTGGGTTGCCCTTGTGACTGTATACTTTACTCTTCTTAACCCTCAGAGTATAAATTATTTGATGGTCTCAATAAATGATTGCTTATTTTGTAAGACTTTGCATCATTTATCAACTCCATTCTCCCAGGTCCCACATCCTCTAGAGCTGTAAAGAAGTGGAGCCTTGAAAGTCAGCTATGAGATAAGAGAGTGGGGATCCTCACAGAAGGAGGTGAGTGAGAATAATGGGGTAGAAACCAAGGAAGGCTTATGTCGAGATTACACATACATTTTTAAAGAAAAAAGGAGCATAAGTACTAAAATCACAGCTAATAGACTGCTTTCAAATTGTCATGATTATAGTCCCTGATATCTAGAATAATGAACTTTAGATGAAGAAATATGAGAAAGAATCTGAAAAAATATCAAAAAGACATACAACAAGGTCGAAAGATCATCTTCAATTCTGGGTCACTTGGTGTCTTAGTCAGTGTTCTACTGCTGTGAACAGACACCATGACCACAGCAACTCTCATAAAGAAAACTGTTTATTTGGGCTGGTTTACAGTTTCTGAGGTTTACTCCATTACTGTCATGGCAGGAAGCATGGCAGCACAAAAGCAGGCATGGTCCTGGAGAGGTAGCTGAGTTTTACACACATATTGGCATATAACAGGAGAGAGACACTGGGCCTGGCTTGAGCATCTGAAACCCCAAGGCACAATCCTCATGACATACTTCCTAAATCAGCGCACTCATATTTCAACAAGGCCATAACTCCGACTGCTACTACCTAAGCATTCATATATATGAGCATATAGGGGATAATCTTATTAAAAAAAACACACAGACATTAATTCTGACTGTTATTAAAATACTTAAGGAAGATAAGGAGAATGTTAATCATGAGAAACATGACTAATTCCTTGAATGAATATAAACTGCAAGATCAAACGTTAAAATAAATAAATGAGGCAAAGGAGGAGATTTTGCCCATTCTGGCCAAACTGAAAGGAAAAACAGCACCATGGATAACTGCTTCCTTACTGGAGTACCCTTTAAATACTTATCCTTCGTTGCCTGAAGCATGGGTGAGAAACCTGATCATCTAATCGTGACTTCTCTCCACTTTTTGATCTAGAATTTAGGAGAGTCTATGAAAATGCTACGCTTACAATCTAGGTAAGCTAGGGCAAGGCAGGGAAAAGGAATTTGTTTACCAATTCCTTTCTGCTCTCATGAGCTGTGGTTGGCATTTCCAGTGCAATTTCAACAAAATAAAAATGTTTGGATGCACTAACCAATCTTTTTAAAGCTCTAGAAGAAGAAATGGTGTTGGGCAATTCCCAAATATTATCTCCAGAGGCAAGGGAAGAATTACAGCTATTTAAATCTAAACTAATAGGAGCATTTATGTATCATGTGGATTCCTCACTGCCTTTAAACTTACTTATTTTCCCCACTAAATTGTCTTCTACAAGTATTATAGCATAAAGGATAAATATTTTGGATGGATTTATTTACAGCACAGGGGTCATAAAATACTGCTTACCTTAGTCTTTCTCAACTAGTAAATCAGGGGAGGACCCAATTTCAACAAGTAAATGGATTTGATCCTTGTTGTATCATTTTACCCTTAACCAGCCAGTTTTTAAGAGCATTATGGAACTCTATGGATTTTCCAACTTCATTTGCAGATTACTATGGAAGGATAGGAATGATATGTGTCACTTTGTGGCTGTTATACTTTATCTTCACCCACAGTGCTTGTCTATATATTTTTATATTTTTGTATAGATTCTCTTGCATTTTAGTAACGACTGCTTTCCTACAGAATCCAAATCCTGACATACCATTATAGTGTAGACATATTCTTTTCCAGCAGAATTGTGGATTTTCCATCATCTCAGATTGCCAATGGTTGCTAAGTGAGGGAGAATCAGTTTTCTTGAGGGATTGGCATAGTTTGTCCAATCCTGAGTGTTCAGCAATTGACATATGTACATATGGTAACACTAAATAGACTCAGTATGTTACACACACACACACACACACACACACACACACACACACACACACCAATAATAATAAAGAAGACATTATGAGTTTGGGACGGAGATGGAAGGGCATAAAAGGCAAGGAGTTGGAGGAGGAGAGGGGTGCATGAGTGTGTAGATGCAGTGCTGATTCTTGAAATTATTGAAAAGATAACATGAAATCAAATATAGAAGAGGTAATTGACTCTAATTTGCTACGATGGATCTTCTTTTCTTGAAACACTGTTTTTAAAGTGCTTTTTGTTGTTGAGGTTGATCTACAATTGTGTGCAACTATTTAAGCCTTGGCTTCCTAGACTGAATTTATTCACTCTTAGTGTCTTAACAGGAATCCTTGCATAATGTATCACATACAGTTCTTCTTCCTTTTTAGCATATTTATCTATTGAGCTTTAAAAGACTATCTTCTTGGGTGCTGCATATAATTACCACACTGATTTTACATATCTGAAATCTTGTTACTTTGTGTGGTTAGTGATTATTAACAGATTTTAAAGCAGTTTTTGGGGAAGTAGCCTCTCATCCCCAAATTCAGCATATGAAAGGTGGAATTCCCGTGTTCAGTTCAGAGTGTGTTCACAGAGAAGCCAAGACACACGGGTCTGACTCAGTAGTAGAGCAGCGTACAAGATAAATCCAACATAACGTGTGTGTGTGTGTGTGTGTGTGTGTGTGTGTGCGTGCGTGTGCGCGTGCACACACGCGCGCACGTGGACAAGTGCGTGTGTGGTGTATGTATGAGTGTTTTGTTGTTTTAGGTGTTAATTGGCCTTGTCACTAATGTAATTGCAGTTTTAGTTTTCGCACACTCTGGTTAGGATGTGGGGAAAACCTTGTTTTCATTTTTTCCAAGCATCAGGTCAAGCTTTTGCCTTTTCACACTAATTTCTTTGTGCAATACTGACAAGCAATGGAAGTCAGCTGAGAAAAGCAAAGCAAACAGAACAAAATTAAAAAAAAAAAACCACCCAGAATTTCAACAAAATATACACCAGGATTAGAGGATGAGACATGCAAGGTTAAAATAAAAAGAATTCAAATTTATATGGTCTTCAAATGAGAGGTCTCTAAGATAGGCTCTCCATGACACAATCCATAAATATCATCAAGGTAACAAAATAAACAAAGCAAATCATTTACAGTGACAAAAAAAGCAAGCAGTAGGACAGGAATGATTGTTTGATCCTAAGTGATGGAAAACTTTACAGTGGAATAGAAAAAAGAAAGAAAAACCAAACAGTAAAAACAACAAATGGATATTAAGATCCAGCTCGGGGGAGGGGGGGTGTCCCAAGGCCTGGCACTATTACTGAGGCTATGGAGCACTCACAAAAAGGGACTTAGCATGACTGCTCTCTGGAAGACTCCAAGCAGCTGAAAGAGTCAGACGTGGATATTTGCACCCAACCAGTGGACAGAAGCAGCTGACCCCTGTGGTTGACTTAGGGAAAGGCTGGAAGAACCTGAGGTGCAGGGAGACCCTGTAGGAGGACCAGCAGTCTCTATTAATCTGTACTCCTGAGATCTCTTAAACACTGGACCACCAACCAGGCAGCATACACCAGCTGATATGAGGCCCCCAACACATATACAGTAGAGGACTTCTGGGTCTGGGTTCAGTCAGAGAAGATGCACCTAACCCTCAAGAGACTGGAGGCCCCAGGGAGGTTAGAGATCTGGTTGGGTGGGTGATGGATGGTGGGGACATCCTCATGGAGATGGGGGTTGCGATGAGGTATGGAATATGGAACAGTCGGAGGCTGGACCGGGGGGAGGGAATAAAATCTGGAGTGTATCAATCAATCAGTCAATCAATCAATCAATCAATCAATAGATAGATAAATAAATAAGTAAATAAATGATAAAAAAAATCCATCATGGACCTATAATAAAACAAAAGCTCAGGAAATCTATAGGTTTGACTGGGGAAACTATAAATTTTAAAAGATTAAAATTATTGCACATGCAATGTAAAACTTAGAAAGGTGGAATCTAGTCAGTATTTCTTGCTCACCAGATGTAGAGGACTTTTGAGAATCTTGTTTTAGATACTCATGTAGATTAGAGTAACATTATTTGCTTCATTTGAATATCATGCTTGTTTATTCTAAAAAATATCTTCCATGGATTATGTAACTATTACAATTGATAACCTGATCATGAGAAATAAGGAAACTCTTTCTGTCATTATCAAGTTTTGAGATGGAACTCAAAGTCCTGTCCATGACTCTCAGTAATATTTCATGCCTATTTAATTATGTTCAACTTGTTATTTCCTACCAAAATCCCGTGCATTCACAAATGAGTTTCTAAATCCCACGTGGACACAATTAATTCCAGGATCACCCTTGCAGTGCCAGTCTGAACCATTGGGTAGCATTGATCAAGACTTGCTTCTTTGATGATTTTTGTTGTTGTTATTCTTTTCTTATAATAGTTTAGTTAATTCTCTACCTGCTTATTCTTAGATAATACCTGAAAACATTAGTATTTAATCAATTAAAATTGAACCAAAATTTACAGTATATTTCTTGCTCAGATATGTTCTTGTTCAAGAAATTCTTTATAAAGGCATTGTTTCTTATATCTTTTGATCAAACACTGAACAAAGAATCTTTTTTTTAAAGATTTATTTATTATTATACATAAGTACACTATAGCTGTCTTCAGATGCTCCAGAAGAGGGTGTCAGATCTCATTACGGGATTATGGGTGGTTATGAGCCACCATGTGGTTGCTGGGATTTGAACTCAGGACTTTCGGAAAAGCAGTCAGTGTTCTTACCTGCTAAGTCATCTCACCAGCCCTGAACAAAGAATCTTGTTGCCTGTTGCATTTTCATTTGCTTCTAATGAACTAAAAAATGTATGCCTTAATAGACTATATCTTCAGATGAAAATATTCTTGTTTGACTTCAAATTTATGCTTTTAAACTATATATATATTGTATTAGGTATTCTAAAATAATACTAATTTTAATAAAATCAAAATTTGATCTATTATTTATATCTCATCAGTCTACTTCACGCAGGACCATGTTTGAGAATTTCTGCATCTTCAGGAATAACATTAAATCTTTATAATAACCAGCTAGATAATACATTTATACAATAGAACATTATACAACATTTAGTTTGTGGACTTCTCAGTCCTCTGCACCCAGAGAGCACCAACATTTGCAGACGTTTGGCCATAAGATGTTTCCTTTCCTAGGTCCTCATCCACAGACCTACAATGTCAATCTGAGATTGTCAAACTCTCTCCAATGGGTAACTGAAATAATTACACAGACATTTTATTGGTGTCAGCTTCTCCAGATCTTAATCCATGTTTCAGGGTATTTCTGGAAAAGCTTTGTAAAGGGAATCACGTCTGTTTGGAAATTATCTCTGGCTTCATATCACTAGATAGTGACATTTAAAGTTCTTAAATTTGCAGGAAGGGAGAAACAAGGCCACCATGATTTACTTTTAAACTACACTTCAGATTTCTCTTCTAGCATTTGCCTTAACAGTGTAGACTAAGAATTTCAATGCTTCCTAATAAGTCCTTTCCTTCGCTCTTTTAAAAATAATCATGGATTCCCTCACCAATCTATCCCTACTCAACTTTGTATTTACATCCTATGGATCTGGAATGACTAAGAAATGGAAAAGGTGACTCTTACAAGGTAGGTGACAAATGAATGGACGTTTTAATATCTAATTGTCCCCTATTAAAGACCATTCCCAGACTTAAATCTCTATGTCACTTGAATGTCACAAACCACATATAGTAGACTTCTGTTCTGCAGATGTGTGGCTGAATGCCTGAGAGGTAAAAATAGGTGTGTGTTTTAAGTCTTAGTAAGTTGTTAAAAAAAAAAAAAAAGATCAGATTCACAATGAGGCCTCTTTTGCTGTAAAATAGTTTCCAATTATTTCACATGGTTATAATCATGGTTTTCCACTATCTTGTGTGGTTGTAAGACGCTCATTTGGAAAGAAATGGGTGTCTGATACTTAGTGCCCAAAGCATAGCCATTGATTATGGGGTATCTTATCTGACGAATTTTGTGCTGTAAATTCTAATTTACCTCTGAGGGAAATAGAAACAGCCTTATAACTAGCATTGGCAAAAATGCAGGGTTATCTCAATTTTCATTTAGAAAACTGCTATGTTAGTATTAATATCAATAGCATGTTGTGGGATTTGAAGCAGCCTATAAGATTATTCAGGAAAAATGTTAAAATTCTCCACTGCCAATTCAACCTGCACAGTGTTCATTAAATTAGTTATGGTAACTTTCTAATCATCCAGACCAGGAACACAACAAAGTAATCTGAATAATCTGTGTTCAACTGACAGTAAACTGTATAGGATAAAGCTAAGATACACAAAAAATGAAATCTAACTATATTTCAGATGTTATTAGATAAGATCTTATGTATTTCTTTGAGTTAATTTTATATCTAGTCACTTTGCTGAAGTTGTTTATCAGCTGTAGGAGTTCTCTGGTAGAATTTTTGGGGTCACTTAAGCATACTATCATATCATCTGCAAATAGTGATATTTTGACTTCTTTCTTTGACCTCCTTTTGTTGTCTAATTGCTCTGTCTAGGACTTCAAGTACTATATTGAATAGGTAGGGAGAGAGTGGGCAGCTTTATCTAGTCCCTGATTTTTGTGGAATTGCTTCAAGTTTCTCTCCATTTAGTTTGATGTTGGCTACTGGTTTACTGTATATTGCTTTTACTATGTTTATGTATGGGTCTTGAATTCCTGATCTTTTCAAGACTTTTACCATGAAGGGGTGTTGAATTTTGTCCAATACTTTCTCAGGATCTAATGAGATGATTATGTGTTTTTGTCTTTGAGTTTGTTTATATAGTGGATTATGTTGATGGATTTCCTTATATTAAACCATCCCTGCATCCCTAGAATGAAGCCTACTTGGTCATGATGGATGATCATTTTGATGTGTTCTTGGATTTGGTATGTGAGGATTTTATTGAGTATTTTTGCATCTATAGTCATAAAGGAAATTGGTCTGAAGTTCTCTTTCTTTGTTGGGTCTTTGTGTGGTTTAGGTATAAGTGTAATTGTGACTTCATAGAATAACTTGGGTAGTGTTGCTTCTGTTTCTTTGTGGAATAGTTTGAAGGGAATTGGTATTAGGTCATCTCTGAAGGGCTGATAGATTTCTGCACTAAAACCATCTGGTCCTGGGTACTTTTTGGTTGGGAGACTTTTAATGACTGCTGTTATTTCTTTAGGGGAAATGGGATGGTTTATATCATCCTGATTTAATTTTTGACCTGGTATCCGTGTAGAAAATTGTCCATTTCATCCAGATTGCCCAGTTTGTTGGGTATAGGCTTTTGTAGTAGGATCTGATAATTTTTTAAAATTTCCTTGGTTTTTGTTGTCATGTCTCCCTTTTTTATTTCTGATTTTGTTAATTTGTATACTGTCTCTGTGCCCTCTGGTTAGTCTGGCTAAGGGTTTATCTATCTTGTTGATTTTCTCAAAGAACCAGCTCCTGGTTTTGTTGATTCTTTGTATAGTTCTTTTGTTTCTACTTGGTTGATTTCAGCTTTGAATTTGATTATTTCCTGTTGACTATTCCTCTTGGGTGTATTTGCTTCTTTTTGTTCTGCAGCTTTCAGGTGTGCTGTTAAGCTGCTAGTGTATGCTCTCTCCAGTTTCTTTTTGTAGGCATTTAGAGCTATGAGTTTTCCTCTTAGCACTGCTTTTATTGTGTCCATTAGTTTTTGTATGATGTGCCTTTATTTTCATTAAATTCTAGAAAGTCTTTAATTTCTTTCTTTATTTCTTCCTTGACCAAGTTATCATTGAATAGAGCATTATTCAGTTTCTATGTGTATGCGGGCTTTCCATTGCTTTTGTTGATATTTAAGATCAGTCTTAGTCTGTGATGATCTGGTAGGATGCATGGGATTATTTCCATCTTCTTGTATCTGTTGAGGCCTGTTTTGTGACCTATTTTATGGTCAGTTTTGGAGAAGGTACCGTGAGGTGCTGAGAAGGAGGTTTATTTTTTTGTTTTAGGATGAAATGTTCTATAGATATCTGTCCATTTGGTTCCTAACTTCTGTTAGTTTCTCTGTGTCTTTGTTTACTTTCAGTTTGCATGATCTATCCATTGCTGAGAGTGGGGTGTTGAAGTCTCCCACTATTATTGGGTGGGGTGCGATGTATGCTTTGAACTTTAGTAAAGTTTCTTTGATGAATGTGTGTGCCCTTGCATTTGGAGCATACATGTTCATAATTGAGAGTTCATCTTGGCATATTTTTCCTTTGATGAGTATGAAGTATCCTTCCTTATCTTTTTTGATAACTTTAGGTTGAAATTTGATTTTATTTGATATTAGAATCCATACCGTATACAGCCACCAAGCAGAGACACTATTGTAGATGCCAAGAAATGCATGCTGACAGGAGAGTGATATAGCTCTCTCCTGAGAGGCTCTACCAGGTCCTGACATATATAGAGGTGGGTGCTCAGAACCAACCATTGGGCTAATCATGGGGTCCCCAATGGAGAAGTTAGAGAAAGGACTGAAGGAGCTGAAGGGGTTTGCAACCCCATAGGAAGAACATCAATATCAACCAACCAGAATTCCCAGAGTCTAAATTACCAACCAATGAGTACACAGGAGGGACCTAGCCGTATACATAGCAGAGGATGGCCTTATCAGGCATCAATGGGAGAAGAGGCCCTTGGTCCTGTGAAGACTTGATATTCCCCTGTGTAGGGGAATGCCAGGGCAGGGAGGCAGGAGTGGGAGGGTGGGTAGGGGTACACCCTCATAAAAGCAGAAGGAAGGGGATGGGATAGGGGGCTTTTGGGGGAAATTGGGAGGGAAAGGGTATAACATTTGAAATATAAATAAATAAAATATCTTATTTATTCATACAGTCATTATTGCATCTATCAGTTATAATTGTACCAAGGACATACTAAGGAAACTATGATTGAAATCAATAAAATTAAGGCCAATAAAATGCAGATGAATATTTTCTGATATGTATTTGAAGTTCACCACTATAAAAGTTACTTTGTTTTATAGTTTAAAAGTTCATTACAATATCTTGTATATATTTTTAAATAATTTTAACAATATTTTCTTTATGTGTTGAAAGGCATTTTTAACACTGATTGATAGAAAAATATCAATTAGCCAGGTCAGATATTTGCCATGATATATATTGATAGGAAAAAAAGGACCATTTGTAATATATTGAGGTTTAAACCCAGAACCATAATAAGAATATGAAAATTGAACAGAGATTTGTTTTCCAACTAAGTGCCAATTTTATGCAATGCTGTGTCAAATCAACGAAACCATTGTTAAAAATATTGTAGGAGTTTAGCTGGGTTCCCAAATCACTGGAAATGGAGGAAGTTAAAAAATTTAGCAGAAGGAATGTAACTCAAGATGAATGAGAGCCCTGTGATATCCACAATGCTGCTTCAAAGTAGGCACTGTCCTATACTGGAAGAGAAAGGTAAAACCTGGGAAGCGGTGGCTGAGTGAGATGCCCCTCAGGAGGCCGCAGAAGGACGATCCCAGGAGTTCAAGACTAACCTGATTAATGTAGTGCCACCTCATCTCAAAAGTGTGATAAATTCCAAGCCAGAGATTTTCAAGTACAACAAGACTGATGCACAAACTATGTCACAAGAGACTTTGACAGCACCAGCAAGAATTGAACAAACTCAAGCCATACCAAATCCGAGCATGGGGGAGGAGCAGGAGACATAAATCCTCTTCCAGCCAAGAAGCTATTCACAGTTGATGGCTACCTGGAGAGGGAAAATCAGTTTTCTTCAATAGAGTGTTATAACAACTATGCTCCAGGGCAGGTCCTGTACTCAGGGGTAGTTGGTCACACAAACTGAACTCAATGGTTTTTGTTGATGTTGTTTTGTTTTTAATAGCAAAAGAGAACACAAAATCTAGGTGGGTGTATGAAGATATGAAGGGCTGGGAGAGGGAAAATAATAAGATAAAATGTATTGTATGAAATTCTTAAAGAATAAATGAAAATATATTTTAAAAATCTGTAAGAATAGCCTGAGGATGCAGGGATAATAGAAACACAAGTAATTCGTTTTAGTAAATCCCCAAAATTGAATGCATGGGTTTGAAGAATTGGGGAAATCAATCTTCCTTATGCTAGCAGGCCCAGACAACTGACTCAGTCAAACTAGTTCTCTAGAGAGACAATGGGCCCAAATCCAAGTTTCTTATAGCATGAAGAGGCTGTACCACATCTTTTATTTTTTTAAACCTTTTCTGTTATTGATAGGTTATTCTATACAACTAAGGACCAAGGACCATGATAAAGATTTGAATTTTAGCCTATATGACTAAGGCCCTTGAATGAACATTTATACAGAAGCAGAAATGATGAGGTTAAAACAGTTATTTCATAATTATCTGTTTATAACTAACAAGGGGATGGTTAAGCTGATGGATGACATAAGCGACATTATGGAAGAAAGCATATTGTTCATAGCTACAAATACAGTTAAGAAATTTTAACTAATTTTATACCCTGATATCATCATGCGGCATCATGAGTCTTTTCAATACAAAGGTTAACAAACTAACATATGTAAATTGGAAAGAGGGCTGGGGATGATGTCAGGCAATTTAATAAATGTTTTAAGTAGGGTCTTATTGCTGTGAAGAGACACCATGACCACAGCAACTCTTATAAAGGAAAACATTTAATTGGGGCTGGCTTACAGTTCATAGGTTCAGCCCATTATTGTCATGGTAAGACTCATGATGGCACACAGGCAGACATGGTGCTGGAGACGTAGCTGGGAGTTCTACATCTTACTCTGCAAGTAGCAGGAAGAGAATGAGATGGATTAGGCCTAGCTTGAGCTTCTGAGACTTTAAAGCCCAACTACAGTGACATACTTCGTCCAACAATGCCACACCTACTCCAACATGGCTGTACCTCCCAATAATGCCGGTCCCTATGAGCCAATGGGGGCAATTTTCACCATATTTCCAATCAGCTGCAGTCATACCAATCAGATCTATGTAAAAGACTACGGTCAATACTATAACAATACATAAAGCCAGGGCAACAGGACATAAGAACGATTAGGTAAAACCAGTTCCCTTGTTTCATGGACCAGTTGACTTCCATCTTTGTACCTGGGGGAGGGATGAAGAAGTGTTCTCTACTGGTGCTGTCATAGCTTGGCTTCTCCAGATGGTCAGCTTACATGGTGTTGGCAAGTCAGGAGTGGGCTCTCAGTTGTAGATCACTGGCTTAGTTCTGTGGTGTTGACTGCGGGGAATCTTCTTCATTGTCTTCACTGTAATCGGGGTGGATGAAATCAAGCAAACAGGAATGGCCAGCAAAAGTCCCTACTTGATATTGTATGCAAAGGGATTTTGTGCCTTACTTTGAATATTCAGAGCTTGGCTTCACACTCTTATATGATTGGTTAACTCAAAATGGCAACTTTTTAATAATCCTGAGTCCATATTTTGAATTTTGGGAAATGCTGACTCTGTAGAAATTTGAATTTTTGTTAACCCTTTGATATAAAAGACAGTAGATTTTAAACATTTTAAATCTATCATTGATCATCAGAATACAATAATTGACTCTTGCTATTACTTGATTGCTTGGCCTTAAATGTATTTTGTAACTCCTCTACCACCAGCCCTGCCTGAGACACTTTAACAAGTCAATATGGACATCAAGCATTTTGTTTTTGTTCTCAGGCCTGGGATTAACTTTGGAAATTGAAGGGTAAAGTGTATTGAACCAATGTGCAGGGCTCATAGCAGCTGGACAGCAGGCTTAGTTAAAGATCCCTTGGCCATGTGTCCATCAGTGCTCAGCATATAACATGGATGAGAGAGTAGAAAATCTCTAGGAATCAGAGAGGACTGGGTTGAAATGATGTATCTGCACATGATAGGGCCATGGCATTCATGAACACATGGCAGCTGTTTTTGCCTGTGTAAGACCTGATGATAGTCAGTCTCCAAACACAGGCAGTCTTCTGAGGAAAATGTAATAGGAAATTGTAGCATTCAATCAAAAGAACTCAATCTCCCCAGTTAATCTGCTGTCCAGTTCTCTGGGCTTTAACCCACAGAGGAGGAAAACAGTCTAAAAGCATTGATGGTATCCATCACTTCCCCTGTATCCTACCCTTCCCTGTTCAAGCTGTATTTCTGACCGGCCTGCCCCCCCAGGCCTGGAGTAGCTGCCATCTGTTCTGTAGCCTTGATGTTGTGCTCCTCATGAATCATGGAACCAACAATTAGGTTCTTAGATCTGATGTCCTTAGATCTGATGTTACTAAAACTGAGCTCGTGAAAAGTTCTGTGCTCTAGAGAGATAGATAATAATGGACAATTGCATTACTTTACCAAGTTCGGTAGAAATGCCAAAGCATCTTTGTAACACAAGCAGTACATATTCCAATAAAGACAAAATGGGCCTTGAAGAACAACTTGCAAGGAAAACTAGAGTATCAAAGATGTTCCAGACTTCTCTTTTGCAGACCCAAGACAATGACTTGGTGCCAAGATAAGTCATAGAGAAGTTTAAAGCTATATCCTTTAAACATGATGATGTGGTCTTTCTCAAGGAATTGCTTATTGGCTTAGTTTACTTTTAAAAATTTATGTATTTATGTATTTATTTATATATTTATGTCTTTATTGATTTATTTTTAGGAAGAGCTATAGAGGAAAGCATGGTGCACTGAGGTAAATTAAATTTTTCTTGGACCATGCTAGGGGAGCCAAGTGCCTCCTTTTTAACCTAGCATCTTGGTCTTCATCCAATAAAAGTGAGCTTTCAAAGTGCAATGCCAGGTATGTTACTGTACTGGCTAATTTTGTGTCAACTTGACACAGCTGGAGTTATCACGGAGAAAGGAGCTTCAGTTGGGGAAGTGCCTCCATGAGATCCAGCTGTGGGGCATTTTCTCAATTAGTGATCAAGTTGGGAGGGCCCCTTGTGGGTGGTGCCATCTCTGGGCTNGTAGTCTTGGGTTCTATAAGAGAGCAGGCTGAGCAAGCCAGGGGANGCAAGCCAGTAAAGAACATCCCTCCATGGCTTCTGCATCAGCTCCTGCTTTCTGACCTGCTTGAGTTCCAGTCCTGCATTCTTTGGTGATTAAGAGCAGTATGGAAATGTAAGCCAAATAAACCCTTTCCTCCCCAACTTGCTTCTTGGCCATGATGTTTGTGCAGGAATAGAAACCCTGACTAAGTCAGTTACTTTAGACAATTTTCCCTAATTCAAAGGTATTTATTATATGATGATTTTGGTTATGTAAATATTTTCTTTCACAGAATATTAATATATTATTAGAGATCTCCTTGTAACTCCCTATACATGCAGACACACACAGAGACATAGACTTACAGGCACATAGATGTAGACACAGACACATCTACACACACACACACACACACACACACACACAGACACACACTCAGCTCATTGGGGTGTGCTAGATAAGCCACAAGCCAAAGATAGCATGATAGTCACTAACTAGAATGTTTCAGAATATGACCATTATTAATAAGGATTTATGGTCCTTAGTAACACAGGACAAGGAATTAGATTCTTAGAATTTAAAACAAAAGATACAATAGGTCATATATGTTTTTATTGAGATATAATTACATCATTTCACTCCTTCCTTATCCCCCCTCTAGCTCTTTCTCCTTTAAAGAGTCTATAAGGAAAACCACAGATGGGAGTAAAATATTGCAGGGAGCATATATACATATATAAGTTATATATGCATATATCTGTTTGTATATATATATATATATATGTTTCCATATATGTTTGCATACATATGTTTGTATATGTGTATATATTATATATAATTGCATGAAAGCAGAGAAAAGACTAGGGGAAGGGAGGAGAAGTCGGCAGAGGTTAAAGGCAGGGAATAAAAGGTGTTTTGACTATGGCCAAAACACTTGAACATGTCTCTAAAATAGAACTACGTACGATGTTATATACCAATAAAATGCATGAAAAAAATGGCATCCAGAGCACATAAAGAACTCTTAACATTGAATAATAATCAAATAAAAATCTTGACAAATAACTAGAATTTAAAAAGGCTTTAACACACTCATAAGTCCATGAGAGATATTTCTTCCCAAGTATACATTTATAAGCATTTGGCTGTCAGTGTTATGCTTCAAGACAAAAACCAAATAATTTGACATCCTATAGCTATGTGTATCTGGACTGGAAATACAGGGTTTCTCATGTCTTTTTGCTGAAAAATTAGTGGAATTAGTTAGATTGAGCCAGTTTGAGAATAAAGCCACCAAGCTCCCAAGTCTAACCCTGTGCCCGTGGCATTCTCCATCTCTTCCCAGCCACCAGTACAATGTGCTGAACACTTAAGTGTGCCACCAGTACAATGTGCTGAACACTTAAGCGTGCCCATTACTCCACTGCATATCCGTGGCATGCAGAGCCAGTTAAACATGGCTTCTTTATGGATGAGCTTAAAACCTAGAAAGACATGTCCTTGTTCACCAAACACTTGACTACATCTAGCCTTGTTCAATCTTAATGAAAAGTTTGATGCACAAAGAACACCATTACCTCTGTGGAAGGACGGGGTCTGACTATGGCAATTAGAGATTGCTGAAACTGTTCTGAGGCTCAGATTACAGTGGAAAAGGTTATTAGGATTCACAGGAGGAAGACTTTGGCCTTCTACAATATAGTCTAGATTTTTCTATAATTTATTATACAACTTAAAAGAACATTTATTGTATATCTCTTTCATGCTTGCTAGGGCCTTATATTTTGCTTTGTTTCTAATAACTTGGTAAAAATAAGGATGATTTATATTCCTGACATGACAGTGAGCTAATTCAATTATCCCTCTATATTAGGGTCCCCACTGCACAATATGCAGGCCACCCCTTCTTAGGCATTATCTCAACAACACTAAAAACTCACCCTATGTGTCCTGAATTATTCTTTAATTTTGTGCTTGATTTGCATAAAGTAGGTGATCAGAATAGATAGTAAGGATAAAAGCCACAGAAACATTTTGATTAATGGAGTCCGATTAAAAGAAAATAATGTCTCTGAAGCTGCAGGAACAGTAGCCAGCTTGTGAGATGGCGTCTGCCCTTAAATCTCACCTCAGTCTGGAATGACGTCAAATGTGTGTGCACCTAAACGCCTCTGCTGCAGCTAGGGGAGGGGGGTCACACAGAAGAGGAAAGACAGCAGAAAAAAAAATGAGAAAGCAATGGAGAAATAAAATGCAGAGGGAAGAAAAAAACCAGAATGAACAAGCAAGATCAGTGGAGATGTGAAACAGTGAAGGATCAGAGGGAGGGGGAGGTAAAGCCAGATTTTTATTGGAAGCAATTGAAGTGGTTGCTATGAGACCCGCTCCAGCAGAGGACCAGCAGGCAGCCTGTCGCTGATGGTTCTTGTCGTGCACCAAAGCTTTCCTTTGACACAGTTTTAGAGTTGTTTACTATCTGAGCAAGCACCTGTCACGGTGACTCTTTTCTTCCTTTTTTTCCTCCTCGGGTCCCCCGAGTAAGATGGAAGTAGAAAACGAAGCCCACTGCTGCCCTGCCAGCTCATCAGGCGGGTCCAGAGAGTACAAGGTGGTAATGCTGGGCGCAGGGGGCGTTGGTAAAAGCGGTAAGTTTCCAAACGCGGGGGGAAGGAGGGATCCATATAGAGGCAACTGTATAGACCATGGCAGTTAACAGAAGAGCATCTGGCAGGGTGATTAAAAGTAAAGACTTAAGGGGAAGCTCTTGAATCAGGAGAATTCAAAAACCGCAGCCAGGATGTGCAGAACTTTAAGAGGATAATTTGCTCCTTTAATTTTGTGCTGAGTAATATTTGTTCTGGGTTTATACGGTCTTTAAATTAGTGATGAAATCAGACAGCCCCATGTGAGAGAAAATGTTCTACTGTTCTCAGAAATACACAAATGAAGACAGAAATCTATGGGTATTTAGATAAAGAGATAGATACAGACACAGGCACATCCCTGAGTATTTTCAGTGACGTTGTTTGCTTGTGTTTTGGTGAAAAAGGCCCTCCCTTCTCTGCTTTTCTGTGTCTGCCATTGCTCGTGTAGGCTTTGGGTACTGAGAAAAGTTGGATTTTGAAAATGGTGGAGGTTTAAAGATTTTTTTTTTACCCCCACCCCCTGGGTGACAAGAAAAGCCACACTTTGTGGTTAAGCAAATTAAAAGAAGCTGTGAGAAGGGGGTATGAGGCATTAATGAGATGAAGGCTTGAAAATTCATGCTGGGATAGTGCAGGAGAGCTGCCAATGGCATGTTTCTACAGTAACGTAAAACACCAGTTATATCAGATACCCAGTGACACTTCAGGCTGAGTGTCTCACAGTTTGGTTATGGATAGGACATGGGCTACTAATAAGCACTCCAAACAAACAAGAAAGCACCCCCACCAGGGGTGGTGTGTTTACGTGGAGTGAGCCTGGACAAATGTTAGTAAAGAAATTTTAGTTCATGGAAATAAGATTCAGAGTCGAGGACAAGCAAATGTCTAACAGGAATGAGATAGGTGAGAGGTGAGGGGAGGAGGGAGACAGCAGCTGTCGTGTACAGGAAATAGAAAGAGGTCAGGAAATTAATAATAGACAGAAACCTCCTCTTCTGTCTAAATACGATATACCACAAAGGTGGGTGTGGGGTGTCAGGTAGGTCTAAAAGGGATCAGTGGAAAAGTGCTTGTGTAACAGGAAGGGAGTCATGCCATCTCATGCCATCTGGGAAAGAAGTATGGAATGAAAACCTTTAGACTCTATGAATGAGGAATTTAAAACATATTATTTTCTGTTTAAGCAAGCTATGGCTTAAGAAGGAAAATAAATGATGTATAGATTTAGAGATAAATGATAAAATGTTATGATTTTTCACACACACATACATATATATATGTATATATATATATATATGTATATATATATGTATATATATATACATATATATATATATACATATATATATGGAGGAGAGCTAGAGAGAAGGACATGTTAAAGAGGTTGAAGACCATCAGCGTCAGAGTATTCCCCTGGCAGCCTGTGAGCTGAGGCAGATGTGGCAAGAATCTGAGCACCTACATGTCATTCACGTACTGGCTGATGTTGCCTTGACTCTACAGGACATGAGGGACATGGAAAGAGAGCCACTTCTCAGCCTGTTTCCTGGTCTTAGACCTGGATCTTGGAGCTGAAGCTTCTGCCAGTAGCAACCTCTAGCAGGCCACTCACTATGTGATTCTGTGATGTGCAATAGTTGTCTTTTGACCTTCCTTCTTGATGATTTTACTGATAATTCATTTTTTTTCCATCCCAATAGCTAGAAAATATCAAATTGTTTCTATCTTCACATTATATGAAAGAACATTTATCACCAAACACTGGAGCAAAAAATTTCAGTGTAATCTAGACAGGATGAGGCAACTGGCCTTTCGAGAAGGTGAGGAGGGTTAAAGGGTACCCCTGGGGTTACCCTGCTTAAATGGCATGCTTGAATAAGATTTCGGAGACTATTATACATTTCTACCCCAGGAGAGTGTCCTTTGGGATTCATAATGATGGAATCGAATCTTGCTCTTGAACTAGTTTCTTCTCTGGTTTATTTAGGGCTATTAGTATGTAAACATTCAACCACAGATCTCATTACTAACCCTTTGTATGTAAAAAATGTTTGCCTTCAAATAAACTAAAATGTCTTTATATGCCACTTTCCATGTGGCTAAAGATTTCAATCAGTAGAGAAATTTCTGGGACTTATCCAGCCTTCACCATTTTGTCCTGTGCAAGGATGTTTGGGAGGGACCCACTCTGCAAAAGCTAAGGAAGTTACATAAAACTGTTATCTATTCTCTGTTCTGAGCATCAGGCCGGAGGCATCACTGAACCAGGACAAGAAAATCAATATACTGTCACAAAATTATTAGATGAACAAAATTTTAAAGAATTTTTATACCTATTGAGAAATTACATTGCATTTTAATCCATGTTTTACTATGGAAACATAATATGATGAGCCAAAACATTTGAAAAGACTTGTGACTTTGCTGAAGCAACAGTTTCTGCAAGATTTGCCGTGTATACATTCTGTGTGGGACAATTTCAAACTATAAGTAAACAATCAAATTTATTGGGCATCTGCTGTGCACAGATCTTCAGTGGTCACTCCAATGGGAAAAGGTGGAGGAAGCAGACCTTAGGAAGAACCCAGGAGCGGCAACATAGGAGACATGTATTAGATGCTTATGCTTATTCTCCACAGTGGTAATAAGGTGTATCTCCAGCTAACAGACTGAAGATCATGCAACAACTTTTATCTAGTCAGAATAAGTAAAAAAGACTGCCAAGGCACTTCATCTGACTCTACTACACTATGTTTCTTATATTGAGGAAGAAGAACAAAGATTTCTTTCAGTTGCCATCAAAAAGAAACTATGGCTGTTGCTAATGCAATATTTTACCTTGAAAGTTATAACAATAAATGTTAATCATCTATACCAAAACTCTAAGTCTGTGCCAGTTTGAGTTTTAAATTGATATAATTAGTATATACACAATATTTAATCTGTATAAATATAAAAATGTAAGCATATTTATATAATAAATTATCACATTCTAATATTATCCAATAATAATGTTTTCAAGTACAGAAAAAATTAACAAATGACATATCCATCATATTTAAATAATAGAATGAAAGTTAAAGGGATTTGTTACTCACAGGGGAGGTAGATAATTTGTATATAGAACACAACTTCCTCTACACACTGGTATGCTTTTCTATCGTTGGCTTTACAGAGGATGGCAGAAAGAAAACTGGACCACATGATATGCATAGAAAGTAGGATCTCTGTAGGACACGGTCTGCAGATTTAATAAGTTATGAAGAATGGAGGCAATACTATCCCATTGTGTCTGAACTTATGGAACCAGTGATTTTAGATGTTCTTGTTACACAGGAAAACAAACGAACAAATGAACATGAGCAAATGGAAACAAACAGGATGAGCACAAAGTGAGGAGCGCACTGCCTGTCCCAGAGTGGCATGGTCAAACTTCCTATTTACACACATCACACTGGATGCATGTAACTGGAACAGTCATGTGCTCCTTGGCAACAGTACCACGAGAATATAATTGTGCTAACCCTTCTGATGTAGTCATCCTAATATCAGAGCATAACGCTTCACTCATGTGTTTGTGCTGATACTGGGATTTATAATATAAATAATACCGACATGAATAATTATTTAGAGACCATAAAACAAAATAGTGATAATTAACTACTATGTTACTAGTTCAGATATTTAAAATTTTTCCATTCATTCATTGTGTATGTGTGTTTCTGTGTTTCTGTGTATGTGTGTGTGTGTTTCTGTGTATGTGTGTAGCACCATAGCATGTGCTTGTTGGTCAGAGGACAACATGTGGCCATCACTTTCTCTTTTCACTGTGGGTCCTGGGGATCCAACTCAGGTCCTCAGGCTTAGCAGCTAGTATCTTTATCTGTCTCACTAGCTTTTGTTTATATGTTTCTTATGTTATACTTTTGTTATTACTTTAAATAAGTATTTATGCATATGCAAATGTGTGTATGAAATACTCTTGGCATATATAAGATATATTATGTAAGCTAATGTGGGTATACTCATGATATTTGCAGAATGACAAGTGACACACTTGTTAAATGGTATCTTGGTAGTTACCCAACACATGGCTGCATATGTATTAGTAACCTTTCACAATAATTAATCTAAGATTCATGATGTGGATGGACACTGCTTATAAAGAAACCAAGTGATATACAAAGAACTTCTGGCAATGGAGAAACAGTGAGAATAGGAGAAGTAGTTTTCTTCTTAGAGGAGCACACTAATTGTGTACACACACACATAAACACACACACACACATACACATACATACCACACACACACACATACACATGTAATATTATACTGGTAATTTTGTGTGTGTGTATAAATAAATATATAACAATTTGCAATACACAAATGCTATCTATGTAAAAAGCAGAACGATTGGATTAGACCAATGAGCTTTGAGGTGTGCACACCTTGGCCTCTGTCTCTCTTTGTTGTTGAGCCATTGTACTTTCTTCTAGTTTAGACAGAGAAAAATATCACAGATATAGACTAAGTAGTCTTTAAAACTGTTTAAAACACTGACTTTTATCTTTGTGGTTTGAGGATAATATTTCTCTTGACTCGTGGAGTGCTGGGCTGCTGGGTTGCTTTCCTTGTGTCCAAAAGTGGCTCACGCAGGGCTGACTCAGCAGATCTTAACCGACTGCATTGCTCTCTTATTTTCTGAGCTATATAATACCATTCACACTTACAATACTATTTGATGATAAAATAATTCAGTCAGGTCTGTATGTCATCTACTCGTTTTGATGAAGTCTTCAGACAAATATTCAGAGATTGGTTCAAGAGTGCACAGAAGTAGGAATAAGGATTTGACATCAATTGAAGTTTCCTAGTATCATTGTTTTCCTTCTAATTGAATTGGAAGAATAGATATCATGCAAATCTTGGATGAAATCTATGTGTACATCTCTGTTAGTTAAGACACATTTTGAAATTGTCTTGTTGGAACTATGCCTTAATATATATTTCAAATTCAAGTCTGTATGAAACACAACAGGAGCCATTAAGAAGGCAGATAATGTATTCATAATATGGATTTTCACACTGCCCTGGACCTCTAGGCTACACCCACTTCACAGATGGAAAATTATATATAATACAAAATAGCATTAGACCTCTGATACAGGTAGTTCATGTTCAAGGGTGTCTATATCTGGATATGAGAGCTGAGCACATGTAACAACATAGATAGCATTTGTGTATTGCAAGATGTGTAGGACATTTGTGACAATGAGAAGAAACTGTGGAAAGTGATGAGGAATATAATTTAGCAAATAGTATAATTTATGCCAGGGGAAGAAAACTTTAGATATCCTAATGATTCATAAAGAGATCTTAGTAAATTAGTGTCTTCTAGGAGTAGTAGGGAAAAATATATTATATATATATACACACTATCTATATGTACACACATATATACATACACACATATGTGTATATATATGTATGTATATATAAATATTATATAAACATATATAAACATATTTGCATACACATATATGTATATTAAAACAAAAGAACTGTACTTGTGAAAATATTAGAAGATTCATAAATACTGCAGCCACTACATCATAAAATGAAAATGTACTTGTAAACCAAGCAATCATACTCTGCCACGGCCCTTTTCAGTTCATCTGCTTTGTAAATTCAGAGTTTAATGTTTTGGATTTTACATTCAGAATGTTATATCTTAGATTCCATAAAAGAAAAGTAAAGGGATTGTTAGAAGGCAGTACACACAAGAATATCTTCAACCTCAGTGAGTTCTTATAAACAAGTAGAAATGAGCCTGTGCTTGACATATTAAACAAGGGCACGAGGCCAAGTACATGATTCATGACCTCAAGGCTCTGTGTTCGTTCTTTTATGTGAAACTTTGAGTTTTAGCAAGATAAACAAATGTCACCATCATCGTTGTGTGTGATGCTGTGGATTCTGCAAAGGCAAAGAAAAGGAAGGGAAAGTAAAAAGATTTTAAAACCCAGGGCCTCTGTCACAACCATACTTGTTTTACCTTAATTGCAATGCAGACCATCAGTTTCTGTTGTGCTGCCTCAAGAATCAGCCAAAAGTTTCCCATAAAGCTCTGTGGGAAAGAGGAAATTAATATCCGTTCTCCCAAATGATGTCTGGAAACAATTCGGGTGAAATGTATTGGCTGATGCTATTTCCAGACAATATGTACTCTACAGAGATTAACCTTATGAATCAAGAGTTAGTACTGGGTGAGGCCTTTATTAGATAAGTGACAGGAGATGGATGGGTCTGTATCAGTCCCTAAACCTCTCATGTATTGATGAGTCTTAATATACCAATAGTGTGTTGCTGTGATGGCCCACTGCCTAGCATATTCACCGGCCTTCGCATGCTGCTGACTTTGATTTGGGGAGGAAACTATAACAATCTGCATTTTATGCATGAGAAGACTGAGACTCACCTAAAATTAATTCACAATGTGCTCAAAGGTACCTAGAGATTAAATGTGAAACCCAAGTTCCTGCACATATATTGAAAGGTTTAATTTCATCTCTCAGGGAGAGGGTTCCCAGCTGCATCTTCACAGATTGTCTTCTAGACATTAAGAAAACATGTCCACGGAGATAAAAAGCTCAACATTCTATTCTAACAGCAGGAAATGGCGCCCTTACTCAAATGAAATGGGGAAATGTTGTGTGTGATGCAGACATCAAGGCCAACCATTTGGTTTATGAGGGAGTTCTGGAGCCTTGGATACATAGAGAAAGAGTGATAACTCAGCCTGAGATAATCAAGTTAACTGAGAAAATGAAAATTTCCTGGGCAGTTGCAGATTTAATAAAGCACTGAAAGTATCAGACTAAAACTGAAATATTGACCTATCTTTGGTAATCTATCTATCTATCTATCTATCTATCTATCTATCTATCTATCTATTATTTATTTATCTATCATTTATTTATCAATTATTTATCTATCATCTACCTATCATCTATCTATCTATCTATCTATCTATCTATCTATCTATCTATCTATCTATCTATCAATCGATCTAATTATCATCTGCCTACCTATCATCTATTAATTACATAATATATATATATATATATATATATATATATATACAAAAGTATATTTTATATCTTTAACTTCTTTCTTCATATTTGTGGATATATCTATCTATATCTATATCTATATCTATATCTATATCTATATCTATATCTATATCTATATCTATATCTATATCTATATCTATATCTATATCTATGTATGCAAAGGAAGTTATAGATGGAGACTATTTTCTTTGTTTCATTATTTTAGTAGAACCAGGGAGCATGGAAGTGCTTCAAGACAAGTCAAATATCCTCAGGTATTACTGAGAGTGAGATTCAACCTTGACCCTACACAGAGGACTACAATTACAATGATGCAGAAAAAGAATTGTAATGTCACATGTACACCGATATCAGCATGTCACCCTGAAAGTGCTGGAAATGAGGGAGTTAGAGTCATTCATCAGCTTAGCCAACCGTGTGGCTGTGGCCTTTACAACAAAAGTTTTCTGGAATCCTGGACGGTGGCTCTTTCCAACAGACCATCTGCTTTTGTTACCCAACAGGAATTTTGATTCTCTTGGAGACAGCCAAGAGCCACCGACTGGCCGTGATTGCATCACTGTAACTTGCCGAATTTGTAATTGTTGTTGAGAGCAGTTGTTCTCCACAGTGCTGATGCACAGAGAGGAGGCTCACAACTGAATTTGTCTGTTATGATTTCATCTTCACCAATGATGCTGTCTCATAAACATTCTCTGGTGAATTGTCAAGCTGAGTCATCCTCTTTCTTGGTACTTTCAGCAGGTCCCAGGCACATGTCTTTGTCACCTGCTATAGCACATTACCAACTTTGCACTTCCATCCCACCATAGCCCAATGCCAGATAACATCACAGGTTCAGCAGATGAATGCAGACTTGGTACCATCTCCACAAGCTCTTCAGCACTTCAGCAGCCTACACTGCCAGGGATCCTTGGGGAATGGAAATCTATATTGATCATCTCTGCTATGTATGAGGGATGGAAGGCAAGGGTGGAGTGGCTCCTGTGGATACTGTACTGACAAGAACTGAAAGAAAGTGAGGTCTATAGACCCTACTAAAGCATCTTTAAACTGAGATGGGATGGTATAGATAATTAGTGATTTCACTATGTAAGTAGGGGTGTTAGCAATAGAGAGAATTCTTTGATTAGACAACTCGCTGCATAGGAAAATTCATGTTTGGAGTGTCACCTATAAATGGATAAGAATCCTTAGTTTTCCAGCCCTTGGTTCAACTTAATCTACTCTAAGCTGAGCAATAAAAGTGTGTGTGTAAAACTCTGCAAACTCACAAATAACTCTCTTTTTATATTAGCATTCTTTCAATTCTGTCTCTGAGTAGCACCAATAGAGGTAGTCCTTTTAAAGTATTGTATACATCTTACCTACTCGTGTAGTAAACATGAAACCTCATGGATTGTAGGAAGTCTTATATTGAAGACAGAACACTGATCCTAGTTGATGATGAGATAAACTTGAAGATGAGAATATCTGAGCTAAGGCCTCAGCCACAGTCTGTACCCTTTGCCAATCCATGTTCTTGGTCCCCCTTAATTTTCAGGACAAGCTTCCAATACAGAAATGAGTGTTGGGGATTTGGATATCCTGGGAAATTCGCATTTGTGGTTTTTTTTCCTTTGCAAAAATGGAGCAACAACAGCCATCAAAATGATTGTCGCTCACAGATTATTAAGAGAAAAACCAGGGACATAGTTAAGTAGTGAAGTCTAATTTTAACAAAATGGATGAATGCATTTTAAGCTATTTACTCATCATAGCAGTTGATTTCACATAGGCCACTTAAACTCTTTTCAGTCTTTATTTTCTTCAAAATAACTTAGTTAGAGTTATCTCAGAGAGTTACTGACTTAGATGGCATAGGAAAATACTAATTATAAGCTGCATACTATCATTGGAATGCCAGAGCTTCGTTAAGGCTTGTCTTTCCTTCATCCCAGCCTTTCTTGCTGCCCTCCCTCCCTTCTTCATTTCCTCCTTCTTTTGCTTCCTTCCTTATTTATTTATCCCTCCCCTGTCTTCCTGCCCTAACCCTCCCCTCTCTTCTTTTTTCCCCCCCTCTTACATCACACTTAGCTTAGGTCGTTTTCTCTGTAGCATGGGTCAGGTAGTGATCTTGTTCAGATGAGTTCTAGGAAACTCAGTTTGGGTTGGAAATTCCAAATCTGTCATTGCATACTGAACTTCTCTGTTCCATTGCTCTCTATAGCTTCATATTTATAGCTCTCATATTTGTTATGAAAGTGGTAAATGATAGTGGGTTGTTACTTACTCTAGGAAATAATCCTTTGTGGTGATTAACTTGTAACACACACACACACACACACACACACACACACACACACACACACACACACCCCGATAGAGGAAGGAGTTAAAGATAACCACTTGTACACCAGCAGAAAGGGCTTAGAGAGGTCCTGGGTTTTAATAGATCATGCCTGTGCCTGAACATGGAATGAAATTAATCTTTTCAGTATGTTTGTTGTTTTTATACATTTTAAATAGTAAAATGTTCTCTTGTACTTGCAGGAAAGCTAGTAAATTATAGGCACATGAAGTTCTTTTGTTTGTTTTTCTCTAGGGGAAAAATCAGATTATTTATAAACATGCACATTTTCATTGGAAATTATGACTTTAGTGAATTTGGATCTGCCCACCATATTTTAGCCCATCCCTTTACCTCCATACTTGCTCTCTGCTTCCCATACAATGCCAGCCTGTGTGCTTCCGCTTACTTCTTTGCTTCTTCCCTCTGAATTTTAGCATCCTTCCCTGAACCATCTCACCTCTGTGTACTGTCCAGGGCCTAATACTCAAAGCCTGTAGGACTTCTGATGACGAAGTGAAGGCTGGCTTCTTGCCATTCATTAAAAAAGGCATCCTCTACTGGGTCCTGCTTGGATACAGGAAGTGGCCACTTCAGGTTCTGCAAAGTTGCTTCCATAGAAACCCTGAGGGTGTCTCCTATCCCAGGACTCTGGTGTGTCCTAGAGATTGCCCCCCTTACAACCCCCCCATTCCATTTTCTCTCTGTTTGCTCTCCCTACATCTGATTTCCTCTTCACCGGCTCCTTTCCCCATCCCCTCTCCCACCCACTTCCCTCCCTCCCTCCATCTCTGATATCTATTTTATTTACCCTTCTGTGAAAGATTCAAACATTCTCCATTGGGTCTTCTTTGTTATTTGGTTTCTTTGGGTCTGTTGATTACAGCATGGTTAACCTGTACTTTATGGAATATTCATGTATAAGTGAGTACATAGCATGAATGTTCTTTTGGGTCTGGGTTACCTCACTCAGGATGATGCTTTCTAGTTCCATCCATTTGTCTGTGAAATTCATGATGTCCTTTTAAAAAACGACTGAGTAGGATTCCACTGTGAAAATGAACCACATTTTCTTCATCCATCCTTCAGGTGAGGGACAACTAGGTTGTTTCTACTTTCTGGCTATTATGAATAAAGCTACTATGAACATAGCTGAACAAGTGTCCTTATGGTATGGTGGAGCATTTTTTGGAACTGGGTCTTGAGGTAGAAATATTTCCAGTTTTCTGACTAATTGCCAAATTGATTTCCAGAGTAGTTGTACAAGTTTGCAATCCCACCAGCAATGGAGAAATGTTCCTCTTTCTGCACATCCTCTCCAGCATGTGTTTTCCCTTGAGTTTTTGATCTTAGCTGACGGGTTTATAAGGTAGAATCCCAGGGTCATTTTGATTTGCATTTCTAAGGACTAAGGACTTTGAACATTTCTTTAAGTGCTTCTCAGCCATTCCAGATTCCTCTGTTGAGACCTCTCTGTTTAGCTCTGTACCTTATTTTTTTAATTGTGTTATTTGGGTTGTTGGAGTCTAACTTCTTGAGTTATTTATGCATTTTGGATATTAGCCTTCTTTCAGATGTAGGGTTGGTGAAGATCTTTTCCTAATTTGTAGACTGTCATTTTATTCTACTGATGGTGTCTTTTGTCTTACAGAAACTTTTCAGTTTTGTGAGGTCCCATTTATCAGTTCTTGATCTTAGAACCTGAGCCATTGGTGGTCTGTTCAGGAATTTGTCTCCTATACAGATGAGTTCAAGGGTATTCCCTACTTTCTGTTCTATTAGATTTAGAGTATCTAGTTTTACATTGAGGTCTTTGAAGGACAGCAACCCCCACACAAAACCTTCTACCCAAGATGTCTTTTGCCTATAAGATGTGCATGCATAACGATAGAGCAGAGACTGAAGGAATGGCCAACCAATGACTTCCCCAAATGGAGACTCATCTCATGTACAAGAATCATCCCTGACACTATTGATAATCTGTTATGCTTGCAGACAGGAGTCTAGCAGAACTATCCTCTGATAGGTTCCACCCAGCAGCCAATGGAAAGAGAAACAGAGACCCACAGCCAAACATAAGAGGGAGTCCAGGGAGTCCTGTGGAAGAGTTGGGGGAAGGATTGAGGGACCCTGTCAGAAGACACTGGTCAGCATGATGGACAGAGACAAGTGGGAGCTGAAAACTGAGACACTTCACCAGAGGTAGGAGGGGTCAGCTGAGGAGTGAGATGAAGAGTAATACAGGGAGTGTTGGAAGGGCAGAGTGAGAAGACACAACTGAGCTGAAGCAGCCACGCTTGAAACCCGCCATCAGGCAGGCATAGCAATGTTTTCTGAGGTGGGCCCTTGTGAATATTCCCGCAACTCTCGATCCATTCACTCCCATCCATCTGCCCAGACTCTAGTCTAATACTCTCTCTTAAACACTTAATAGTCTTTATGATTTATTATTGTTTTCAACAGTATTTATAGTTGCATAGGTCTTTCTGGTGTCTGATATATGGTCTTAAAGTGTTATTTAAAGTCTGAGTTTTTATTTAACTTGCTATCTCTTTAGACTGTGTAGTTCCATCTTGATTATAAATCCTTAGAGGGTAGGAAATAAATTTTATAGGCTCTTCCTTTTTTTATGATATTCATGGCAATAAATTCTCAAAAGATATTTATAAGTTTAATTCCCTTCTTCTGTTTTTGAAGTAATTTAAAGCAGAAGACACCAGGTATAAGTATTAAAATAAAACTAAATGATACTCCAAAATTTAAGTAGACATAGAGCCAGAGGGAAAGAAAACAGGCATTCCAAAATAACAGTGTTGTGTGAACACAGGTCAGCGCTTGTACAACAAACACGGGCAAGCATGAAAGGCTCTAGGTAGCAGTGAACTTGCCAGTAGGAAGGTCACTCTATCTTCAGGATTCTCAGTGGCATATAAAGGCCCAGGTAACAAAATCTGTGAGATAGAAGTACATAGAAGCCGTGTTACAACAAGTGACCCCAAGCTAGTCAGGGCCAGTCATTGTGCATATTTTTTGTAAACCAGAAGGTGAAATATCTGGCATATGAATGCATATAAAACTGAAAATCACCCACATTTTACTTCCCAAACTAGTTCCTACTGGGTGTTTGTAAGGCTGCTGGGGAGAAGACGCTGACAAACCTATGGAACACTCTCAAGTTTGACTGTTTTGATTTCAACGGGATTATTAATATTTTAACAAGTGGTTGTTACTTGTTCCATGCTGAGATAGCTGAGGTAGACTGTGCTTGTGATACCAAATACTGTCTGAGTCACAAATTTTTCCATATTTCCTGTTACAGTAAAAACAAACAAACAAACAAAAAAACAACCTCCCCAAAAATAAACAAAAACAACTTATCCCTGAGTTAATTTTCTTTTTGATAAATTTCATGACCAATCAAGAGGTGGGAGTCATCGAAGACAAAGAAGATCACAGCAAGCCAACATCTCACCCAGATCAGAAGGAATGCTAAACTTAAGAGGGCAAGATTCATTTTGTAGGCAAAACAATTATTGTTCTTAAAAGCGTCCAAGAAACAAACCAACAAACTGTAAAAAATGCAGCCAACATTTCTCCCTATGCTGCAGGCTCTTTTCTTTTTGCCGCTTTTGTTCAGCTGCTCCTTTCTCCCCTCTGTCTTCTTTTTCAAATTAATTGGTTTATTTATTCACTTTGCATCTGGGTTGCTGCCCCCTATCTGGTCCCCCCTCTCCAAAACCCTCTCCCCATCACCCTCCCATTCTCCTCTGAAAATGGGGAGCCCCCCCATATCCTCCCACCCTGGCACATCAAGTCTCTGCAGGGCTAGGCACATTCTCTTCCACTGAGGCCAGATAAGACAACCTAGTTCGGAGAGTGTATTTCAGACAGGCAACAGCTTTAGAGACAGCCCCTGTTCCAGTTGTTGGGGGACCCACAGGAAGTCCGAGATGCACATCTGCTACATATGTGTAGGGGTCCTAATCCACGCTAACAAGAACTTTAACAATTCTGTATCAGCTTTTTCACCTGCTCCTTTATACCCCTTAAAATCCCTTCTTCTATCTATGACCTTAACAATCTGTCTCATAGCTCAGTTCTTGCTTAGTTCTCCGAGACCTGTGACCAAAGTGTTTTCAGTAATAGGATTTTACTATCTACTTCTGGCAACTAACCAAGAACAATGTCAATAGCCTTGTTCTGGGGATTCTATGGCCTCTCTGATCACCTTCCACTGGGAAATTTGTTTAATGATCTGTAGCTTTGGGGAGGAAAATTATTCCCCAGAGAGGATACTGCAGCTTAAATGTTTCTTTTTTAATTGTATATTTTAATATAAAGAACAGTCAGTTTCCGTATGGCTTTTACATAATCCTTAATATTGTTTCCTCCTTGCCCATTCCTTCATATGCCTCATACTCCCAACCCTCTCAACATAGTCTGCCTCAATTTTTCTCTTTTCTGCCTTCATACCACCTGTGTGTCACTATTCACCTTTCCTTAAGGCCTTCCTTTTCCACACACCTCCTCAAATAACCTCTTTCTTTCTGACTACATGCATTTCAAGTTTTACACACTACCCTGAAAATTCATAGCCAGGATGTATGTATCTCGTTCTAGTGGGGTCATCAGATTCATGCCCTACCCCCAAGGTTCAGGAAACTTGTGGGAAGGGGACACAAGGAATAAAAGACCTGGTGGGTGCAGGGATGTTTTTCAAAAAAAAAAAATCTTTTGGACATGACATGGACAATATACTTATAAGTACACTGTAGTTGTGAATATCTGCATAAGACTTGGGCCCCTGAAAATGTCATCATGTAAGGGGCTATGGCTTATAGGGCCCCACCCTTTTTGCAAGGGCAACTAGCAGTTGATGTTACTGGGGGAAGAAGATCACTTTCTTCAGTGGTTTGTCCACTGATAAGTTGCCCATGTTCCAGTTATTAATCTTATACCCATACTCGTAAAAGCAGCCCAATTAAACCCAACGGAACACACCCACCCCACTCAACTTCCCAACATAGAAACAAACATAGACACACAGATACTCACATAGAAACACTCACAAAAACACATACACAGACAGAAAGACACACAGACATATACATAGGCACACACATACATAAACATACACATATGTACACACACACACAGAGAGAGAGAAACACACATACACACATACATAGATAGAAACACATATACATACAGAGACAAACACAGACATACACACATAGACACACCTACTCTCTCTCACATACATATAGACACACATACATAGAAACACAGAGATACACACACACACATACACACACATATATATACACACGCATACACAAATACACACAGACACACACATGCATACAGGTTCTCACACATACATACATTTTCCCACATACACATAGACATGCACCACATAGATACACACATGCACATGCACATGCACACACAGTTGAAAGTAGAAGAGGGACTTGTTGGGAAGAATGGTTTGGAAGGACTAATGGATGGGATAGGAGAGGATAGGTGATGGAGAGAAATGACTAATATTCATCATTTACATGTATGAAACTATTATCAAAAAAGGGAAACCAGGAAAGGGGATAACATTTGAAATACAAATAAAGAAAATATCCAATAAAAAGATAAAAAATAAAGCTGTCTCCCACTTCTTCATCACAGAAAGCACATTAAAAGCCTTTTTTTTTTTTTTTTTGCATAGACTCTTCTGTGACAAGCACACATGTTGTCTGTCTGCCTCACTAGGCTCATTTGCATTTTCTTGAGTGCAATTTTGAGGCAGCCCAGCATGTTGGAAACAGCTTGGCCTGTGAAGATGGATGGATGTGTGTTGGAATTCAGTTCCGTCACTAATAGGCACTTGACAGCAATCTTCCTCCAGACATCTTAAGGGGATGAGCCAGGGCTCTCTCTACTGAGCTCTTCTCATTAACTTCCTACCCTATTCCGTTCAGTTCCTGGCTTAAATACAATTTACTTGTCTTTATATCTTAATAGTCAACGAAGTTTAAATCGATATAAAAAACCACAAGGCATAACTAAAATAGACAAAATTTTAAAAAACTGTCAATAGGTTAGGATACAATGCTTGTGAACTAATGCTGCCACAACTAATTTGGTATTGTGTATGAAGATGAAGCAGCATGTGATTTGAGCCTATGATCTAGCAGCTCCACTCCTACCTGTGTTTGCTCAACGGAAACCAATATATGTGTGGATAATGAGGATTGGTCAGGTATTTACAGCAGCATTGCTCCTCATAGCCTCAAATGAAATAGATTCTAAGTGTTCAATAATATGTATAAGTAAATCAAATTTACATGTTTATATTGTAAATGAAAAGCTAGTAAGAAGCAATTATGTAGGATCTGAAGTGATCTTAGAAGGAAATGCAAATCAAAACAACCCTGAGATTCCACCTCACACCAGTCAGAATGGCTAAGATGAAAAATTCAGGTGACAGCTGATGCTGGCAAGGATGTGGAGAAAGAGGGACACTCCTCCATTGTTGGTGGGATTTCAAGCTGGTACAACCACTCTGGAAATCGTCTGGTGGTTCCTCAGAAAATTAGACAGTACTACTGGAAGATCCATCAATTCCTCTCCTGGACATATNCTGGACATATACCCAGAAGATGTTCCAACTGGTAATAAAGACACATGCTCCACTATGTTCATAGCAGCCTTATTTATAATAGCCAGAACCTGGAAAGAACCCAGATGTCCCTCAATAGAGGAATGGATACAGAAAATGTGGTACATTTACACAATGGAGTACTACTTAGCAATTAAAAACAATGAATTTCTGAAATTCTTAGGCAAATGGATGGATCTGGAGGATATCATCATGAGTGAGGTAACCCAATCACAAAAGAACACACATGTATTCACTTACTGGTAAGTGGATATTAGCCAAGAAACTTAGAATATCCAAGATACAATTTGCAAAACACATGAAACTCAAGAAGAAGGAAGACCAAAGTGTGGATACTTGGTTCCTTCTTAGAATGGGGAGCAAAATACCCGTGGAAGGAGATATAGAGACAAAGTTCGGAGCTGAGACAGAAGGAAAGACCATCCAAAGTGTGGATACTTCGTTCCTTCTTAGAATGGGGAGCAAAATACCCGTGGAAGGAGTTATAGAGACAAAGTTCGGAGCTGAGACAGAAGGAAAGACCATCCAGAGACGGTCCCACCTGGGGATCCATACTATAATCAGCCACCAAACACAGACACTATTGCATATGCCAGAAAGGTTTTGCTGACAGGACCCTGACATAGCTGTCTCTTGTGAGGCTATGCCAGTGCCTGGCAAATACAGAAGTGGATGCTCACAGTTAACTATTAAATACAGGTCCCCTAATGAAGGAGCTAGAGAAAGTTCCCAAGGAGCTAAAGGGGTCTGCAACCCTATAGGAGGAACAACAATATGAATTAACTAGTAACCCCCAGAGCTGTGTCTTTAGTTGCATATGTAGCAGAAGATTGCCTAGTTTGTCATCAATGGGAGGAGAGGCCCTTGGTATTGTGAAAATCATATGCCCCAGTACAGGGGAATGCCAGGGCCAGGAAGCGGGAATGGGTGGGTTGGGGAACAGGGCAGGGAGGAGGGTATAGGGAGCTTTGGGGAGAGTATTTGAAATGTAAATGAAGAAAATATCTAATAAAAAATATAAAAGAAATAAGTTGTTTATAACAATAAATATATAAAAAAAGCGCTCCAGCTGTAGCAACCCACACCATTCTAGAATCACAAATCACAGCCCCTCCTTCAGAAATCTGTGGCATAAAGGCCAAGAAAGGCATTATCAAGGGATGGGACTAACCTGTCCTGTCAGCCTCTAAGCTGATCTTGTCCACGTTGATTTCCTTGGCTATCCTTCCTTCATAAGTCTTCCTTAGGTTCTTTACTTAGATACAACATCAAAAGTGAGAAAACTAAATCTGCCCTTGTTTGAGTGTCCTGTTATGATCCTGTGTTAATAATTTGGGAGGTCTTCTTATGAGCATAGCCCGGACATGGATTTCCTGTCTCTCAATATCATTCTAAATACTAACAACTGCTAACTCTTTAAAGGTTTAGGTTGTTTTGAAGAATGTCTGCTTGAGAACAGGCTTAAGAAGTCAGTGACCTGAGCCAGGCGTAATGGTGCACGCCTTTAATCCCAGCACTTGGGAGGCAGAGGCAAGATCAGTGACCCATATTCCCAGGGTTTTTTTTTTTTTTTTTCTGCGTGGTGTTGTGATCACAGTGTAACACTTAGCATCTGTTCCATGAGGTATGAAAGTAGAGTGACCTTTCAAGGTATTCACAAATAAAATAAATATGATGGGATCGGCACCTGGTACTTCCTTTCAAGAAGTAGCATGTTGCTATTATTATTATGCCTTCCAAAACAGAGGACAAAAGTGACACATGGAACCCACTATTCAGTTCTCCTCAAGCTGAAGATTGTGTTTTGTTTATTTTGTGCAGGGCTGAAGTGGCTTTATTTTGAAATCTATTTCTCTTTTGCTGCCATATCTCAATTACCTTTGTGAATACGATAAAATGGCGGCCTGAGACAAGGGGTAAGAAAGATGGGAACAGAACCCACTGCTAGTAAGAAGCATTCAGAGAATGAAGGTGTCATCTGATTGATAACCTTCAATTATTTTCCAAAAGAAAGAAAGAAGTAAGTTTCTCAACGTTTTGGAAACTGAGTATAAAGAGTCACTGTATTCTAGTCTGAGCCCTAGATAAAAACAACACAAGCTCCTGTGAGAAAACTTTTTTTGTAAAGTGAGATCTTAGAATCCTGGGAATTCAGCTGAGAATTTGGGAGGCCAGCATAGATAGCTCCATTCTTTTCAATGAGTTCCCCATGGAAGGTCACACCTTTCAAATGTCTCTAGAAGGCTGAACACCACTCCTGTATGTGCAATCATGTTTAATTTTCAAATTTTACAGCTAGCACTTGAGCTCACTAGCTAATCCCTATCTAACTAATAAGGTCCCCCACTTCCACCTTTCCTGATTAATCATCTGGTGGAGTTTTTAATATCCATTTGTGCTTAATTTGCTGGTATTATAAATGCTTTAATCCCGAAAGTGATGAATGATCTTCCAAGAGGCAGGACTTCAGTTTTGATTTATGGAGTAGTGAGATCACTGAAGCCATACCCTTGGAAATTGTTGTAATGAAGAGCCCTTAATACTTTCTCCTTCCTTAAAGGCTTCCCTGCTGCTTACATAAGCCTTGCTTTTGTTTGTTTGATTCATATTTCCTGGTACACTCTCTAGCACCAGGTTCCAATTTCATTTCCCAGTGGGAACCATTGTCCTTGTGCAAACTGGTTGCTTTGTTCTGTAGGGTCATTTCATTGTCATATAAACAAGCCTTTTACACTCTTATCTACCTGCCTCATAAAGCATTATGCTTGCTTTTAATAATCCTCTAGAACTTTCTCTTGTACTTAAATTCTACTCATCCTTCAAAAAGAGTGAAATTTCCAAACTCACAGTAAACAGTTTTATTGTCAGTTTCTCTAGCTTTTCCTTTTGTCAGTATTTGAGCAGTATCTACTATAAAATTATTGTACTTTGCATGGGATTTAATTTTTCAAATAAATGTTTTTGTTTTATATATGAGATTATCTATCTATCTATCTATCTATCTATCTATCTATCTATCTATCTATCTATCTATCTATCTATCCATCCATCTATCCATACACTTGCTGGGGAAATATGAAGCTTGCATTTGATTTCTGAAACTCATGCATTGATGGAAGGTCAGAACCAGCATATAAATTGTCCTCTGATCTCCATGTATACACCGTGGCATGCATGCTGTTGTATGTATACCTTCACACACATCATTCACAAATACACACATTAGTGAAAAATAAATTTAAATAACATAATATGGATATTAAAAAAATAATTACACAAACACTTCTGAGACAAACACTCAATCTAGTCTCAAATTCTCCTTAAAATATTTTTGATCTATTATCAAATGTCTTTACATGGTGGAGCAAATATAAACATGTATTGATCATATGAAATACTCATCACAAGCCTTCTATGATATAATGGATATTCTTCACTGTTCTTGAAACTGTGAAACTAATTTTGAATTTAGGAGGCTTGGATCCACTTTAAATCACAAGATAGTGCTAATAACTTAACAATGTCCCTGGCCCAGGTCAGTGCATACCTAACATATAGACCTTAGGCTTTCAAATAGATCAAAATTTTAAGTTCCAATCAGTGCGTGCATGCCTGTTTCATGGGTGCCAATGTTGAGTATATTCAGTAGAAATGATCTTTTAGAGTTTATTCCAGATTTTGAGTCAACAATTGTTGGCCAATGATCATTTGCTTCCTCAAGTTCCCTGTCTCCTTCCTCCCATATTTCTCTTCAAAGTGGTCTTTTTCACTGCTCTGGTTACTCTTGTCTCTTGAAATGAGTAAAAAACAAAAGCCATTTTCTCTCTGTACAACCTACCGAGTCCGATCAGTGTTTCTCTCATGTGCGTGCATTTTGGACTGATCACGGAAGAGTGGAGAAGCTGTAAACACAGACCTTACACTTGAAATTCTCAAAAAATATTTTAAAAAGTATATAAAAAGAAAAAAAAAACAAGCACATAAGCCTCCACAAACAAACAAAACTCAGAATCCATCTATTTTACAAATATGATTTCTGATTAGGGTCATCTGCGTGAAGCCTTGCTCATCCTCAATGTGAACACTGCTGCAGTCTTACATTTGCATTTCCTAAGAAGCAGAGAGCTGAGTTACCAAACAACTCCACGCCTCACATCAGAAAGGGAAACAGGAATCACATAGCACACATTTCTGTATATTTTACAGAAATCATAATGTCACACAGCTAGTCCAATCAAATTATCTTGGCAATTGAGTTAAATACTTAGAATCTGCATCTTTGAAATATTACACCATTTATCAAATCAGCCAGCCCATGAAGATATGCTACGGATAAATGGATGAATATTACAGATACAATTTTCCTCGTATGATTTCGATTTAGATAAAATGATTACATTGAATTTTAAATGAAGTTTACTTTTTTACATGAGTTATAATTTAAATACACTTGATACTAGGTGGTGAGTTTTAAATTTATTTGTGTATTTGTCTGTGTACTTGAACTCACTGTGCCATCTTAATTTTTCTAACTGTCAGAGAACAACTCCTTACTAACTTATATTTGATATTCCTGACCTTTATATTTTATTTTTTTCCAACTCTCAGTCATTGGTTTTTATCTCTCCGTATTTTATGGCATAATATCTATACTAATTAATTTAGTCATGAAACTATACCTTATACAGTCAGGATGACTTACATAACAACATAACTTTTCAAAATATACCTTCATATAAAACTCAATACCTTTTTTTTTCTGTGCCATTGAACTCATGTTGCTCTCAAAGTTATTTTAACCCTTCGATGGCGATTAATTCAAAGAAATTAAAAATCTTTGATATTACAAGGAGCCAGATAATCATAATATATTGTACAATAAATGGTTATTGCTCCACAGCATTCAATAATCAAAGCAAGGAGAGGCGAATTTGAATGTCATCTCTATGCAGGTGTGTCACATGCTTGCACTAAGTCTGACAAATACTTGTCTATAATTTTCTCCTCTGATACCACGAGCACACATACTTACTCATTTTCTTCTGCTGGATTCTTTTTGCTTTTCCATGAGAGCCCTACTGAGTTATATCAGAGTCTGAGTAGAAGTGAAAAATAAAGAAAAAGATAAAACTATTTGTACTGGCTAGTTTTGTGTCAACTTGACACAGGCTGGAGTTATCACGGATAAAGGAGCTTTAGTTGGGGAAATGCCTCCACGAGATCCAGCTGTAAGGCATTTTCTCAATTAGTGATCAAGGGGGAGAGGCCCCTTGTGGGTGGTGTCATCTCTGGACCGGTAGTCTTGGGTTCTATAAGAGAGCAGGCTGAGTAAGCCAGGAGAAGCAAGCCAGTAAAGAACTTTACTGGCCTCTGCATCAGCTCCTGCTTCCTGTCCAGCTTGAGTTCTAGTCCTGACATCCTTTGGTGATCAGCAGCAATGTGGAAAATGTAAGCTGAATAAACCCTTTCCTCCCCAACTTGCTTCTTTTTTTTAATATTATAAAAGTATTTATTCTAGCTTCACCTATAAAAGACAAAAAAACCCTGGTATTGTATTTACAAGCTGTAAGCCTACTTCTCACCTACATCCAAACCATATGCCCCTTGTTACTTGCTGTCTGAGTTTCACCCAGGATGCTTTGCTCTGTCAGTCTGTCCTCAGGGTGCACATCTCTCAGCCATGTACTCCTGGTCCATCTCATTTAAAGAAAACCTCCTGCTCTCTCGGGCTTCTTTCTCCTTCTCCCTCTGGCCTCTCTGAGACTCCTCATTCAGTCTTCAAATCCTGCCTTTTTCTCTCTCCTGCCTAATCACAGGCTCTAGTCTTTTATTAACCAATGGATTTTTTTCTTTTTTTTTTAATTAGATATTTTCTTTGTTTACATTTCAAATGCTATCCCAAAAGTTCCCTATACCCTCCCCCTTCCCCTGCTCCCCTACCCACCCACTCCCACTTCTTGGCTCTGGCATTCCCCTGTGCTGGGTCATATAACCCAACTTGCTTCTTGGTCATGATGTTTGTGCAGGAATAGAAACCCTGACTAAGACATTATTTTTCTAATAATTAAAAAAAATTATAAAATTTATAGTGTTTCCTTCTTCCCGTTCTTCCCTCAAAACTTACCCATATACCCCTCCTTGTTCTATTACAAAATGCATGTATTCGTTTGCTTGTTAAGTGTTGTTACAATCATGCATTCATTCTTAATGCACTTTGCTCAGTCTATGTAGTGTTACTTGTAAGTATATTTTCAGTGCTAACTATTTGGAATTGGATAACCAGTAACTCTTTCCTTGAGAATACAATTTTCTTGTAGTTCTTTGTGTCGGGTCAAGGCCTCATGGGATTTCCCCAGCTCACTTTAGCACATCTATCTCCTTGTTCAGGTCATGATTATGTGATTATGCTTTTGAGAGTTTCTGGGTATAACTTCTGACATTACAAGGAGATACAGTCTCACAGCAAACTCTCTGATCCTTTAGCTCTTTCTGCCCTCTTTCACAATGATCCCTAAGCCTTATGTGCTAGAGTGTTTTTGAATATCTTTTGGTTCTGGACTCCATAAAACTCTGTATTCTGATTGGTTGTGGTTTTTCAGTAATGGTCTTTGTCTGTTACAAATTGAAGTTTCATTGGTGATGGCTAAAATTATACTTATGTGTGGGTATAAAGACAACCATTTAAAATGTAGTTAGGGATTATGATGGTTTATAAAAGTGGCAGCTATAGGTTCTCCTTTAATCTGTGACTTCATTAACCCTGGCTAGGTTTCCAGTGCCAGCATGATATTCCTATTGTCGAATGTCAATAATTGGCTTTGGCATCCATGTGGTGGGTAAACTGAGGCAGGCAGCCATTCCAGGTCAGTGCTTAGAGCCTCTGACAGGGGTGGATCCAGATACCTACAGGGGCTGCTGCCAATGGCAGCCAGTGATTTGAGAAGTGACTCAGCAGATTTTTCTCTGAGGGAACAAAGCTTAATTTACTGGGGTTGGCACTCTCTGTGGCCAGTGGAAAAACCATAAACGTTTTTATCTCCTTTGAGCCGGCAAGAAAGAGAAGGAAAGAGAATGAACACCCCCCCCCACACACACACACAGAATGGATGAAATGAAAGGCAGAGTCCAATAACTTTATACACACAAATATATACATACATACATACATAACATGCATTCATACGTACATAACTACAGACAGACATATACACATTCACTCATAGAATGGTTAGAGCAAAGCTCCAGCAAGCAAGCTCTAAGCATTTCACACACACACACACACACACACACACACACACACACACACACTCACACACACGTATGTATATACATGCATATATTCATACATATATACACACAATTAGTGGATGGAGCAAGCCCCAACACACACCCAGACAAGCTTTACATGTATACATAACCACACTTAGCTGATGGATGGAAGGAACAATATTCCAAGACCATACTTTATTCTTTCTTCTATAGCTTACAAATGCCAGCAAAATCTTTTAAATAGTATAAAACTACAATGTGATTACATTTTAGTTTTCTACTAGTAAATGACTATGAAAAAACAGTGTGTTCCTTACTACCTTTACAAGAAACAACATTACATAGTACAGGTAAAGAAAACAAATTATTCCCCCAAACCCATGTACAATCACAATTATGCAACTTGTTATAGACTAACAAAGTATAAGCAACAAGGTAGTTTTTCTCTGCCAATTTCTCTTACTGGCAGGTGGCAATTCATGGTTACAAAGAAAGGAGTAATTGCTTTATTATTTATTTTTAAAAGTAATCTTGTAAGAATCTTAAGAGAATCACAAATCAAAAGTTTTATATAAAAATCAGATCGTATCTACCTTAAATCCTCAGAATGTATCATAAAATGTCCCTAGCTGAACTAATAAGACTGTGCCTTTTAAAACTTCAGATTGTTTCCTAAGATCTTCTATATCAGACCCAGTAGTAAAAACATCTCAACCTAGCAATTTTATTTTTCCAAATGTTCTCTAAGGGTTGTGGTCTTTGCTGACAGTTTATGTCTTTAAGTTCTTCTCTAGGGGGTGATTCTTCTCCAGCAGTAATACCTGAAAGAGATTAAGCATATTCTTGTGAGTGCCAGAAATACTTTCCAGTGAGGGACTAGAAACCCTCTTAGAGTTTTCATATAATTCTTAGATTCAGAGGGATGTGAGGACAGCAAGCAGAGTAGACTCTATAACAGCATGAGGTCCTCAGGACACATGGTCCTCAGGGCCTTGCCACACTGAGACTCACCCATGAGTCTGTGGTAACCAGTGGAGCACCTTTTATTAGTTCCAAAGCCATTTGTCATTCCTCCTGTGTGGTTCTTAGAGTTGAACAAGTCTTAAGTCCAACTAGAGAGTCACTGGTTACCACCAAGCTATGTGTCCCACTACTGCATACTTAGGCTCATCACGCTATGCTGGTCATTTTTGTGGTTCATAGGCATTATAGCTGTATAAGACTATCAGTTGCTTCCCTGTGTTGGGGAATGGGTAACTACATAGTCAAGGTAAAGAGGTTCTCTGTTTCTTTAACAATTTTACTCCTGTAATAGAGATCCTAGTAGCTTCAAGAGTAAAAGTGCCCTGAATGATATGTTTGTATTTGATCCCACTGATACTAGTGTCCCCTTATTTGATCATGCATATCATTAAAAATTATCTATTCACTGTTGCATGTGGAGTGATAAATGAGTTGTAAAGTTAGATTTGAAAATATTTATCTTGGATAAATGTACCACATACTTAAAAAAAATCCAAGTTGAACAAAAATTCAAGGAAAAATAGACCACCGTGTATTTGTTGAATATTGTTAAGGAATAAAATGATAAGCAAAACAGACTGAATCTTCCCCCAATTACTGAGACGACACAGTGAACATTCAGAATCCAAATAACAAATAATCCAAAGGTCATCTTTGTTTTTAAAGCATAAAATCCAATTTCTACTGCAGAACATTTTCTCTACTGGATAACTGAATGGCCAAATCTGCTTTAATTTCCAGAGAACAATCCAGTTGAAGGGGAAGGGCTCTCAGGCACTCATGCTTCCAGGAAATCAGGCTCTGAAGCCCCATCATAGCAAATGTCCAAATGAAGACAACTATGACCTTATGTTCATGACATTTGCCAGTGGCAAACAGTTTCTGAGGGAGGTGTGGAGCAATTGCAGCATTCTGCCATGGCTCAATATGCTCCTGTGTTACAGCATTCAGAGCAAACCCATGACATGAGTATCTGCACAGATAAGCAGATCATTGATGAGTGATGTAGTGAAACTCAGTGGTCCTGTGTGCTGGAGGGGACCCACCATATAACTGAGTATTTTTCTCGTTAGTGCAGTAGACATGAGTATGAGAGACGCTGAGGAAAATGAGTGCCTCTTGTCTTGTGCCCTGGTATAGAGGCTGGTGTCTCCATCCATAAAAGAAAGGATGGGTGGAGATAAATTATATTTTATTTTAAATCCATGAGAACAGATTTGGCAACTAATCCTCCCAAATCCCTCCAAAATGCATAAAATGAAATCACCCAGGTTAACTATTTGTTAACTATATTTTCTGCGACTCCCCTTCATCTTGGACTTTCCTCAAATATTCTAAGATACAGCCCTTGCCTTCTGCTTTCCTACAGTCAACACTTTGCACATAGAGCCTTGTAGACAGCCTTTATCAGAGACAAGAACTACAGGGAGGAACATACTGAATATGGAAGAGCTTTAGTCAGTTCAGAAGCTCAGAACTCAGCTAATAGAGTGTAGCTGTTGGGTAATGACCCAGGCGAAGTGGAACGGGGACTGAGAAGGTCTGGAGGGACGACAAGGGTGCCTGACACATTACACTGATTACATGGTGCTCATCAAAGTTCAGCTCAAGTTCAAGAAAATATTTGTGGACAATTTCATGAATAATTCAGTTTGAATTTTTCTATTAGCTTTTAGTGAAAACCATGAAGCAATTGATGTTATGATAATTTGTAGTAAATTGTGTATTTTGCTATTTAAATTCTTCTGTCCTTTTCAAATGAGAAGCCTATTGTATTACATAGGCTTTGCTATAGCTAGGCTCTTCTGTTAGTGACAGGGCCCAGGAAGATGCTCATCTTGTCTGAGCATTTTTTTTTTTTTAGTAATGTAAATCAAACTTGTTCTTTTAGAATTTCATATATGTATTTACTATATTTTGGGCACATCACCCTGAACTCTCCTCCTCCTTCCAACCCTTCCCAGGCCCCTGGCATCATGCACTGTTCCCACATTCAGATCCTGTTCTCAGTGCATTGAACCTGATCTGTGCCGTCCGTATATGCACAGGTAAAGGTCGATTTACTGCAGCACAGGCAACACAGTTACCTGAACCCGTTTCCACAGCCGCAACTGTCAAAGTACCTCAGAGGCTTACGCTAACTATGTTGGAAGAATGATTGATTTGATCTAGTGCAGGTCTTGTGTAGGCAACCCTGGCCATTGTGAGTTTGTGAATGCAACTGCCTTGTCATGCCTAGAAGACATCGCTTCTCAGCCTTCTGCATTCCTTCCAAGCCTCTTGCCCTTAACATCTTTCTGCCCTATCTTGATGGAGAACTTGTTATTGGACATCTTTATTTTACATGACAGCATTTAAAAATATTTACAGAGGCCAGAGACTTGATGCCCCAGCAAAGGGGGATGCTGGGGTGGGGAGGTGAAGGGGAGGGGGATAGGGTGAATAATTATGGGGGGGGCAGAGTGGAGCAACATTTGGGATGTAAATAAATAAAATCATTAGTTAAAAAAGTATCTGCCACCAAAAAATATTGCTAAGTACAGTAAGGTTTTTATTCTTTTTTTGTTCTTTCTTTGTTTCTTTTTTCTTAAGGAATCCTGCTTTAGAGAAGGTTACCAGCTGCCATTTGACAGTTCTTTTAAAGCTTTCACAGGTCTTTTCTTTTTCCATCTTTACAAAAAAATAGGCTGTAAACAACATTATACCTGTTTCAAGGTTGAGAACTCTCAGACACATTTACAGTTCTGGTCTAGACTGATAGTTTTTTCATGGCATAAATTGAACTACCATGATGATTTTACTTCTTTCCTATTAGAATATATAAGATTATTCTGAGACTAGGCTGAGCTTTTTATAATAAAATTAAAAGATTAAGTTAATAAACAAATGAAAACACAATAGTTTTATAATAAGAGCATATTCAGAAGCAAACCTAGACTTTCCAAACAGGCCCCAAGCCAAGCCCATGCCTCATGCTTCCACAACACTTGACTGGCAGACTCTGGGCCAGTGATTAGAAAGTAGCTGCCTTGAGATATACCACATTCAGAAATGTCAATAAAATATTCTAAATACCATGTGTGACTCCAGTCCTACCGTAACAGGGAAATGTCCGAGACTCACATGAACCTGGGGAGACGTAGACACTTTGAAGACTCTGTGCTGCAGGCTTTCTGAAGCTATGTGACTGGGGCTTTCAATGGCAGTACGGTTGAATACATTTGAATATATTTGAATATATTTGGTTGAATACATTAGGACCATAAGGAAGAGAGGACTGCATTGGTATGTGTTGGGGCAGGACTGAGTAATGTAAACTTAAAACTAAGATTAACGAGAAACTATAACTTTCCTTGGGTGAAAAGAAGATGCAGGAAATGATGTGTGTCATGGGGTGATGTTAACCATAACTAAATGAACATAAGTGCAGACCTCAAAATAGTGCTTATTAATAGGAAAATCCTGAAGTAAACCAAAATGCTACCACAATCATCTTTAAGCTAAGCAACTTAATGTCAAACACAAGGAGACCATCTTTTGGGCCACCTCTTAGGAGTGCAGGATGAGGAAGACTTAGCTCTTTTTGAACTTGGTTTACTCTTAGTCCTTTAAGAAATGATCCCGGACACTGATGCAAGGCACTGGAGCTCAGCAGTTACGAAAACGTGTTGCTCTCCCAGAGGACCTAAGTTCAGTGGATTCTAGGACCCACATCAGGCGACCACCTGTGATGCTAGTTCCAAGCCCTTCCTTTGGCCTCTGAACACAGCATGAGGTTTATTGGAGCAACTTACATGAATATGAGCGAGGGGCTACTTACAAGTGCAGAAATATCTCAAAGACAGCTATATTAACCAAGTTCACCCCAGCATGGGCGACAGGTTGGAGGTTTCCTTCCCAGGTGCCCCAGTTGGCTTAAGTCTCTTCTAGGATGCTCCAGTTGTGTCTGCTTCTTTCAGATAGCTTGGCTTATTTGAGAATGGCTTTCAGCAGTCTTCACTGTTTACTCCTGGGAGAGAGGGACCTAGTGAATCTCGTTCATTTCATTGAGTTTCTGAAGCTACTTTGACTCCTTCACTTTCTGTCTTAAGGGCTTCTTCACAACACGGATCAATCTCAGAGGAAACGGATCCACAGCAGGTCTCTAGGACAGATCCCACTATAAGGAGAGAAAATTCTACCAGTTGTTCAAAGTTCAGATTTACTGCTGATAAGGGATGGGATAATCAGATACTGGCTGGTAGTAAAGGATTTGGGTAACTTAGGAATATTTTATTCTCAGAAACAGAAGGAAAGTAGAAGAGGGAAATGAACTTTTAGGAAAGACAGAAACTCAGAAGTTAACTTAAGTACCTGCTGTTCTTCTGTACTGAAGCTCCCATTCTGCACACATAAACTCCATAACTTCTGAGCACATAAACCTCAGGCTGATGTCAGCTGCAGAATGACCTGTTTATTCAGAGGCATAGGAGACCAGAGTCTGTTCTTTTGTGTCTCTTAAAACTAGTAGACTGTGATATCTACACTTTTCTTCCCCTCTTGTCTGATTCTTGTCACCCCTATAACACTCTTCCCATTAGAATATTAACCATATGGAGGCATTTCTTCTTGTTCACATCTGTTGCACAAGCATAACAGGTAGCTGATGCACGAACTTTTACTGAGTTGCCAAATTACAGATCCCAGGGGCTTAACACACTCTGGGGACGTTTGTTCCTGTCACCATCCTTCATGTTCAGGTCCAAGCCTTATTTTAATTTTTTTTATAAGGTAAAGTGATGGATTCAGACAATCCAGAAATTTATGAAAGTATAAATACCACAGTAGAGGCCTAAGAAAACAGAATAGAATTCAGCTATGATAAAAAAAAGAAAATCTGTCCAGGGAAGTAGCAACACATCAAGCCAGGCCTCTTCTTGACTATCCTCAGCCTTGGTTTGTTCCTGGTGAGCTGGATCCATGTTGTCATGTCAAAAAATGGAACACAGAATTGCGGAAATTTGCAAATATCTTTTTATTCACAAAAGGCAGAGAGGAAATGGGTTTTAGATTCATACGAAACTCAATCACCTTCAAAAAGCCATTTTTCTTCCTGTCTCTTTCCTTTCTCCTAGTGAACTGCGTTTTGGTTCCATTTGCTGAGGTTGGCAGAGTTCTCAGACACAGGGGAGCCAGGATGGAACTTTTGAAAAAGTGGCAAAGCAGAAGCAACTTTGAATGAACTGTAACTAAATTCTATGTGATTAAATTATCCTTAAAATAATGTGCATGTCTATTTAAGTTGAAAGACATGAAGTAATAGATTTAAACAAAGTCCACAGGAACTTTGTTTTAAATTGTGTCTCTTAAGACAAAATTCAATTAAATTTCTTATTAAAGGTCTGTCTTTCAAAAAATGTGACATGCATGTTTTTTGTATGTTCAAGACTACATGTATATAAGTCCTTTATTCTGAACTAATTAAACATTACTATTCACAAAGGAACGGATTAATTTCCGTTGAGGAATTCACTTATTGATATAAAGAGTCAATTGACACCACATTTTCTCCACTATAACCTCCATTCACAGAGCAGCATGGAAATGCAAGCCGACATGTCTCTTCTAGTATCAGTTATAGATGGCTGTAAATGCTGATTAAGGAATGAAGGAGGCAGGACTTCTGTTTTAACAATGAAAGGTATTGGGAGAATAGAAGTATTCTTAGTAAGTATATACAAAGTAAGATATATTTTAAAGTTATCAACAATGGCAACAAGAGTAAGATTGATAAATAGTTTGAGACATGCCAGTGCGGTAAGAACAAAAGCAAAGCAAGGAACAAGCTGCATAGCAAGTTAGATTAGATACAGGAGCATGCTGGCTAAGCAAATGAAATATAAAGGGTATTTGGGGGAAATCTGAATATATTCTGAATTGTAAGTAATATAAAAATTTTATTAAAGTTGTAATAGAGGAACTATTAGCTAAAAAGTAATTTCAGCTCAGTATGCATGTCTTTAAATTATATTTGTTCCATACATGTACCTATTAAATGAGTTATGAAAAAGTGGTCAATTATGACAATGACATGCATAAATATATATGCACATTAAAAAGCTAAAGGAGGCATGTGACATTTTTATCCAAGTATTGAATGAACTTAGTTTTTATCTATTTTTTTTTTTTTTAGTTCTTGCTACTTCCAAATAGTACATGATCATATAAGAAACATTTACTTCTTAGTAATCATTTATTTAAAAATACACAGAAAAACAGGCCTATGGGCCATCTGAAGTTTTGTGAGAGGCCCATAATTTTCTTTCCATGACACAGAGTTTGCTTCAGCCACACAAGATTTATTACCCCTCATGTCCCTCCCTCTGTGGCAGAGACATACAGCTTTCCCTGTCTCTCCTCCATGGCTGTCAAATACTCATTTATGTCTCCCTACTCATTTTCTTTTCCATCTCTTCTATGAGGCCTCTTGACAGCCCACAAATTATTTCAGATTTTTCAAGGGTACATTAATAGTTCTCAAACACCACTGGGATATTCTTACCTTTTAGGGTTAGTTATCTTATGATGGTTTCTATTCTAATAGTTGTATGGTGAGTCCTAAAAGTTGTCAATAAAACAAATTAAGGTGACTTTCTCTTGGCCTGTGAATCCTGACATGACACAAAATAAAATAGCAAGCTCCCCTGTAAGGAACTGGGGGCAGTTAGTGTTCCACAGCCTGGGTAGAAGGTTGGAGGGGCTTCTTTGATGTTGTCAGATTCAATCAGAACTGGATTTGTAGATTAGTTTAGTTTTATTTTTTGAGACAGATTATCAATATGTAATTATGAAGGCCAACTTATATCCCAGCTATGTAGTCCAGGCTGGCCCCACACTCATGATCTTTCTGGTTCAGCCTCCAGAGTGCTGGGTTACAATGGTATACCAATTAGACCTAACTTAGAAACTTATATTTCTCTTCATCTCAGTCTCCACCTCCACTTCAAGCTCAGTTCAGGGGTCAAGGTTCACTAAAGTCAAGACGTACTTTAACAGTTTTAGTTCAGGTGGAGTTGAAGAGGCTGGACTGTCTCTGGGTAAGGATGTTCTGTAGGGCCAGGGATGAATGTAGTCGGTGATGACCCACAGGTTCAACTTGAGTGCGAAAGCCTCTCTGTATGGAGAGACGGTGACTCAGAGATCCCAAATCCTGCTCCAGATGCATCTAGAAAAATGAAGGCATCAGGAACTTTGAATTCCCTTCACCCTCTTCTGCTGTTGCTTTTTGATAAAAGGATGCATCTAACTCAGTGACTACTAGGCTGTGCTGGTTTCTTTCCAAATAACTGTACAGAGGGCTCTAAAGGCTGTCAGTAAAGCCAAACAGAACCAGGCAAATTAAAGTGTTCTTCAGTTGACCTAGGAGGCTCTATGTGAAATAATGCGCTGTCCACCGGGTGGGACATGGAAGATACTGAATGGGGTACTCAATTAAGATAGTGGTTCTTTTCCCAGGTAGCTGGAGTGTGACCCACCTGTAGTTACTATGCTCTGCTTTTTAGCAGTTACTTCCACACTTTTAGTTAGAAAAAAGAGTTTAGATTAAAGTCACCTTGAAAATTCAGATACTTGTGGTCTCTGTTGAAGGGTTCAGAAGGAGAAGGGAATGGGCACTCCAGAAAGCAGCCTGAGCAGGGGAAGCGCCTGAACTCATGTCTTCCCATTGGCCTCATGCCTGGGGGCCCTCGGTAAGTGGAGAACGAAAGATCAGGGGCATGTGTGAAGCTGCTCTTTTCTTTGTCTCGCCAGTGGTGTCATTTCCATCGGAAAATGAATCACTGAGCCACCTTGTAACATAGGAGAGGTTGTGAGTTCCCCGAGGAACTGAGGTTTAAACGAGCATACAGGGTGCACCAAGGAGACTGTCTGTGCTGAGGTTCGTGTAGAAATCCCGCAGCGGGCTGAGCAGTCCGTCCTAGCTACTGAGTCAGAGTTGATGCCTATCTCATTAACTAACCCTCTTCGCCACCACTGAGGCAGGATGACTTCAGTTCGCTGAAGATTTGAAGATTTGCTCTCTATTTATTTACTAGAATGATGGATCCCTTTCAGCTCTATAGCCTCATAAAAACCTTCAAAGAACTCAGCTCTTCTAAGTGACTAGATGGTTGGCTAATTCTGCCTAGCCATAGACATAAGCCGGTTTGAAAGAAAATACAAAAAAATAACTAATTAAAATTCTACAAACTATAAGATATGTGAAGGAATAGTTTTGAAATTGACCATTAAATTTTCTAATAGTCCAATTAAGAGGGAAATTACGATTGTAACTAAAACTTTATATGTGGTGCCTCCCTCCATCCATTGGGCTTTAAGCCTTAGCTTTGGTATCTCCTGACCTCCTCTAGGATAATTCTATAAATACAGAAAATAAAATAGGGGAAGTTATAAAGAAAACCAATTATCCTGAAACAATTTGTGAACTAATAATTAATGTGATATAAATCTTAAGAAAACATTACATATGATCTGTCAGATGGGAATGTGTCTCCTGTAGTTCAAGCTTTTGATTTTTTTCAGCCGCTTCCTGAAAAAATCTATACCTCTCACAGGTAGGCTGGGAGAAATTGCCATTTCTACTGGTGAAAACCAACAGATTAGTGTTAACAGACCCTATTTTCAGAGTGTATTAATAATGGAAGGAAATTATTTCAATACAAATAAAAGTGTTTCTTTTTTGTTCCACTTACATTTAAGAGCTCTGAACTGAGAACCCATGATATAGCTGTATTTACTTGGTCAGATCCGTAGATAATAAAAAAAAAAATTAGAGTAACAAACTTGGGGAAAAGAAAAGCATACTTTAGAATTAAACCCACAGTGGTCAGTGACACTTAAGGGTTAACACAAGAGCATGGGAAAAAAATGGGTCCTCAGGACTTTGAAAGTATTTACTTTCAATTTCAGAGAAACCAAGCCACTAAAGCCAGCCCCCAGATGAGAAACACTTCTTAGAGAAGTGGGAAACACAAACTGTCCAAAAACTAACATTCCTTCCTGTTTCTGGGATACTTTGTTTTTGGCTCATGTTCTGAACAGGGTTAGGAAGAAAGGGAGCTGAAAAACAAAAAAACGAGCTTGCTTGGATGTGTGAGAAGCATGTGATTGTTGCCACAACACCCAGATAGATCTACGATAGACAGTTAACTGGCTGGTTTATTCTGTTTCTCACGGGTGTTATCATTCGGTAAGAAGGTTGCTCTGATAATTTTCAACTGAATCTATTTCACTCTATTTCATTGTCTATTCATTCATTATTCAATGGCTGATGCATTTAACGAATAGTGTGGTAAAGAGTCAAAATATGTTTTCATATAAAGAACAAGATCAGCGAAGCTGAGATTTTTTGCTCCCTACTGCTTTTACTTTGGTTACAATGCACTCAGTGCCACCAGAGGACACGTGTGGGTTTCTAGTTTCCTGTCGCTTTTGTTAACCTGATAGCATTTTGCCATTGAGATTTGGCACAGTCCTCAGCATTCAGAGACTCAGTGTTTTATGGGATGGAGCCAAAATTACCACTTTAAAATTATGTTTTCATTAGTCTGAGTGAAGAAAATGTAAGGTCAAAGCAGGCTATGTCTTCTGTACTAATTTTTTTTTTTTTTTTAGAAAAATAACTTATTGTAGGTGTGTTTTACCCCTCGATCACTCACTCAGCCTATATATTGGAGTATAATGTAGAAAACTCTGTTGTCTTTTACAATAGAATGAATTTGTGTGTAGAACAAACGTTGAGCTATGTTCTATAGTAATATATAACAGAATATAAGTATTATGATGAAAACAGGAGAGGCTCATGAAGGGAAAAGTCCTATTTTATGCTCTTCAAGGAGTCCCTCTGAAAGGGCACAGGAGAAAGTAAAAGGAAAGACCTGAGTATTTGGAGAAAGGCTACTCCAGAAGGGGGTTTTATTAAGATATCATGTTGCAGACACACCAATGTCCAGATGAGATAGGACATGAGGCTTTGCCATTCCTTTGTTTGTTTGCTTGTTTGTTTTCTAAAACAGGGTTTCTCTGTGTAGCATTGGCTGTCCTAGAACTCACTCTGTAGATCAGGCTAGCCTTGAACTCACAGAGATACACCAGTCTCTACCTTCCAAGTGGTGGGATTAAAGGTGTGTGCCACCACTACCTGGCTACCGTTTAAGTTTTCAATGAAGTATCAGAAAAAAAATAAGCATTAGAAAATTTTGCATAGCAAGGTGGTATGACTGGGTACATAGTCTACAGACAGGGAAAAAACCATAGCAAAGAGGGTTGACTCACTGTGGAGACAAGCAAGTTTTACTGGAATTAAAAATATAATGTTAGTTCAATAAATTTCCAAATTGGCAGAAATAACCCTAAGAATTATTTGGAAGATATTAAGTTTAGAAACCATCATGCAATAATGCAGCCTGTTTCCAAATTAAATCAAAGCCTATGATGTTCCTCTTAGAATCTCTGTCCTTTTTCTGAATTCCCAAAGGATAACTTACAGCCATATAAATAATTCCAGATGTATCAGTAGTAATAACACTTGTATGTAATAATAAACTCCCAGTACATTGCAAAAGGCTTCTCAGAATTCAGAACAAAGATGCCTCTGTTCTGGATTCTCATGTATAGCCGCACAGTAAGCCATTGCTTTCACATAAAATATCATGTCTGCCAAACCACCTTGTCATGAATTTCTCTGTTTTGTGTCTCACTGTTGACTTACTGTTTAATAAACCAATAAAGAAGGAACACAAAATTTCAGATATTTACCTTGAGTTCTGCAATTGTTCGTAAGTCCTCCATTAGTCTCTGTGGTAGTTTGAAAGAGAATAATTTTCATGGGCTCATATGCTTGGGTCCTAGTTGATGTAATTGGGAAGGATTACGAAGTATAGCCTTGGTGGGCATGGTGGTACACATGTTTAATCCCAGCACTTGGGAGGCAGAGGCAGGCGGATTTCTGAGTTCGAGGTCAGCCTGCTCTACAGAGTGAGTTCCAGGACAGCCAGGGCTACACAAAGAAACCCTGTCTTGAAAAAAACCAAAAAAAAAAAAAAAAAAAAAAAAAGTATAGTCTTGTTGGAGGAGGTGTGCTACTGGGGGTGGGCTTTGAAGTATCAACAGCTCACATCATTCTCTCTTTGGATCAGACATAAGCTCTCAAGACACCACTTGAGCACCATGCCTACCTGTCTGCCTGCTGTCATGCTTTCTGCCATGATGGTCACGGACTCCATTATCCTCTGGAATCAGGAGTACCAATTCAATGCTTTTTTTTTTTTTTTTTTTAATGTTTATTTGGTCCTTGTCTTAGTTTGGATTACTATTACTATGATGAATCAACATGGAAAAAACTGTGTTGCTGGGAAAAGTGTTTATTTGGCTTGTATTTACACATTCATAGTGTATTACTGAAGGAAGTTAGGGCAGGAAGTCAAAACAATGCAAGAACCTGGAGACAGGAACTGATAACTGATGCAGAGGGGTGCTGCTAACTGGGTTGCTCTCTGTGACTTGCTCAGTTTCCTTTCTTGAGATACCCAGGACCACCAGCCCAGGGATGGCGCCACCCACAATGGGCCCTCTCATATCAATCACTAGTTAGGAAAATGTTCTTTAGGCTTGTGTACACTCCAATCTTATGGAGAAAATTTCTCAATTGGGCTACTCTCCTCTCAGATGATGCTAACATGCGTCAAGTTGACAAAAAGTTAGATAGCACAACTGTGATGTTTTGTCATGGAAATAGAAAAGGAACTAAAACAGAATTTAGTACCAGGAGTAGGGTATTTCTATGACAGGCCTGACCACGCTAAATTTGAGAAATGTAGAAGACTTTGGGACTTAGGATTAGGCAAGTGGTTGACTACTAAATGGAAGTTATGGTCATCCTAGTAGGAGTTGGGGAAAGAGTAGTTATGAAAGCAATGTATATTAGAGACCAATCTTCTGATATTTTGGCAAAGAATGTGACTGGTTTGTTGAATTTGTCCTAAGAATCTGTGTAAGGCTAGACTGAAGAGGCTTGGACTAATTTCACTCTCAAGATTTCCTAGTATTAACTGTGTTGCATGGTAATTAATGATCATTCTTATAGAGATCAATAATAAAAAAGAATTAATTAGAAAAAAAATGCAAAATATACAATTTAAGGGGAAAGGGGCACCAGGAAATTTAATGTTCGAGCTAAGTCTTTTGCTTAAGGAGATAAAAATTTTTAAACAATAACCTAGTATAAATTGGAATAAAAGAAATCTTGCCCTCAGGCCAAGATCTTAGATGCCTAAGCTGCCAACTTAAAATAAATGCACAGGCACTCTTCTACTCCTGAAGCAAAGAAAAGATTATTAGCAACAACAACAAGAAATCAGAGTTTATACAAATGTATTCAAATAGGAGTCCAGGTTTCATCCTAGGCAGGAAGCAGAACTTGGCACCACTGGCCATGTTCTGGCTTTAGAGTCATGAACTATATAAGAGTAAATGGGTCGTGAAATCTTCCCCCAAGGTCTTCGAAATCTGTTGATTCCAGGTGTGTGCCAGAGAAGCCATAGAGGCCAATATATGAACCTGCAAAGGTGAAGCTTGGACTGTGTTGGCAAGCCCAATATGTTGGAGATGCCACAGACATGAGATGCCTATCAGGGAAAGTTGCATACAGGAAGTAGAAGTAGCCTAAGGAGAGAAAAGTGTGTTGCAGCCAACAAAGTCAAAAGAGCAGTGCAATCTAAGTCCTCTGAGGTTGGATGTAGAACTCTAAAATTTGGAATTTGCTCTTCTTGGTTTCAGTCTTTCTTCTGTCCAGGATTTCACCACTGTGCCCCATTTGTCTCTTCTGGAATTGTGACATATATTCTGCATCATTATGCATCAAAGACATCTAATTTGCTTTTTTAGTTTACAGAAATTTAAGAGATTGTTCTGAGTCTCAGAAAGACTATAGATTTTGGACTTTGAAATAATCTTGAGACTGAAAGATTGGGGGATGGAGCACATTTTAAAGTGAGACTAAATGCATTTTGCATTATAATATGGCTTCAAGCCTATGGAGGCCAGGAAAAGGGATGTAGTGGTTTTAATGAAGATGGCATCTCTAGACTCAAATGTTTGTAAGCGTGTTCCCCAGTTGGTGGAAGTGTTTGGAAAGATCTCATGTACTGCTCTAGCATATCTGCCTGCCTGCTTCCATACTCCCTGTCATGATGGTTATAGACTCTACTACTCTCTAGAACTGTAAGCCCTAATTAAACACTTTATAAGTTGTCTTGGTCCTGGTGTTTTGTCACAGCAACAGAAAAGTAACCAAGACAGTTACTCTCTGAAAGATGTAATGTGGTTCCCTGAAGTTTCCCTCTGTGATACCAGCCTAACTAGCTGTGGGAGCACAAGCACTTAACCTCTTATATCAATGCTTCATTTACCCATCTGTACTTATTCCAGAGATTCACTATGAGTCTTACAGACATAATTGACTTCAAATACCAAGGGAGGCACAGTACCATCTTACATATCACATGAATTATTCAGTTACTGGGTTTTCAGATAATAGAACTGCCTTTACAACATCAACCTGTTAGGTGTGTATGTTGTCTGCAAACAGAACTGCAACAAAGAATGATTTCATACATATTAAAACATGACACACACATGTTAAAACTTAATTCACTATGTTGTCTTCAGTATTTTTATTTTCAGTGTGTTCTCATTTCCAATTAACATATATTTAAGAAGCTGGAAGCAGTTCATGATTAATTTCCTTTTAGCAACTTCCTCGTCTTATTGGTGGCCACTTTTGAACCTAATTTTTCTCCATTCCATGATTTACCATTATTTTCAGTGTCCTACTCAAAAGACTCATTATCACTTTGAGACATATTCCTAAATCCTTTTATCTTCCAATGTCCCTATTTCTTTCCTCAGAGTTATCTTATCAAAATGTTAAGTCAATTATGTCATTTCTGGCTACTGGTGCTCAAGAGCTCATCGAGATTAAAGACAAACTTGGTTGTTTAACAGCTTGATTAATTTCTTACAACCACAGGGATCCAGTTGTGGTCTATTTTCCAGTCTTTGTTCTTAATAATCCCTGCTTAAACTTTCCCCTTAGTAATATCAAAAGAATATTTGTTTATACTAACCTTTCTTCTTTAAAAGATCCACGCCCGTCCTGCACATACCATAACATATGCTCAGACATTGTTTTTTATTCCTTAAGACTTAGCCTATGGGCTCCATCTTTTCTTGCCTAAAACTATGAAATAGCATACCTTGGCTTTGCCCGTTTTTCTGCCACTGTATCTTTCTTTACGTTTTGTTACTCTTGAACGTCAAGAGGGTTCCTCTAGTTAGACTACGAACTTCTTTATAGAAAAGTTATATATTTTTTCCTTTGCTTCTATTAGCATATGAAAGTAAGAATATAGTGATAGCTCTCAGCTAGGTGATGGTAGAACTTAATGACTAAGCTATTTCAAAGGTTTCTATGGTCTCCTTCAATTTTTTTTTTTTAATATTAATGTAATTGGTCAGTTAACTCAGTTGATTGGAGTATGGTGACAACCATAACATTTCAACATTAGGGTACAAAGTGACAGGTTTCTTTACACCATTTTTTACTTAGTTAGTTTTAGGTGATCCTTTAACCTATTCCTCTCCCTTTGCCTCCCAGTATTCCACTTCAAGATGGAATTCTCTGGGGTAGTTCTTCAGTTAAATAACAGTTGTATATTTGCTTTAAACTCTACTGCCTAAACTCTGTCTATTTGTCAGTGTTTGTTAACAGAATTTACAAACCTTTGCATGTATGGAGGCCAGAATTTGATGCCGGATATGTTTCTCTGAAGCTCTCCAGCACATTTTCCAGGCAGGATCTCTCACTGAACCTGGAGATTTATGAGTTTGTTAGATGGCTGGTCAGCTAGCCTTTGAGATCTGCCAGTCTCTACCTCTCACAGCAGTGCATGCAACTAATAAAATATCACTTTTATGTTGATATTGGGGATCTGAACTCATTGCCAAGCCATTCCTTCAGAGTACTTGCCCAAAATATGTGACTCCCTGGCTTTCATGGTTAGTGACAAAAATAAAGTAAGTGAATCAATAAAACATCAGTACTTGTATAAATGGCTAAAAAGAACATTGTAAGATGGAACACTCCATTTTAAGTGTTTACTAACCAAAGAGAGAGAGACATCAACAATAAAACAGAACAACAACAACAAAAAGTCCAGCTAAAATGAAACTAGTTCCTTTATCGTTATTTCCGTGTTTGAGAAAGACCAAGGAGAGGCAGGACAATATTTATTATAAAAAAATTCTAGAAAAACACAGCACCCCATAAAATTACCTATTTAAGTTACTATAAAATTTTTAGGAAATAAAAATTTTCTGAAATTGTATTGTGGCATCTGGCCAACTACTCTGCTTAATGAAATTGAGAATTTAGTTCTGATGTGAATTTTGAAATTGTCTGTAGACGATCCATTGTTTTTTTTTTTTCAGAACTTAGTTATAAAAGTTATCTTAGCAGCCAGACGTGGTGGCACACGCCTTTAATCCCAGCACTTGGGAGGCAGAGGCAGGCTGATTTCTTAGTTTGAGGCCAGCTGGTCTACAGAGTGAGTTCCAGGACAGCCAGAACTACACAGAGAAACCCTGTCTTGATCCCCCTCCCCCCCAAAAAAAAAGTCATCTTAGTGTTAAATGTGACCGATGAACACAATGAGAAGTGCAATAGAAAGTCATATTACACCTGAATCTTATGGGCCTTCCTGCCAGTTTCTGATCCATATACTGTGTTCTGTCTGGTGCCTCCCTCTTTAATTCCAGTGTTATTCTCACAGAAATGTATGGTTCAGTAATAGAATGTAAAGAGATATTTGTCACTTCTGAAGTACACATTACTTAGATCTAGTGAGTTGTGGGTGGGGTTAAGCTAGTCACCAGTAACAAATATACTTGCCTCTTCTCCTGACAAAGCTTTGCACCATTCTAACTGAGAAGCAATGCTTATAATATTCTATTAGGTTATCGCATATTCAGTTATAGCTTCAGGAATGAATACTTTTGAAGTTAGGGTGATGCTACCACTTTGCCTACATGCCTGCATTCTACAAATATGATTACATTCGGTTTATTTCTATTTTGAATTTATAACCACTTGATGATGACATTCACCTATTTATCAGACTTTATTAATTGATATAGAAACTATGACTTCAGCTTCCAATGGTGTCATTGCAGAGGCCTCAGTGGGAGAAGATGTGCCCAATCCTGGAGAGACTTGAGGCCTCAGGGAAGGGATATACCAGGGGTAGGGTGGTGGTGGAGATGGGAAACACCCTCTTAGAGGCAAAGGGAGAGGGAATGGGATGAAGAATTGTGGGAAGGGATACTGGGAGGGGGCAACAGTTTGAATGGAAAAAAAAAAAAGAAAGAAAGTAAGAAGCTTGATGTTTAAGATATAAATAATAAAGCAAAAATAAAAACCAGTTAAAATTAGAAAATAAGAAAGGAAAAGCCCTGACATGACATCACGACAAAGAACCTCCCAAGATGCTTTTGTGCTTGTTTCCTCTTGCCCATCTACTACTGGGCACAGGGCCTATCCTTAAGAGTAGTGCTGTTTCTATTCCTTGGAGAAAACTGAATTTTCCTTTGTGAGTATTTATCAGCTAGAGCTACCTTCTGGGTTAGGGATGGGTGTGTATGTGTGTGTATCTCTCCTTTGAGCTCTAGGACCCCATCTCATACATACCCATGCAGGCTTTGTGCATGCTGCCTTAGTCAGAGACATCTTCTTAATATGGCTTTCTTCATGTCCCCAGTGTTTTCTCTTAACAAATAACCACAGGCTCTAGAGATGAGTCAGCTGATGAGAAAGCATATTGCTCTTGCAGAGGTCTGGATTTTGATATCCAACATCTATTCCATATATGGTACATTTGCCTGTAACTCCAACTCCTGGTGGAATCTAAAGCCTTTGGTTTCCAAAGCATCTATATTCATGTGCACATATTCACACACAGACACAAACACACATATGATAAAAAAAAGATAAGTCATAAAAACTCTGAAATATTCTATTTTTCTCTTCTAAATTTTCTTTACTGAAATTCATAATGCACTCAACTCTCTTACCTTTCTCCTCACTGTTACCTACATCATTATTAAAATTGGATTCTTCATTTAATCAATACATTATTTGCTATTCTGAAGTCCTATTTTTTTATGAGAATTAATTTTTCCTTTTAATGACTCACAGAGATAAGGCATCATTAATTCATACCTCTTTGAAGTATGTAGGGCTGTGCATATAACTTAATGAATATTCAACCCTCTAAACCAGTGTTTACTTTAATTATGTTTGGATTAATTATTCTTACATTATAGCTATAGAAAATAAAGCTCACCAGAATAGATTTTAACTTGAAGTAAAATGGAATATGGGACATATCAAGGTAGACAGAAGATGGAACAGATGCGGATGGAAGAAAAAAACTAGATGTCCTGAGTGGCTTCATCTTCTGTGCCTTGAAGCAAAGGACATGTATTTACTCTAGAGTTTGTGGAAGGATAGTGAGGGGATTATCATACATTCCACAGCCTCCTAATCAATTGATCTGTAAACATGTTAAACAGAAGCAAAAGCAGGATCCATGCCATATATTCTGGAATAGAACAGATTTGCAAGAAGTTCCCAACTCCACAAGAAATCCATAGTATAGTTGGAGAAATGACATATTTTTCATTACACTAAAGCAATTCAAGTGACTAAATCACCAAAGTCATGTGATCTAATGAACATTCCAGAAGTTCAAAGTGTGATAAAATGGTATGCATCAGAAATTCTGTGCTTGTGAAATCTTTTTTTTTTTTTTTTTTTTCCGAGACAGGGTTTCTCTGTATAGCTCTGGCTGTCCTGGAACTCACTTGGTAGACCAGGCTGGCCTCGAACTCAGAAATCTGCCTGTCTCTGCCTCCCGAGTGCTGGGATTAAAGGCCTGCGCCACCAGGCCCGGCTGCTTGTGAAATCTTAACCCAGAATCTTGTATTCATTCTTACTCAATGATATTATAGTAGTCAAATTTCTGATAAGTATTGTCTATAAAAATTCTTCTTAACTCCTAACTTGTACAAAGTTTGAATGAGTGCCTAATCAATAAATTTGAACATTATCCTCAAAGGAATAAAACAGTGACTTTGTATACAAATCCTAGGCATAAATATGAACGCCTTGAGACCTTAGGCAACAGACTTAAAGTTTCTAAAGCAGTCCACTGACAGCTGTAAAATAAACGACAAACACATATTATAGTACATTTATGGTTAGGCAAGTTGGGGGATTTAAAATCTCACCAAGAATTATTTTCAGGTTAAATATACTTAATAAATATTAACAATTATTCTTAATGTTATAAGAGAAATGTATATGTCATTACCCTTTGTTTCCTATATGCAAGTTTGTGCACAGTCTATGACTTGAAGATATGAGCATTCATGTTAAATATAGGGGTTGGGGTGGGACTTTGGTCCACTGGTTCTGAGGAGCATGAAACAGGACCTTACTGTTTGGGCTGAAGTGCCCTGAAAAATTGATCCAGCTATAATCTATCCACTGATTTCCAGCAACAGCATGGCTTTCTGAGAATTATACATACAAGAACAAGACTATTGTAGATCTGTGTGTGATACAGAAATACAGCTGAAACTCCAATGTTGTTTGAATTTGCTGCTTAAATTTTCTTTCTGGTTTCCTCTTTCTTGTTGGAATCTTAGTGTTTCATTTTTAGCAAGCTCCCAGATGAAACCAAAGCTAGCTGTTCTTTGAATAGTAAGTTAATATAAAGTACTTGTGAAATAATGTATCACTCATGAACCTCTTTTTTGTCCCAGTCAAGTATTCACATATTCACTCTGTATATGTCCAGGTAATGTTTACACCAATAAATATTCAAGTAATTATATTTTATTTACGACATCTAAACAAAAACACCTCATGTTACTATTGGGGAAAATATCACGCTATGAGATTCTTAACCATATTGCCTGGGCAGGAAGCATCTGTCATTTAACTTTTCTCATTTTAAAACAATATCATATTTATTTATTTATTTGTGTTTGGGTTGCATGATTATCATGGCATACATGTGGAGATCAGAGGAAAATTGTGGAGTTGATTCTCTAGCCCCTTGTTCCTACTTTATTAACAATGTTTATTATATTATTATGGTATGTATGTATGTGTGTATAAGTGTGTGTGTGTGAGCATGTATGTGTGTGTGGTGTGTGCATGGTATGGTGAGCATGTGCCAAAACATATACATACATATGAAAATCAGAGGGCATTTTGTCTCATTTTCATCACTGCTTTAAATAAAAGAATTATAAAAATACCAGATGTCATGATAAAAAAAAATGTTTCTAGTGTAGTTCTGATTTGTTTTATGTCTTCATATTATGCTGCCTTGCTTTTTACATATCAAGAGAAATTAGCATAGTATTTTGGGTTATCCGGGCAGAGCAGACCAAAATCTTCCTACAGCTGTTGGCACATGAGTTGCTTCTAATTTCTTGGGTCAAGATACTTACTATATCTGCTTCTGCTTTAGATGAAGGGTGGTTTTATGTTTGACACCATTACTAGAGAAAGCCAGCTTCTGCTTCCCCCTGGCCATTTGATGTGCCTTAGCAGAGTGCATGACAGTACAACTGAAATGTTATCCAACACTAAGTGAGCACCTTTGTGCTAACTAAACACTGAGTTCCAGCTTAATGCATGCACGTGCAGCAGCTCTTCACCCCCCAAACAGTTCAAAAAGCTCGGTGCTTAATATTCCCAATGCCTTTGTGTTACTGGGAATGTGTTGAAACACGAGATCCATAAAGGCCTAAGTTTAATAGAGGCTTGCCTCTTTTCAATGCAAAGTAATTGTTAGAAGTGTGTCGTGCTATTTGGAAAGAAAATCCCAGAGATGAAGTTGACAGGTTTATGGCAACAGCCCTTGTCTTATTTGCAGTAACTCATTTTATATATAGTGTTCCACATTAGGAAAGCCAAGGGCGAGAGGCCTTTGTGATTTAACTCTAACAATAAAGGAGATTGTAATATCAAAGAGGACCCCAAATTGGTCTGCTGATTATAATATATTAGAGAACAATAGAAGGCATGTTAGAGAGTACCTATAATAAATATGAATAAATCTTTTTATTAGCTATTTTCCTTCTTTAATAAATAACTGGCACATGTAGTTTATCCACAAAATGTCTCTGCTGGCACTGAATTTATATATCCCCTTGAAAGGGTGGGTTTGCCTGTGTAACCTCTATCATAGAAGCTAGAGTAAAGTACCACTTTTTCAGAATTCAGACCATGAAAAAGAAAACTTCATGAGTATAGATAATATAGTTTTAGACATTTTAAGCACTACTGAGTAGAGCAGTAATGAGACATGGCTTTCTCTGTTTGAAGATGGCGATTCAAGGGTTGTAACAATCATGTCTATTGAAAAGCTATGGCCATGGCCATCCCCTATGGCAAAACCCAAGAGACTCATCACCACAAGATCCCCTCTGATACTGTGAGCTACTCAGATGTGTCCAATGCCTCAAATCTACCCTCCAAGTATCTGTTGGGTTTGCCTTTTGTTCCCAGTCGTGAGATTTCAGAATTCAATTCTTTATAGCCTTGATGATTTATTTCTTCAATATCTTCAAGATGTAGTAAGATGGCTGTCAAGTGTCAACTGCTTGCTCCACAAGTGCTATCATTTACAAGATCCCACATTGGTCATTTCTCAGCCTAAAATATGACCGGTATCATTTTTTTTTTTTTTTTAAAACCATGGTTCCTGTAAGCATATATATTCCTAGGAGAAAACCCTTCTGGAAAGTTTACTAATAATCTTCTGCAATAAATGTTTATTTGTTTTGCTGATAAGTATTCTCAATATTGAGAGAAATATTACTTTTGTTAGTTTTTAGATTCAATATGCTGTGGTATCTATGGATTTGTCGGGGCAGCTTAGTTTTTCTGATAACTCGGGTCATTTTTAATACCTTGGAAATTGGGAAAATGTTAAGGTGTAGAGGAACTTACCTATACCATCTGTAGTGGTTTTAATAAGAATGGCCACTATAGGCTCATATATTTTAATTCTTAGCCACTGGAGAGTGATGCTAATTTAGAAGGATAAGGTTGTGAGGCCTTGTTGGAGGAAGTGTGTCACTGGGGTGGGCTTGGACCCATACCACATGATCTTGAAGCTCATGCTAAGTCCAGCAAGGCTGGCACTGTCTCTGTCTCTGTCTCTGTCTCTGTCTCTGTCTCTGTCTCTGTCTCCCTTCCCTCCCTCCCCCTCTGACTAGGAGTTAGGATGTAGCTCTTAGTTACTGCTGTAGTGTCTGCTTGCATGCTACAGTGATCCTTTCCATAATTATAATAGACCTCTGAAACTATGAGTAAGTCTCCAATTAAATGCTTTATCCTATAAGAGTTTCCTTGGTCATGGTTTCTCTTCACAGAAATAGAACACTGACTGAGACACCATCACAAATATTATGAAAATGCTCTGCGTAAGCTTAGCTGTATTGATTATGTAGCAATACCAGCTAGATTGCTGCTACTTGTCTACTATGGGCAGACATGTTATGCTGTTTGGATGAATTCATTTAATTTCCACTTTTAAAGTCAAGAATAGACCCTGAACAAACATTTACATGGAGGTCACAGCAGCAAATAAACTCCTGAAGGGAATGCAGGACGTCCAAGAGAATTCATCTTGCAGAATTCTCATTTTGAGGATGCTACTGCTATAGAAGGCAGTGCCATAACCATAAAATCCTGTTAGTTTTCAACAGTGTGTCCACCTGACCATGAACCCCAGACAGACAGCTGACTTCTCTCCACTCCTTTACTCATGTGCCCTATAAACTTCCTGCGGAATTTATGTTTCTTGGTAGCTAAATATTCTCTTCCTAGACAAGCAGCAAGTGCAAAAAGCTCATAACCAGAGCCCTAGTAAGTATTGCTTCTGGAAATTGATGAAGCTATTTATTTAATGTAAGACTTACTCATTCTGTCTTTGTGTTATACTTTATGTTCTGCTAGTTCTTCAGACAAAATCACGTGTGTTTGTTTTCATGGTATTTCATAATGCACCAGATAGCCATTTTCCATGGATAATGCTTAATATCTTCTATTTATCAATTTTTTTATTTTCTGGAGATATTGAAGGATATTGCATGTGATTTTTTTTTTATGTAGCAGTAGATATACTTTGCTGGAGAAACAGCCCTAAGTGATATGCCCATGTTCCCTCTCTAGCTGTTACACAGCTATCAGTCAGTTACCCATATGTGTCCTCCACTTGGTGCTCTGGTATCTTGTCCTCTTCATCACCACACATTCACAGGGAGCTCTCAAGCTACATCGTCTAGATAAGATCCCACAGTGTGAATAGAGAACTGTGTTTATAATATGGTTTTTCTTTGTATAATGTTAAGGTTAGCATGTATAATGATGGGTTCATCACGTCATATTCATACTATCATGACATACTTTTTTCTGATTTATACACTTCTCTTATTGCCTTCTTTGTAAGAAAACCATAACTCCTTTTTAAAAATTGAGAAATTTTATGTAAATTTCTGAGGAGCAATCACTGATTTTCTAGAGTGATCTTCTGGAGTGAATATGAACTTCTGATTGTCCCAAAGGCAGAGTAAAATCACTATCAAAATCTACCCAAGAGCTTATGAATAGTAATGCATTAGATCAACACTACTGCCATGTATCTGGAGGGATACCCACGAGTTAATTTAAGTAATAGACACAGAGATGAATCCTTACACAGTATGATTGGCAGCTCAATGTAGAAGAAAATGACTATGATTAGCAGACAGTGAACCACAGCTACCACCACAGCAGTGTCTCTCAGATTCAGTATATTTAGACTTATGTTTAGTTTCAGAAACAGGCATTGAATACCCCACAGGGATAATAAACTCTGTGAGGCTAATCTATACCAGAAAAAAGTGAAGCATAATTTAAGAATTAGAATGACCCATTTATAATAACAGCAATTTGTTTTAAATTACCAGAAGCTTCTTTTCAACAATTCTAGGAAACATCTCCATTATCTAGGAAACATCAGGCAGATAGATGAAACAACAGCACAGCTTTTAAGACCAGAGTGCAGAGAGCTGGAGAATCCGTAGGAATGTTTCCCAGATTCTTCGCTGCCCTCACTGTGAGGCCTCATCCAAATGCATGTTGCTTGAAAGCCCTCCATGAGTGTCTGGTGATGAAGAGGACAAGACACCAGGGTACCAAATGGAGCATGCACGTGGATGACTGATAGCTGTGTGTCACAGAGTCTGCAGAGCCACATCAGTCAGGGCTGTTTCTCGAGTAAAGTGTATTTACTTCTATATAAAAGAAGATATGCAGAATAGCCTTCATATTTTTCTGGAAAAAAACTGTTAAATGGAAGAGTTGAATCATTATCTGTGGAAGGGAACTGTATGCTTCATTAGTAAGCATTTTAAGTAACTCCATGAGCATAAAGACATATATTTTTGTCTGAAGAGCTGGTGAAATGTAATGTAAATCAAAATTCCTATTTCTTGCATGCTTTATCTTTCCTTTAGTCATTTATGCAAGTTTTCCCTGAGTTCTTCTGAACCATCTTTTTTAATAGGTCAGATATTTAGCTTCCTTTACTAAATGAGTTACTGGAAATCATTGAATTTTTTTTTTCCGAGAACTTTTAGAGTAGTGCCTTTCTGAGACCTAGCCATTTTAAAAAACTATCTGTAAGGATGCTTTGGCCTCATCTTGGTAGTCTTGAAGCCCCAACTGGATGCTGTAGTCAGTTCATTCTGATTCTATTCAGTCACTGCACATCTCCAGAGGCCATTTCAGAGCCCACCTCTAAAGGTACATTTACCGAGGCTGACTGGGATTTGGAACAGGGGACCAAGTACAGCTAACTTCCATCAAAGCGATGGCTTCATATGTTCTCTTAATATGGAACTAACTACAAACCAAGTTCTGAGGTGTCAAAACCCTGTGTGATATTCTGTCTTGAGCACACTAAGATAATGGAATGTCATAAAGAGAATGATAGAAAAATGACAGAACAGAGTCTAAGTAAACTTAGAGAAGCAAATTTGATTAAATCAAGTATTCAGATTCTGCAGTAGACATACTAGTGGCTAGTGGATGCCAGGTCCAGTGAAAAAGTTTTCTCATGTGGAGCTCAGTCTTGTGTGGTAGCATGGAACAAGAGTCTCCACTTCATGGTGTTTTAAATATAAAAAGTACTATTAGGGTGTTTGTCAATATTTGATAACACCTGTCTTTTTTTTCTTGCCACATTAAAAATACACCTAATCTATCAAATAATATAATTACCAAGTATTCATGAGGTAGGTGCTATATGCAAAGAACTGCATTTGGCAGGATAGACCTTTTGAATCTCTGCCTCTGGCTGTCATACAGCACAGCAAGTCATTGAAAGTAACAAGAAATATTATGCATTTCGTTGCTATGATGTGCAACTTGTTAAGCTTACTTATCCCTTATCATCTAGTTACATTCCAAATCAATATATATATATTGTTTGCATATTGGAAACCAGTTTTTCAATATTGTGTTTTTATTTTGCAACATTTATTTAAAACATTTATTTTAAACATTTTAATTAAATGTAATCAAATCATTTCCCTCTTACTTTCTCTCTAGTCCTTCCCATCATCTGTCTCTCAAAACCCTTTCATTCTCTTTCAAATCTCAAATTGATAGTCTCTTTTACTTTGATTATTGTTACATAAATGTCTTGGGTAGTTTTGGACAACATAACATAAGCTAGAGTCTGTGTGGAAGAGGGAACCTCAACCCCCACCAGAGCAGCTTGTAGGCAAGCCTTTAGTGCATTACCTTAATTAATGATCCGTTTAGGAATAACCTTCCTCAATGGGCGGAGTCATCCCTATGCAGACAGCCATGGATGGAATAAGAAAGCCAAGAAACCATGGCTTAGCAACGACGAAGAACAAGCAGCGTTTCTCCATCAGCTCCTGCCTTCAGGTTTCTATCCTGTTTGTGTTCCTATCCTCAGTGATATACTGTAATGTGGAAATATAAGTTAAAATACAACATTTCCTACTCAAGTTGCTTTTGGTCATGGAAACATCACAGCAATAGAAACCCTAACAAAGAATATAAATATAACCTTCTGATTCTGTTTTGTTGATTGTGTATATATCCAATTAAGGAACTCATCCCTGGTAAAGGTTAATTCTCTCTGTAGTGATTAGTTACCTGTATTTCTTTGTGTAGGGGTGAAACTCCATGAGATTTCCCCATGAAACTCCTCATTAAAGAAGCTTCTATTTATAGCAAATGAAAATCATTAGAGAAATCTACAACAGGACACAATGCTGAGACCGACAGATCCATGGGGCTCCATTCTCAATGGCTATATCTGCAGCACAGCATCTGCATCTGTTTCAGAGGAGCTGAAGAAAAAAATTTAAGAGAAGAATACCCAGAAGTCTATTATGAGACTGCCTTTCCTAGCACTAGCTGCATAAACAAGACCTAACAATTCAAGTATTAATGAGAAAACTATCACTGCATAAGGAGTTTTAGAATTTCCCACAAAGACACAATGACCAGTGTTATTGTTCTAAGAACAGGTTAAATGCCTGCTGTTGATGTGCAGATATGTTTCTTCTTATATCCTGAACTCCCTGCAGTTCTTTACTTATAATGTGATGATAATGTGCCTAATGTAAACAAAGACCTTGCAACAAGGTATATGAAATGGCAAACAAATAATTCGAAAGTGTTTAATAATAGTCCAAATGACTTGTGATGAACTTGTAATTTAAGCATCACAGTCATACCTATAGAGCCCCTGCCCATTGCACCATAGTTACAGGATGTGGAGAGTCTCTCACCAGGCAGTGCTGGCTTCAACTATAACTTCCAGTTAGTTCTTATTGTGTTATTGTTTATGAAGGGAACTATGGAAGTCCTGAAGATTTAATGAGCCAAGACTCACTACCACCATGTCTAGTTCACCAGTTATCTGTCTATAATTCACTCAAATCTAGAGATCTGGAGTGGTATAATAGTAGTGCTATAGTTAACAAGAGAAAAAAACAGAAGAAAATTTTAGTCAAATAATCTGAGTTTATATTTTAGATCCAAGCGATTTTCAAATCAGTTTAACATGTATTCATTTGGGAAAGTTTTCTAAAACAGCACACTGATTATATTTGCTTTTCAATAAGTTAAAATATGTTGTCTTGATTATCTGGAGAGATACAGTTTTATAAAGGTATGAAGTTACAGAAAGGAAGACTCCATTTCCCTCTGAATGGATGTCTCTGACTGTTGTGGTTTAAGAAGAACAGCCTTAGATATAGTAGCTAGGATTCAATTCTTTAAGTTTATACTGAACAATGACCTGTTTTTGCTGGTTCTCTGCTTGCTTCTCTGGGAAGTCAGTGCCCAAGCCAATGGGTTGGAGGCTAGCAGAATAATCTCTGCTGTCAACTGCTCACCTCAGGGTTGTAGTAGTGAAAGAAGAGTCGAATATAATACAATTCAAGATTTGTTGTAACCATAAGAGTCATTAATTTCTCTTAAAATTTCAGCATAAACAATAGGTAATACCTTGAAAATTATTAATGTTGTCATAATCTATTCTAAATGTCTAATTTAGTTGTGTCATATAACTGTGTATATCTGAATTCAACATTTACATCTGTTTTCTCAATTGGATGGATGCTATACAAGATTTAAGTTGTGCTATGTTTTAACAACTGTTATTATATTAACTACAGCATAATATTTCTATAACAATCCATCACTTCCTTTGGTTTTGACCTTTCATTCCAATGTATCAGAATTATCCTAAATCTTACCTATTACTTCTGACCTGCTAACCATTGCTTTTAGATTTTGTCACCTCAAAAATTCTATGAAAATAACATACAAATAATGTATAGAATCAGTATATACTTAATGCCATTATTGATATGATGTGGTAAGAACACAGAATGTTACATACTTTGGTGTCAGCTTTTCCTTGTGAAGCTTCTATTGTTTAATAGATAACTCTGAGTTGAAAGAAGAAAAACAACAGTTTCAGAAAGTGAGTCCAGAACTTTGAAGCATTAATGGTACAAGATGGATAATTTCAGGTAGTAAAAATAATGTAATAAGAGAAGAGAGCTAGGACTTCCATAATACTCTGAGCTAGGAAACTCACAAAACAGTTGGCTAGTCTATCACCAATTTTTAGTTATAGAATTATCAGATGTAAGATGGGAACCCTCAAGTCAAGAAGAATGCTTAGGCGTTGTCAACTATGATAGAAACACTTAAATCACAAGTGTTATACTTTGTTAATATTATTCTATACCTATGATAAAGAAGTCTTCAACTCTAAGTACATGGTAGTATCTATTCATTACTAGTAATTCTCTAAAATTACAGGATATAATTTTATTAAAAGATTGTCATCTTGACAGGATGCATCTGTATAATGCCAAATAATAAATTACTTTTTAGTATAGTATATATAAGATTGTCTTTGGTAACTCCTATGATAAATTGGATACATCTCAAGCTCTGAGAACTTCAGAACAGTCTGCGGTTCCATCATGTAATAGAAGTTCTAATAATTGTCTCCATTAATTATTCCTTAAGAATGCAGATAAAGAGAATGGCACATATACTGATGTCAGTACAGGCACACTATTATCAATAGTAATTCATTACCTAAAGACATGAGACCTTTTCTAAATGACAAAAGACTTCAGAAAAGATTGTTGAAAGTGTCTATTTTTCTTTTTTGTTTCACTGAGTACAAAGTTGTCAGCATGGAACAAATAAACAATGACTGGTAATATTGAGTTTCAATATCCAGTGCATTTCTCTGTTTCATCAATCATTTGCTAATATCAGTCAGCGAAGATAAATAGATGTTTTAAAGGCTGGAAGGCATGGCTTCTTTATATTAGCAGTAGTTTATGGAAAAATATGGAAGTAACAGAGGAATTCTATGCAAGGGAAATTTCAAAAAAACATATGGAGAACTGAATATTCACCTCTCCTCTCCTGCTCCAGTTGAGCATCATTGCTCAACCAAATGGCATCATCATCCGGTCTGTACACTATTCTTCAGATCTAAGTTCCTCCCTCCTCACCCCTCTCTATTCTATCTGCATACATACAGAAGACTGGAGAAACACCTCCATCTTGGTGAATGTCTTATGGCTAATGAGCAAGTAAATTGCATTATTAGATATTCTGTCCATCTTTGAACTGTGATGATTTTGTTCTTAAATGGTAATAATTGGTTTAGAAGATTTAACACAGTTTTTATATGTGCCCTAGTTACTGTATTTCATGGTTTTGGATTTAAATTTTCTGATTATGCTTTGCATTCAGAAGCTACCATAACAGTATCGGATACCTCTTTTGGAATTCTAATGTCATAGAGCCTCCATAGAGAAGAGAGCAAGTACAACTAGAGAAAAGGAGGCTCTACTGCTCATTTAGAATAAACCTTACTCAATTTTAAGCAGCATTCTTTATTTTAGTTTATTTATTTTGTTTTTCCCCATTGATTTATTCACTTTACATTCTGATTACAGCCCCCTCTTCCCAATCCTTTCCCTCACCCCTCCTTTCTTTCTCCTTTGAGAAGGGGGAGGCCCCTCCTGGGTATCAACCTACCCTGGCACATCAAGTCACAGCAGGATGAGACACAGTCTCTCCCACTGGGACCAGAGAAGGCAGTCCAGTCAGCATTCTTTATAATCTATCAAACAGTTTTCAAGGTTTTCAACAATGAAAGCTATAGTGAAAATTGAGAAGTCTTCAGCTAATTCTATAAACATAGTTTACTTCTCACAATACATTGACTTTAGACGGGATCTTAGCATGTTTCAGGTGAATGACTTTTTCATTGAAGGTACTCAGGAGATGACTTCTGAGCACCCCAGTATAATTTAGCTTTCAGTCATGCCACCTTTGGAAAACAACATATGCTTTTGAGGTTATTTGAATACAATACATTGAAATTAACTGCTAACAGAAAAACAGAGGACACTATTTTCCCCTGATACTGATCTTGAGATAAGACAGGACTTTAGATTCATTCATTTGTTTTTCAAAAAGTAGGCATTCCCTCCCAGGTCCCTCCCTCGGGCCCCACTTGTGATTGCTTTCTTCTCTCTCCCAAGTGGGACTGAGGTGTTCTCACTTGGGAACCTCAGCTTGTTGACCTTTTTGAGTTCTGAAGACTGTATCTTGGGTATTCTGTAATTATTTTGGTTAATATCCACTTATTAGTTAGTATATACCACGCAAGTCCTTTTGGGTCTGAGTCATATCAATCACACAGGATAATATTTTCTAGTTCCATCCATTTGCTTGCAAAACTCAGGATGTCCTTGTTCTTAATAGCTGAGGAGTATTCCATTGTGTAACTGATCCACATTTACTGTATCCATTCTTCTGTCTACGTTTTTCCAGCTTTTGGCTATCACAAATAAGGTTGCTATGAACATAGGGGAACACATGTTCCCATGGCATGGTGGGGCATCTTTTGGGTATATTCCAGGGACAGGCCCAAAGTGGGATCCAGCTCAAGGGGAGGTCCCAAGACCTGACACTATTAGTGAGGCTATGGAGCACTCACAAAAAGGGACCTATCATGATTGCCCTCTGAAAGATCCAACAAGCAGCTAAAAGAGCCAGATGCAGATATTTGCACCCAACCAATGGACAGAAGCAGCTGAATTAGGGAAGTTGTTGAATTAGGGAAGGCTGAAAGAAGCTGAAAAAGGCGATATTGTAGGAGGACCAGCAGTCTCAATTAATCTGGACCCCCGAGATCTCTCAAACACTGGACCACCAAGCATACACCAGCTGATATGAGACCTTCAACACACATACAGTAGAGGACTTCCAGGTCTGTGTTCATTCAGAGATGATGCACCTAACCCTCAAGAGACTGGAGGCCACAGGGAATTTAGAGGTCAGGTGGGATGGGGGGTGGGGTGGGAAAATCCACCTGGAGACAGGAGGTGGGTAGTAGGTATGGGATGTGGAACAGTCAGAGGGTAGATGGGGCAGGGAATAAAATATGGAGTGTAAAAGAAAAAGTAGGCATTCTCTGTATGCTCATATACTTAGAAAACAACTTTGATACACAATTAAACATACATTTTCAGTTAAGAGAAAAGAATTGGAGTAAATTAGAAAAAAAAATGTAGCTTTGGAAACCTATGATATTCAACCTATTTTATTCCTTGGTAGATCCCCAACCTGGAGTAAACAGAGGTCCTAGACCTGCTGAGTTGTTTCTTCTTGAAATATATAGAATAAAATGCTCAATTTTCAGACTTTTAAACAGATACTGAAATATTTCATCCTAAACCAATTATTTTTGTTCAATTTAAAGACTTTTGTTTAATTTAAAGACTGTAACTCCAAGTTAATTTTAAGCAATGATGTTTTATATGATGTACCCCAATTTTTAACATATCTATAATTTTGTACCAACTTAACACAATCCAGAAATATTTGAAAAGAGAGAACTTCAATTGAGAAAATAACCCCACCAGATTGAACTGTGGACAAGCTTTTGATGTGTTTTCTTGATTGATTCATATGGAAAGCCTTCACTCATTGTGAGCAATGCCACCCTTGGTTAGTGATCCTGCATTCTAGCAGTAATCTGAACAAGCCAGTAAGCGGCATCTCTTCATAGCCTATACATCAACTTCTGTCTCCAGGTTCCTGCCCTATTTGTGCTCCTGCTCTGACTTTCCTCAGTGATTAAACCCTAGGATCTTAAGCTGGAATAGCTTCATGCCCCACAAGTTGCTTTTATTCACAGTGTTTTATCATAGCAGTGGAAACTTTAAGACGGAAGTTGGTGCCAGGTCATAAAATATTGTTCTGAAAAGTAAAGAACAGCAATTAAATTATCTTTCTTAGAAGTTATATAAATATAATCTCTAATGGTGGAAATAATATATTTTCAGTTGTGTTAGAAATTTTAACTACATTAAATTTTTCCCATAGAATTTTCTTTTTTACCATATGTAGTTATTCTCTCTTAGGGGTTTACTACTGTGAAGAGACACCATGACAAAGGTAACTCCTATAAAAGAAAACGTTTAATTCAGGCTGGCTTACAGTTTCAGAGGTTCATTCCATTATCATCATGGTGAGAAGCATGGCAGCGTCCAAACACACACGGGTTGGAAGAACCAAGAGTTCTACATCCTGACCCAAAGACAGCGGGAGGAGACACTTCTACAGGCAACCAAGATGAGGATCTCTCCACATTGCATGGGCCTTGAGCACTCGGTTCCCTCAAACCCACCTACACAGTGACACACTTCCTCCAACAAGGCCACATCTCCTAACACTGCCAATTCCTATGGGCCAAGCATATTCAAACCACCACATATTCTACTAATTACTAATGAAAACAATTCTTTCCATTGCATTGTCAACATTCAGTCATTAATATGGATGCAAAGTTTTATGTATTTATCAGCATTCCTCTGTCCAACTCTCTACATTTTTAGCTTATGTCACTCATTAATATATCCCAAATACTTATTTATTTATTTATTATTTTCTTTATTTACATTTCAAATCCTATCCCAAAAGTTCCCTATACCCCACCCCGCCCCTGCTCCCCTACCCACTCACTCCCACTTCTTGGCCCTGGCCTTCCCCTGTGCTGGGTCATATAAAGTTTACAAGACCAAGGGGCCTCTCTTCCCAATGATGGCCGATTAGGCCATCTTCTGCTACATATGCAGCTAGAGACTCGAGCTCAGGGGGTACTGGTTAGTTCATATTGTTGTTGCACCTACAGGGTTGTAGCCCCCTTCAGCTCCTTGGGTACTTTCTCTAGCTTCTCCATTGGGGGCCCTGTGCTCCATCCAATAGCTGACTATGAGCATCCACTTCTGTGTTTGCCAGGCACTGGCATAGCCTCACAAGAGGCTGCTATATCAGGGTCCCTTCAGCAGAATCTTGCTGGCATGTGCATTAGTATCTAGGTTTGGTGGCTGATGATGGGATGGATTCCCGGATGGGGTAGTCTCTGGATAGTCCATCCTTTCATCTTAGCACTAAATTTTGTCTCTGTACCTATATCCTTTCATGGGTATTTTGTTCCTTATTCTAAGGAATATCCCAAATACTTAAGCAGTGTCTACTATGTAATAAATATTTAAGGTTAAAATTAATGTCAACAAAGTGATACAAGGAGTGATGCAAGAAAGTGTGGGTTTTATTTAAATTTAGAGATGCTGGATCAGCCACCAAGAGACCTATCTGTGAGTAATGATATGAAAGTGTACAGCAGCGAGCCCCACAGATGTCTAACGAAAGAGTGGTCTAGGCATAGCATCAACTCAGGTATCTCAGTAGGGGAGTGTGACTGGGGGATGAAGAATTCCTGGAGACTGGTAGAATTAGAAAATAATTACGTGATGGAGACTGAATCAGAGTTAAGTCACACATAGAAAAGGAATAGACAATGATAATGATGATGGCAAGGTGGTATAGGTTTTGGCAAGGACAAGACAATGGAGTGGAGTATGAAACATAGCAGTATAAATAATCTAGGGCCTGCTTTAATTTGTTTTGCCCACCATAAAATAAAAATGGTAAGTTTAAGTAATTTTTCCAAGTCTTAACACACGCCCTGAATGGAAAAAGAGTGACTGACCCCTGGCGAAAATTCTCTTAGATTCGTATTTCCCATCTTAGTTTCCTATTTTCCCAAAGGGGTGGTGGGGACTGACTGTCCTCTGCTCTGCTGTTAGATGATATAGTTCTGCAGAATGCTTCAGTCTAGTGCTTTCCATAAGTAATCAAATTCCTCCTGATGGGTGGGTGTGCTTAGGAGAATTGGTAATAAATGATCTGCTTTTGTGCAGCTGTTTTGTGTTTTACTCTGTAGAAAATAATTCTTTTTGTGATTTTTCTTTTTTTTATAACTGACAGTTCTGCCTCTGGCCATAAACTGCTAACATTCCAAGGAGGAGGATAATATATGATATTCTCAGATTTCTCAGAAATGTAAATTTGATGGTTTAATACTGCAAAGTGCAAAAGAAGAAAAGTTGATTTAAAGTTAACTAGAAAATGAGGTAGTAACTTATGGAAACCTCTAAATAATAAAGTGAAAATTTTGAATTAAGAGATACAAAGAAATGAGAGGTCAAATAAAATAAGTATATGTTTACTTTTTAAATCTCTTATTACTATTATTGTATGGAAGTTTAATCTGTTTTGAGGGGTGTTTAGTCATTGTGTGTATTTACTGAAGACTTTATAAAATTTTAGGAATCACTGCGTTTATACAAAATATTTTAATTATGTAACCACCAATAAAGCAAAATTTTATATGAAATAGATAAGTATTTTGTTATGCTATATATCTTAGCTTTTAGTAAATTCTTATATCTACAGAGTGGAATGCTCTTATGCAGTTATTAAACAGTTCTTGTAATAATCTTAGAAATCAAAAGATAGCATCTAAGTAAAAACAAAATCTTCTTTCTTTCAGTTCTAATTTTTTTGTATTAAGTTTATAGTCCATTCAATTTTTCTCATCAAATTTCCTCTCCACATATAAACATTCTGTCTATAAATCAATCAAAATAAGTTGTCACACCACAAAGCAGGACTTATTTTCTATTATTATTGTTGCTTAGTTTTCTCAACGGCTGTTTAATTCACCTACAAGAACATTTCACTCAGCAATTTGCATACAACCCTTGTAAATAATTATTTTTTAAATCATCAGTATATAGTTTGAAATATCCTGCAGCTGCATTACAGACAAGGTGGGGCATATGACTAAATTACAATGATGGAAAGTCCATGGAGGAATATGTGGTGTCTGTAACATTTCCTCCATGATCTTCTAATGCAAGCATGTAGGAATTCTCTCTCTTTGCTCTGTTAACACCGTGTCATAGTTTCAGTGGTGCTTGAGGGTGTGGGAGACCCACTTGATGAAAGGAATCCATTCCTCTCTGTGTGCTTGACTTTGACATGAGAAGTAAGGAACTGTAGTGCAGACAAGGGCTTGCTGGAGCCATTTGCCTTTTCCACTAGCAAATGCCTTTAAGACAAATAGGAAGCTAGTGATCTCATACACTCTGTCTACACTCAGGCATACATTTCCATCCGCCTTCCTGCTTCTGCATGCATGCGTCTGAATGTACTAATTCTGAAGTTTCTAAATACATCTGGAATCAACACATTTGAAAGATGTATTCTGCTCATTTACTATAATCATCTTTAGTTCATAATAGATGCTCAATAAATGTGACGAGCGTAAACTGAAGTTTTGTAGCGCACAACATAATTTTCTTGTTTAAGTCAGTTAAAGACATTTTAATTGAATGATAATCTTTGTTCTTTGTTTCCTTAGACAAATAGTATTTAGTTGTCAAGCTGAAGATACTTAATGAGTAGACACCATTAATAAGAAAGATTAATATATTAAATCTAGGCCATATTTGACCTGTAGTATCAATGAGAAAAAGTATTTGGTTTTTTTTGTTTGTTTGTTTGCATTGAGTTTAAAGATCTAACTTCAAGAGCTTTGTTGGCTTCTTCACATACATCAAGACTTAGTAGCTAATGAGAAACTAAGATTAGATTATCTTTGCCTTCCCAAATCTGAATCTCTCTCCTTTTATCTTCAATAAACTTTCTTCCCCATCATACCTTGGAGCAATCATATCTCTCCTTTCTTATTTCAGTTTTTCATTCATGTGGTTCTGAAACCCCAGACTAACCACATTGTTTCTTTTTCAGCTTTTGAAAGAAAGAACTCCTGGGCTGGAGAAGTTTAGGGTGAGAGGTGGGAATTGTCAGTCACACCCTGTAGCAAGTAGAGACTGAGGGATGTAGGGAGAACTTGGTACCCAGGCCTGCTTTGTTATGTTAATGGAACCTCTGTTTGCCACTTGTCCTGGGTTTGAGAAAGAATTTAAATACCACATTTAAATACCACCTACTGATGCTTCCCAAGTTAAAAAATGCACTTGTGCACATAGTAACAGTATAATGGTTGGATTTGCTATCCAAGTTACATGTTCTTTTATTTTCAAAACAAACAATTGTCTTTATTATATCTCAGCTGAAATTTGTATATAAATCTAAAGTGCTAGCAGATTATTTTTATTGGATATTTTATTTATTTACATTTCAAATGTTATCCCCTTTCCAGATTTCCCCTCTGGAAACCCCCTATCCCATCCCCCTGACCCTGCTTCTATGAGGGTGCTCCCCCACCCACCCACTCCAACCTCCCCACTCTGGTATACCCCTACACTGGGGCATCAAGCCTTCACAGGACCAAGGGCCTCTCCTCCCATTGATGCCCAACAAGTTAGATGTTCTAATTCCACATTTTATGTGATCTACACGCAGAATTTTGATCAAGACTGTTGAAAGCTTTAGGAAGTCTAACCAATTCCTGAACCTTCCTATTAGTGTCCAGATTTGTTCTTGGCATTCTGACCCTGGGTATTAGCGATGGCCTCCCACTGGGTTCTACAGGGCGGACACTGATAGAGATTGTAAAACTGTAAAATGTAAACTGACAATGTCTTTACTGCAAGCGAACCTTTGAAAATAATAAACACGTGTATTAATCCAGTTGTGGTTGTGCAGGAAGTTTTAACTATTTCAAATGAGTAAATGCTATAAAGTGCTCTGATGGCCAAGGCAAGATCTGGGCCCCTGGAGAGAGCACTGCTTTAGTAGGTTCCTAAACTGCATGAAGAGTTGTCCTGGCCTCAGTCTTGAGTTGCTTCTTTTAGAGATATTCTGTGGTGTTTTAAGGAAAAGTAAAGACAGATATGGTGAGTTCTGGGTAAATTTTTATAAAATGTGTATGCCACCTTTAGTTTTCAGGTCCCAGTCTTTTCTTTGTTTTCTATGATTGAACATACTTGGTGAAGCTTCCAGTTTGACACATTGTGCATGCACGGAGTTAAAATAATTAAACACTGCTCTCCAAAGGAGCAATTCCACTTCACAAACAAATGGTAAGGCAAGCATATCAAAACCTAATTTCTAAAACACAAATTTGAATTGAGATTCCAGCTGTACTTCAGTTGTATTGTTCATAGATGTCCTAGATTCCGATCAAAAGGCTGATTCCAAGTTACTCTGGGATTTTCCCAAGTGCTTGTTCCTATGTCCTACAGCTTCCTGCAGTAAGAACACAGTGTATGTGGACAAGTTAACAGGAGGAATGGATGGAGGGACATTGTCTGGCTAGGTAGAAGAAATCTTTTAAAAGTAGCTGCCTGTGGAATCCATCAGGGCCAGGTATTAATTTCCAGTGTCTACTTATGAGCAGATCATCCCTAGGTAAATAGGGATTATTAGTTAGAAACTGTTCACTTCTACTGTATATTCATGTCATAGATGGAAATTCATTCCTAAATGCACTTTTGTTATTTTAGCAAAAGGGAGCCTTTCAGAACTATCCCTTTCATTGCAGAAGCCTGAAGTTTCTTTTAATTACTAACTTGAAATGAACCACATGTGTGTGTATGTTAAACATGAATATTTAAAGTTAACTTTTCATGATATTTTTGCTTATTATTTCCCTAAAAATGGCTATTAAATGTTCCATTAGATGCTCATTTTGAAAACACTAAAGAAACCTTTACACGCCAGTCTGCTAAAATTATGTTTCTGAAGTTTTGGAAACAACAAAAGCTGGCTTCGTTTTCCTTGGTTCTGTCCCAGTGGCTGACCAGAGCATTTGATAATTGAAGGGCTTTCTCAATTATCCAATAAACAGCAGGCTTCCATTAAAGCAAGCATCCAGGCATCTAAATATATGTTCTCTGTGATCTTATAAACAGCTATAGTAGTTGACTCTGACAGATTATTTTTGATATTAATTTGGTGATTTATAAGTTTGATACTTAAACATACTAATTAGTTTTAAAAGTAATGATGTGTTTTTCACTGAGATGTGCTCAAATGATTTTTAGCTTCCAAACTCTTCCCAAATATATAGTAACTAATTAACATAATTATGTAGTTATTTTCTGATAGTCCAGAAAGCTTCTAAGAATAGCATATAGTATATTCTAGATAAAAATGTTAAGTTTATGTATCAAATAGTGTGATAATTGAAAAGATAACACTATTAGTATTGTTAAAGAAACCAGAGTTAGAAAGTAGGCACAAAGCAAACATTCTGTTTTATTAAGGATCTATTACAATAGAAGAAAATGTGGGTGTGGAACTGAGCTAAGTGCCAAATACATCAAACACTGCAGAGAATTACAGTCAGTGATCATGATTGGGATGGAGGTGGCAGAACCCTGTGGAGGCAATGTTAAGGAGGATCAGGATGGACTCAATTTAAGCAGATTCAGTGGATTTCCTGAGTGAAGGCAAGGTGATCTCCAGAGACCTGGAATGAAGAAGACAGTTCTTGAGGCATAGGTTCCACTTAACACATTTTCACAACGTCGCAAGCCAGCACTATTAGCTGGGGATAAACAATTTGTTACCCGGTCATGTAAGGAACATTTCATATTCACATAATTGTCCGATATAAATTTAGAGAGGCAGAGTCTCTCTAAACAGAATCAACAGAACTCTTGCTAAATTGAGTTATCAAAAAGTACAACACAGAAGGACAAAAGTTGAGATTTAGATGAGAAAGGGTTACATTAAACCCAGCTTATTGTAGCTTGGAGCATAAGACTAGGTGCTTATGACAACGGTACTATTCTAGAGCATGTAGTAAAGGCTGGCTCAAAGGGAGTAGCTCAGTAGCTCAAGACACACATTTAGATTGAGAGATAGGGTGGCTATGAAAAATCCTACAGGGTGATACTACGTTCAGAGCCATGGACTTTACCCTGGTAGTCAGTCACGCATAAGCAGTATGTTTATGAATCTGGGCACATTGGAAATGTGTTTCAGAGAGATAGGATATTTACATTATTAGTCTGGGGGATATAAGAAGGAAAGGATCTAAAGACAATTTCAGCATTTTAAAAATTATTTTATTTATTTACATTTCAAATGTTGTCCCCCTTCCTGGTCCCCCCCTCCATGAACTTCCCACCCCATCTACCCTCCCCTTTGCCTCTAAGAGGGTACTCCCCCACCCACCCACCCATGTCACCCCTCTAGCATCCCTCTTCTTTAGGGCATCAAGCCTCCACAAGTCCAAGAGCATCCCTCCCACTGAGGCCAGACAAGGCATTTCTCTGCTACATATGTATCGGGGCCACAGACCTGCCCATATGTGATCTTTGGTTGGTGGATTAGTGCCTGGGAGCGTCGAGTGGTCTGCTTAGTTGATATTGTTCTTCCTATGGAGTTGCAATCTCCTTCAGCTCCTCCAGTCTTTCCCCTAACTCTACCCCGAGTTCCTTGCTCAGTCTTATGGTTGACTGTAAGTATCTGCATGTGTCTCAGTCAGGTGCTGGCAGAGCCTCTCAGAGGACAGCCATGCCAGGCTCCTGTCTGCAAGCACAACATGGCATCACCAATAGTCCTGGGGTTTAGTGTCTGCACATGGGATGGATCCCAAGTTGGGCTGGTTACTAAATGACCTTTCCTTCAGTCTCTGCTCCATTTTCCTTTAGACAGGAACAATTCTGGGTCAAAAATTTTGAAATGGGTGGGTGGCCCCATCCTTCAACTAGTGCTATGGCTATCTATTGGAGGTGGTCTCTTCTGGTTCCATCTCCCCGCTGTTGGGCATCTTGGCTAAGGTGATCCCTATTCTGCTCTGGGAGCCTCCCGTACCCCGGTGACTAGAACTTTCTAGTTGTCCCCCCCCCACCGCTGCACATTTCTATTCATTTTTCTATGCCTCTAGGCTTCTCTCCTGTCTCCCCCCATACCTCATCCTGCCCCCCTTTTCCCTCCCTCCTCTCCCACCCAGATCTCTCCCTCCTTCTGCCTCCCATGATTATTTTGTTTCCCCTTCTAAGTGGGTTTGAAACCTCCACACTTGTGTCTTTCTTCTTGTTAAGCATCATATGGTCTGTGGATTGTATCGTGGATATTCTGAATTGTTTTTGGCCAAAATAACCTAAATAGACTTGTCATAATACAAATATTGAGACAATTTATCACTTTAGCACAGAGGTGTGTATTCCTTTACTTCTTCTGAGACGGAGTGAGGGTATTTTATTTCAGTTTTAGATGTACTGCATCTTTCAAGTTGAGATGACAGATTACCTATGTTATTATGAGTTGTTCCATTTGAAGTCAGACTTCTGACCTCTCAGCTGGTGACAGAGACATAGATTCAGCTGGTATCATAAAACTCAGGACCAAAAAGATTCTATGCACTTTGACAGCCACTAACTAGCCAGAGCTAACTGAGGCTATTTCTAGGTTATATTTTTATTTATATTGAAATGCACTTAAGCTTTGAACATATTTACTGCAAATATATAGCACAGAGCTTCTGTTTTTCATAACTACTTGCTACTACGATCATTATCATGTATTAGCTAATTCTGTGTGCTTAATGTAGTCACTCAAACAAGAGAGTTACTCATTAGAAAGGATTAAAATGCAGAGCTATGTTTATGAATAATTTAAAAATAAGAGCTGACTGTGGTTTTTTTTGTTCTTCAGCAGTCACAATGCAGTTTATAAGCCACCAGTTCCCGGACTATCATGACCCCACGATCGGTAAGTAGAAGCTGCTTTTCTCCTTTAGCTCCAATAGATATGCTAAAATAAGTGGGTTTTAAGCACTGTTGATAATATTAGAGAACAAATGTATAATTTATTTTTGTCTCCCAGCATATAAATACACATGAATATATGTGTCTAAATTTCTGAGTCATGAGAGTATTTGTCCTTCCTTCTCATAATGCACTTTCATATTCCATACTTTGTTCAAGTTATTCTGGTAAATGATGGTTGAAATCCATTATGCTGATTTCTGGATTCACTAATGGATATTTTCCATTAGAAAAAAAATGAATTACAAACCTTTGCTCTGGGTAATATAACTGATGTGATTACTATACACTGATCACATTTTCGGTCTCTAGTATCCCATTGTAGAGTTAGTTACTTTTCTCAATGATGCATTTGGGGAAAGCGTTTAAGTATAGGCATAGTTTCACTTAACATCCTCATTTGTAGATGAGGAAACTATGACACCACAAGACAAACTGTGATTTGTGCCTCAAATTCAGCGTACTTAATTTCTCCAGGGCCATCCCCTCCCAACACTAACAGCAGAGATATGCTGCCAAGAGGAACAAGCTACCATTGTTTGAATTGAAAAAAGGTGCCTTTAAAATTGCTTTACTCTTTCATAAAACCGCTTTAGGGAGAGTTGGAAACTCTCAAACAGAGTTCATCTTTGGCTAGAAATGCATTAAGCTTAAGATCACACAGAGCGTTACTTCCCAGAAAGTGAGGTGTAGACCTATAGGGCGCCTGATGACTGGCTGGGGAGGTGGACCACTTCATAGATTCCAGACAGTGAACACAGGTCTTTTGCAAGGTCACTGAGTGCTCTTAGCTGCAGAGCAATCTTTCCAGGCCCCAATATATTACATTTTAAAGCCTAGTAGTTTCTTAAGACCTCCTCATTAAGTTAACTGAATTAATAAGATTTAAGTATAGTAAATTGACATACTGTTAGCTAGAATGGATTCCCAAAGGAACTGAATTTTGTTTCTGAAAGTAATCACATTGTATAACTTTAGAAGTGATCAGCTTCAGTGATTGATTATTCTCTCAGCCAATTTTTGAAATGTCTTAATTTTGGAATGCTGTCAGCTGAGGTATAGACGAGGGAAACTCTTAGTAAAAGTTCTAAATCTTGCATACTTCTGGAAAACTCAGTAATATTACATAATATATAACATGTAGCACATACTATATACTATATACTATATCCTACATGTTATAAACTAAGTATCACAAATGCAATTTGTTCTTTTTTCATTATTTTTCATTTCTGTGCTTTGAATATACTAGTGTCACACAAACTGGCCTCTCTTACAAATCCTTCATGTATAATATAATTGCTGGAATAAAGGTACTAGATGTAAATAAACTATCAGTGTCTCCTTAACAAGGAATAAATGTTACATGTATGGTGATGACTCTTACAGATAGTGTGAGGACGTCTATTTCTTGAGATTAGGCTATCTGGACATTCAGTACTAACAGCTGATGTGATACTTTTATCCAGAAATAAGCAAGAGTGTGTTGAAAGAAGGTTGAAAATGCAAACAGTAGCATATTGCTTTCAATTTGACTCTCCCATCATCTTGTTTCTTGGCTTCGGTAATGGGATATTGGTTAACAATTTTCCATTGTTATCCTGATGGTAGAGGGTAAAAGGCTCAGACAATTTACCTCATGTCTGTTCCGCTGCTTAGCTTGTCTCTGCTTGATGACTTAATGACATCTCTAGGGGAAATTCATGTTAGCATGGCTTGAATATCCTACAAATTAGAGAAGATCAACACCCATCATGGATATTTATCTCATAACTGAAATAGGGAAGGGATATTTTCAGTACTTGTCCAGATGTATTTGCTATCTTATTAACTAAGATTTCTGGATATATTATTTTCTGAAACAAAAGAATTAATCCTTTGTTCTTTCTTGCCCTCACCTTCTACTTTGTATATTTCTGTGAGATAAACATCAAGTCGAAAATTTTAGACTCTTAATAAAACAAAAGTTAAGAATATTGGTATTGTCAATGCTGGTTTTAAAGGGAGAATTCTGCTCCATATCTCCTGGTGTTATATTTAATGTCAGTAAACAGTGATTTTTTTCCACTTCTCAAATCTATAGACGATAGCTATGGTATGAATATTTAAAGTTGGCTCTATCTTTCCAATGGAAAAAGATTCATGCAAAAATCATATTAGCAACAATACAGCAGAATATGCCTAGATGTAAGTTGAAATGGAACATCTCTAAGCATTTGACATCATGCTAAATATAGCTTGATTTTTGCATGAAAAATTATTATAGAGATATTAAGAAGTAACATCCATATTAATATACTATTGTTTGAACCTTCATATCAACAAGTAAACCTGCAATATAATACAAATCTTTAGATGTCACCATTGCATGCATATTATTGAGCAAAACCTGCATTTCTACTCTACAATATTATCTTTTTAGATAGATCTTATAGATAAAAATCTAAATACCACAGGTCAAATATTCAGGTATTTTCAATTCAGGAAGAGGAGTTGGAGGAAATTGTGGAAACATTCATCCCTTTGAACTTTGTTAGTGCTATAGGAAAGAAGCAAGATGAACCACTGGAAGGACTTGGGAAGGGCGGGGTACAGTAACTGCTCCTCCAAGCGCTGCTTGCTAGCAGCAAGTTTCATGTGGCATGAATCTCCTGGCATTCACTCTAGGACTCAGAAGCCCTTCTTCAAGAAGGCTTTTCAAGGAAGTCTGGAGTTATTAGAGGTCTATGAGAAAATAATCTAGTATTGTTTGTTAGGAAATATTCTTTTAGATTCGTTACAACTTGATGTTTAAGGAGTTATTACACATAGTTAGAATAGAATATAAACATAAAATTGTGGCTATCTTTTTTTCTTTCCTGAAATAAAAGATGAATTCTCTTAAAGTAAAAAAAAAATACATATCAAGCTTTTATTTGTAGACTAGGCATTTTAGTTCATATCACTGTCTATTTGCACTTTTATATAGTTTGAATTGATTTTGTTCATGATTACTGTTAAGTTAAAAACAGAAAACTTCAGGATCTCTAGCTTTTGACTTGACTAACAATGCTGCAAACAAAAAGTCTCATCTACCTTTCCCTTGATATGGTATTAGGTGACAGATGGACCCTAAAGAATTTGTGTTTCTTGTACCTACAACATGTTTTAATTTTGAGCGAATTGTGTATTAATCAGTGATTTTCTCACACCTTCCACCATCACATGCAGGTGTAATATTAAACATGCTTCATGTGGAGCTCAAACAGTTGATGCCATTCAGAGCTTCTGAAAAGGCAGGGAAAATGAAGAACGTATGAGAATGCAGGATGAGCTAATTAACTAGAAACCAAGGTGTACTGAGGAAGGACAGCTTAGTCTACCACACGACATCAGGGTAGAAGTATATTTTATTAAAAGACAAAATCTGAACATTTAGAGAATGAATTGGATTTCATTTACCTTTCAGGAATCAGCAAAGCCTCCTGGCTGAGAACTGAACAGGAGCTCCTACTGACCAATGTCACTGCAATGGCTTTGGTACTGATTGTACAGAAAAATAAAATAAAAAATAGAATTATGTAACATCAAGTTATTTTCTTGCTACTTTTGTAATGTTAAAGAAGAGTTGATTTCCTTATATTAACATATTGATTGAGGTAGACATCTTTTCATGGCTAGCTACAGGCATGAAGAAAATTTCCTTGAAATATTAAGACAACTGTGCAAATATCATTACTATTTTGTGACTATTTTCATCCTCTTGATTTTATTCTTTATTCAATATCAATCTTTTCATGAAGTATTTTCCAGGTATTGTACAAGCTTCAGGAGTCAGCTCTGTAGAGAAATAAACAAGGGTTTTTTAAAATTACATTTCCTTACTTTATTTTATTTGTCTCTAAGAGCTGATTGTGCCTTTTTATCTGGAATCCAGTTGTCCATTTCTTTCTCATTGCATTACAATGGCTTGTGCTCATTATCTTAATGCAGGACACAATTTAGTTAAGTTGGCCTTAAGGACCTATTCAATTCCTTTTTTCCTGTGGAAGGAAAACAACTTGAATAAACCAGAATCACTCATGACTTAGTTATTCCACCTGCTGCAGTATTGATTTGGTTTTCCCAGAACGGAAATTCATGAAAACAACTTTCTAACATATTTATATATTTCTTTTTAATAAATACACATTCTCATAATTGAATAGGTTAAAAATGCTCTCCTTCCTTTAGTGTTTTAGACCTTAAATTCATTTATACACCAGGAATACCACATAATGGTCTCACTCAAAAGACTCACATTTGTCTGAGCAATAAGCAATGGCTATAACAAGCTCTATAGAAACATAATAAAATATAGCATATAGAATATTATTCCTAAATGAATTAGAATGATTCTTTAAATAAGGAGCTTAATTAAGTGGCAAAGTACTTTGAGGATAGAAACAGGAGATTTGCAGAGCACAGTGAATATTAGTGTGCAAAGTTGAGCCATGAAAAACAATGGATTTAGAGAAATCATATAGTTTGCATCACACTAAAATATCCTCCTTAGTATCTAAAATGCTCACTCATAGATTCCCTTCTTTGTGTCACTAGAAAATCCCTGTTAAAATATAAATGCTTGGGCGGGGGGAGGTAGTGCCCCAAGCAACGTAGAACCACTTACATATTAGCACAGATTAATGTATCTACTTATTCTAAAGAGTAAAACAGAACTGTGCTCTAGAAAGCACTACTGAAGAGATGATTATGAGGGCTGGAGAGAGGAGAAGGCTACTGTTATGAAGAATGAGTGCTATGAAGTAATTCTTAAAGGAGACTAAGATGTAATAAGGCAACTTAAAAGATAATGTTAAGCAATGTCTCCTCCATGTCTGAGTGGAAATAGGGGGAAAGATAATTCACATGGAACCCAAGAGGTTGGAGATGTAATTCTATCTTCATGGAACTGCTTACTTGTCTGCCAAGCTCCAGTATATCTGGCTTTCACTCAGTAAACTATACCCTGTAACCTTTCTCCTGCCCCCCTTCCTTAATACGTGTTCCTGTAACTCTGAATAACTTCTTTACTTTTTACCAAGTGAGATTTGGGCCCACATTTAGATCAAAGCATGGATACAGATTGTTGGAGAAGATGACTTTGACTCTGTCAGTGCTTACCCAATGCCCACTCCCTCTCCATCTCTGTATAAACTATCATTAACAGTAGACATGGTAGGCTCCTCTTGGATTTCATGTACCTTTGTAACTTGGCATCCCGGATGTCAGGCTCCATTTTTCCCCCTACAACTTCTTTATTTGTGTCTTTGACTTAGCCTTATCTTTTCACCTCATATTTCTGTCTGAATTTCTGTGCTTCTTTATCTACCCCCAACTGAGCTTTCCTGTTTAGAGTTCTAGAAGGTTATGTTAACCACAAGCATCCACTAATCTTTCTTTACACTTGTAGTAAAAATTGACATATTGGCCACGTCCTTGAAGCCCATGATGACAAAATAGCAAGTCTATGATTTGATAAGGGCTTGGCTACTGCTCAATGGCAAGCAAGCTGCCTAATATTTTTAAGACCTTGATTTCAAATAAATAAGGAAAAGGGCTTCAAGGACAGCGTGCCTTGCCCATAAGATTTAATGCTCTGTTACTGAACTGTATTCTTTGATTTTATCCTCACTGGCCTCATGACTCCTGGAGTGTGCCAGGTGCTTGCTCATCTTGGCACACTTGCATGGACCACCTTTTCTGGGAAAACACTCCAGTATTTAGAGCTGACCTCATTATTCCTTCAAATATTTGATTCAAGGTTTAAATGCTTAATTTCAATTATGCTTAGAGTAACCATCATAACTCTTGATAACATTCATCTGCTTCTCAGAGATGTGTGTATATATGCATATATACATGTATATATTCATATATAAATTTTTCATATGTTCTACAAGTGAGAGAGCGTGAGCATATGTAGTATTGTGCCTGACTTATTGCAATATTTTCTGATAATATTTAATATTTGTTTCTTATAATATGTGTCTTACTTAGTATTTGACTGAATGCAACACAATGACTGAATTTATAACTAAATATGCATAAGTCCAGATCAGTTTTAGTTCACAGAAGGTGGGCCAAGATTTTGGGTGAGTGATTGGCAAAAGTATTTATTGTTCATCAACTTCAATCATGTTGGTACGTATCTTCGATCTTTCTCATCTGTAAGGAGGCAATGCTGTTACTTCTCTTGATGGTTCTGAGAGATAATAAAGGAGCACTTGACACTCTACTCAAGATGAAATGGACATTTGACGTCCTCAGTAGAATTCAGTTGAACTGGAAAATATCAGGGAAGACGACAGCTGTCGTGCTCTTTTGGGAAGTCCAAAAATCCATCCCTTATTGATGAAAAGGAACCAGAATGCCACTTTTTAAATTTTTATTTCTACCATTTCATCTTGAATTATTTAAAGTACTTATGATTACCATATGTTTTCCCAAGAGCCAAACTATGAATGAGAAGAAATTATAACTAAAATTTCTGCTTCTACTTGCTGTGTGAGTCTTGAAACCTAGATGTGAAGAGACTATCAACTGTATGAGAGTGATCTCATATGGAATATGAAAGATGCCTGGGAGATATTGAGTCAGTTGAAGGAAATTAACAGAACTGAAAGCTTAATAATGCCAGGCTGCAGATATGTGATATATCCCTCTAGATTGCATACATCTTTAGAAGAGTTCTCTACAATCTCCTTTATGTCCTCAAATGCCAGGATTCAGATCAGTCTGAGAAATAAAAGGACTCTTTCAGATTATTCTGTAGTAATATAGTCATTGAAATTCCTAGTAGTCTTCTTTGATGATAACTATGTTCTCTAATTAAAATGACTGTGGTCCATGGACACACCTGAAAGGACATTCACCACTCTGTTATTGCCCAACCAGAGAGAAGCTTTTGAAGGAGCCTGTGGGCCTACACCAGAAAGACTTCACAGCATTTCATTTGTGTAATCAATGATTATAATTAGGGAACATTTGTTCTAAAGTCTAGTGACTTGTAATAATATTTTGTCTGTTATTTCAGTAATTCCTTTTAAAGGGCATGGTTAATATTCTATTGACTCTTAATAAGCCAACTACATGAAGTTAGAATGAGAACAAAGTGTCTTTATGACCTACAAATTAGCTGAATGCTAGTGAAGTAAAGGGACGTGGACACTAAGCCTGTCTGAGTAGCTCTAGCCAGATGTACACTTACCGCCTTGTACTTGCCCTCACACTGTCAACTGGAAAGAGTAAAATATTGTATTTAGGAATATATTTAGAATTGTATGTGTCTATTGATATGCTCAAGCATTAGTAGATCAGAAATTCAGGTTACTTGCCCAGGTTTTATGCTTTGGAATTAGTAGATTTGCTTTTAAATCTCTTATTTGACCTCACATTCAGAGATTTTAACACTTACCTTTAAATGTACAGACTCTTTGAAGACATTCTCTGTTAAGAGGCATGAATGATCTGGATTAAAGTTGTTAATTTAATATTGTAATTTTAGGTATTATATTAGTCTGTTTCCAGTTAAATAAAGAGGAAATATTCTGATATTTCACAATAGAGCTGCCCATATCAATATACAATATGAAAAAGCCACAGAGGTAGACATCTAGAAGTATTTAGTCAGAATAATCCAGATTAAACATTTAATATGTCAACTGTTAATGTTCTGTGATTTGATATTTGTTGACGAAAGATAGTTCACAATATACATTCTCACACAAAGGGAAGTAGTTGTCTTTAACATGGAATGTTTTTGAGCTGCAAGCACTTAGATTTTGTGAGCTGAGATTTTTAAAAAAGAGGAATAAAACAAAAAATCAAAATATTTTTATAATTTTATGTCTATCCTACACAAACAGACCATGTATGACAGACAAGGAATGAATTAAATGCCAAAATAGCAGTCTCCAAATGAGACATGTCATTTTCTGCTAGCCACTGATTCAACGTGAGACTTTGCTTTCATGTGTGTAAAATAAAGCTAAACACATTTTCCTTAGAAATAAAAGCAGAGCTTTCCAAAGCTAAAATTAGATATTTTGAAAACTGTTTAAAAACAAAAACACTGTCAAGAACAAACTCTATATAAAAAACTAATTTTATATATTAGAGAATGGTTTTGTTTAAATGGCTTGTTCTTATTACTCAAGAAGCATAATAATCAATCCTAGAATATTTTTCTAGAAGACAAACAAAATGACGTAGGTAATTTGTTGAGTTATGTGGTGACAGAGTCAAGTTCCATACAAGAAAAGTCACGCAGTTTCATTCTTTCTTGGCTTGCTTTTATCTATCTATCTATCTATCTATCTATCTATCTATCTATCTATCTATCTATCTATCTATCTATTTATTTATTTATGTTTTTTTTGAGACAGGGTTTCTCTGTATAGCACTGGCTGTCCTGGAACTCACTTTGTAGACCAGGCTGGCCTCGAACTCAGAAATCTGCCTGCCTCTGCCTCCCGAGTGCTGGGATTAAAGGCGTGCGCCACCACTCCCGATGCTGCTTTTATTTTTTAAACAATGTGTTCATGATTTAAGAACTGAATAATAACAGTAAAAAAAAAAAAACAGTAGTATTTCATACTAAGAATGCAGTCTTATGCCTGTACTATCAGCACTAGAGAAGCAGAGGCAGGACCAAAGACCAGGGCAGCCTAGGTCATACAAAGATGATGACCTAAAGAAACAAGCCCATTGATAATAATCACAACAAAGAAAAAAAAATCATTTCTTTTTAAAGGATCCTTACATGCTAATGAATTAAGACGCAAGCTTCTGTTACGTTATAGAAGTTGATGGTCTGACATTTGTCCAGATGTTGATCCTGGAGGAAGAAGGCAGAGGCTGAAATCACTGGCCAGTGGCTGTACTTTTCATTTAACCTTGTAGATTGTCATGTTTTGTACATGCTACTCGCTTGCATTTAAACTAATTCCCAGTGTGTTGTTTTCATTTAATTACTTCTTTATTTCTTCTCATTAGGGTACTTTTTATGCTGCTGTCTGTATTTTCCACTTCTATAATCACTGGTCATATTTTGTTGAGCTGAGAGGTAGTCAAGACCATGCCGCTATAGTGAGAAGCACTGCTTCCTGATGCCGTCAACAGCAATTTCCTGGGTCATTATTTTCAGGCCACTGTGATGCTCTTGAGGTTCATTGCACCTTTTCCGGGCAATGCCTCTAAGCATCATTGAACGGTTTATCACAGATGTGTTTTTTTCATCCTGACGTTCCCTCCAAACAACCTCAAGTACCATCATTCATTCTCTCTCTCTCTCTCTCTCTCTCTCTCTCTCTCTCTCTCTCTCTCTCTGGTAATGAAGATTCAACCCCTTTCATATTAAGTGTGTACTTATCCACTTAGCTATATCATCAATGCCTACCACCATAAACTTAATTGCCATAGATATAGATAAGACCAGGGCACCAGTTTATATATCTTATGTATTTTAAAATAGCTATCAGATTACTTCTTCTACTTCTATACTTACACATCCAACTACCTACTTGAAATTGGGTTTGAGAGTCTGAACCTTCTTATGTTTTATCTTTCAGGTTGATTTCAGAGCTGAAACCTACCAAGTTTTCATGTTCTATGCTTTACATGCACACATGTCACTTCTGTCCCTCTGTGTATTCCAGCTCCAAAGCTGGTCATTATCTTTGACTTCTATTTTCTCTATAGTCATTTCTTCTTCAACCTACTTTTGTGTGCTTTTTTTTTTTCCTAGAGAGAGAGAGAAAAAAAAAATAAAACCACAAATGTCTAAGACTCCAGGTAGGACACAGGAGAAAGGATTCCATTTGTGTCTAACTACCAAACCAGTAAGCTTATTGGAGTCTCTTACAGGGATATAGCTTCAGTTCTCCTTAGAGGGTCATGAGTGTTCTAGGGATTCCTGCATCACAAATGTTTGCCCTCCTATGAGTATAAAGTCACAGAAGCTCTATCTGTGAATCTTCCTGCATAACTTTCAGATAGCCTGAAGACTGATTAGATTGCTACTGATTATAACCATGGTGAGGAGCCTTGAGGATCTTATCACTTTCAGGTGTTTCTGAACCTTGTAACCTTAATTAAGTTCCTGGGTCTTATATGTTTAATTTACTTCCAATGTCTTAGAAGCCTCTTTCCCCCCACTGGGAAGGATGCTTCACCTCAGAGGAAATATCTACATAACACCTGTTAATTCTGTTTCCTAAACATTCTTCAGATAATCTTCACTTCATGACTGCAACAGAACAGTAGTTCGTAGTAGAGGCACCTCTATAGAATGACACTCCTCAGACAATGTATATACCCACATCACAGCAGAATCTCCGTATCATCATCATAACTGAGTTATCTATACTTTAAAGTAATTACACTGTGGATAAGACAGTCCTAAGTTTGTTTGTTCTCTTTAGACTTATTTGACAAAACACTTGGACAATCTATATTGTTTTGCTTCTTCCTCTACACTCAGTAAATGCGTGAGAGATTTACCCGAATTGTCACATGTATCTGCAAGATTTATAATCATTGAGCTTTAATGACATAGTGCTCTACAATATAATAAGTATTTTATTGTTATCTGCATATGTGGTGTTCAGTTGAATTTCTTCCATTTAATCAAAAGATATTCCTTACTCATAGATGAATCAACCCCTATTGTTCTGAAAACTGCTAGGATATTTAGACTTTTCTCTGGAAAAAGGTACTTTGTGCTTTTCTGTGTATCAGGTTTGTTCATATTTCATTTTTCTTTTAGGTATTGCCAGCGACAATATTTCCTACCTTGGGGATTATTGTGTAAAAATACTGGTAAATTTTAATTATTTCTGAACACTTTGAGAAGAGTCCTCTAACTTTAAAGGAGAGTTTCCAGAGACCTTTTGAGAGTTCAGATATGGTAATGTTCATAAACTACACATGTGCATGTGTGTGCATACCTCACTTTACATTGCTTTAGGGTGCTCAGTGAGTTCTTCTTGGTAAGTAGGAGGAATAGAATTTTTTCTACTAATTGTACTTGGGTTTATCTTTATTAAGGTATTGTCTTAGTTAGGGTTTTACTGCTGTGAACAGACACCATGGCCAAGGCAAATCTTATAACAAACAGCATTGAATTGGGGCTGGCTTACAGGTTCAGAGGTTCAGTCCATTGTCATCAAGGTGAGAGCATGGCAGTATCCAGGCAGGCATGGTGCAGGAGGAGCTGAGAGTTCTATGTCTTCATCCAAAGGCTGCTAGTGGAAGATTGCCTTTCATGCAACTAGGGTGAGGATCTTATGCCCACACCCACAGTGACACACCTACTCCAACCAGGTCACACCTATTCAAACAAGGCCATACCTCCAAATGGTGCCACTCCCTGGTCCAAGAATATATAAACCATCACAGGTATTAATCTCACTGCACACTTGGTCCTTTTCTCTGCATGAAAACCCAGATTTTACTAAGTCCAAGTCCTTTCATCCAAAACAATGACTCTCTGTAAGATGATTCTTGAGTGTGAAGTCTATTTTAGGCTTTGCTTACACTCTAGCTCAGTCCTCTTCACTCAGCTCAGTGAGCGCGTGTGTTAGCATCAGTAGCTCGGCTTGCCCTCTCAGGGGAAGCTTATACAGATGTGGTTTCCTCTGGATCCTGAGCAATCCTCTGTTCCCTTTTCTTCTGTTGGAGGCACACAATTCCTATAATTGTGTATAAATATTAATTTTAATAAGTTTGCCTGAAGGTAAAGTTCAACATCCTCTCCCCTGGTAATCAGAAACCACAAGGGCAGTAGCACAATCCTGGCCCCACGTATTATAATATTAAATGTCATTAGGATGGTGAAGATGAATGAGAGTTTTATATTCATCATGAACATACAGGTTATACAGTTAACTGTATTTCATATTCAAATTACTTTAAAAGGAAGACACTTACTAAGGCTTTTCTTTTAAAATGATCATTTATACATGGTTATCATTGCAAAGACAGTGCAGCCATCAAAATGCGACTTGATACATATAGGTTACACATGTAGGAAATTTAACTTTTCAAAAAGTAAGATGGACAAAATCCCCTGGACATAAATCATATGTGCAATGAAAATGACTTTCAGTTAAGTGAATTAAGGATTTGGTGAGACACATTTTAAAATATTTGTGTTCTAGAATAAATTAGGTTAACATGTAGCATCTTCAAGAGGGGATTTATTTTCTTCCCCAAAGTGTCTGGTTTAAGCATATCACATTGGTGTCTTTGGGTACCAAAGTTACTTAAGTGACAAAATGTGTCTATTTGCCTCCTCAAAGTCAGGTGTTAAGTTAACACTCATTTAAATCTTAGATGTGATGCGTTTGATAAGCTTTCAAAAAGTCCTGCTAAAAATTAACTTGGTCTTCTTCATTATACAATTTAAGTGCTTGCTTTTTATTTATATTTGAGCTAATATATGGAGCTCAGTGGAGCCGATCTAAGAAACAAAGCCAACAGAATGAATGTAAATAAGACCTGAAAAGCCATTGATCACAGGAGTATAGATGTTGCCATTTGTATTTCTGTAACTTTAACTGAAATATGAAAATTATTATTTTTAAATCCTCAGATGTTTAACGTATAAATCTTTAAGAATAAATGATCTCAGCTATATTTTAAACAAGGCGGCTCTATCATAATCAGTTCAAGAGTGCCGCTTGGAAGACTTCACATATAGAAATTACATTTGCCATTTGAAAAATACTGTGGTTTTGATTTATAGGAGCTGAAAAAAAATGCTTGCAGTATCTGAAACTTATGAGGTGTTTTCTCAGTGTTCTCTAAGCCAATAAACTTAAAACAAATCATCCTGACCTTTGCACAGTGAAGCTCTGGCCAGTGTGATTTATACCCCTAGGTTCTAATACCTGCAAAGACAAATGGGGGGGGGGTACTGAAGAACATTGCATTTTGATATTAACCCCTTTCACAATAAGACAGGCTATAGACAGACTCTCTTCTTAATGGTCACCTAAGATTGTGGGCTTAGTTTAACAAAGCTACAGGAATAGTAATTACCCACTCAGTGATTTTAAGGGTATCAAAAAAAGTATTTCAACAATTTATGCCTTCTCATTTGAAATGTGTCCAGTCTTTTAATATTTTAATAGCAAAACATTAGTGATCTCTTCTAAAGCAAGAGAATAAGATAAATGTAAAATTAATACCACCTTTTAAATAGTGCAGGGAAGCAACATGTTTAGTACTTTTTTTTTTTTTTTTTTAATTTCAGAAGGCAAAATCAATCGTGTTAGGTGCAGCTTTCTGGAAAGCATCAAGATTTCATGAACCTAGAGTAACCTTGAAACAAATCTAGAAGAAAAAGACTGGTTAGGAGACTGGATATGTGTCAATAGAGATAATAGATTCAAACTCACTTGATGGACCGGAATGTTAGTTTTTTTCATTAACTCTAAGACCATTTTGTTTTCAGGTTTAAAAGTTCTTATTTTCATAATTTTAAACTCTCTATTATTCCTCTATCCTCAAGTCAACCTTGGTTTAACATAGTTGAGATACATACAATCAATTCTAGAGAAATATTTTCACACACATGCATGCACTCATGCATACACACATGCACACACACAAGACTTCTTGTACTTGTCTTGCAGATAGCAACTAGAGCGGTATCCCTGTCCTGACACTGCCCACATGACCTACCCCTTATCAGTCAGGTCTCAGCTTCATGTATTTTTTTATAGAGCAGGTACTTAACTACATCATCATTTCAAATTTCTCTGGGCCGGGCGTGGTGGCACACGCCTTTAATCCCAGCACTCCGGAGGCAGAGGCAGGCAGATTTCTGAGTTCGAGGCTGGCCTGATCTACAAAGTGAGTTCCAGGACAGCCAGGGCTATACAGAGAAACCCTGTCTTGAAAAAAAAAAGCAAATCAAATTTCTCTGGATACCAATTATTCAATATTTTCCTGGACATGTATTTATTGTTTCATTATCTTTCATAGGGCCAAGGACTTATCTGTTTCATTGTGTTTTCTAGGCACTCTGAATAATCATTGTTGATAGGGCAATCATTCTTCCATATTTGTCATTAAATTATACTGTTGAGTATAGGAGAACCTATTTCTTTGTTTACTTATCTATCTATCTATCTATCTATCTATCTATCTATCTATCTATCTATCATCGTGGTACTGAACACTGTGTTAGCCTTTTGCTAACTTAGGTTGTTCTTAAACTTGCAAACATCTTACTTCAGCCTCCAAAGCCACTGGAACTTAGGCATGGAAAACCTTTGGAGGTCAAATGCCTTATTTATTTCTTACATTTTTATTCTCATAAGACTCATCTATGGCCCCATGACAGAATAGAGAATATGTGAACATCAGCACTTTCTCAAATAAAAGATCTCAATTTTATCATGGAAATCATGAGTTTTCTACAAAATAATTTGATTTATATGCCCAATGACTTTCTTTTGTGAAATAAAAATACAGTCTGATTATATCATCAGAAATATATGTATTTTAAAAAGAAACTTTGTTTTATTTTGTCGTAATTAATTATTGGAGTGTGAGAAATATTTAACAATGAATTAAAATAACATGAAGGAGAAAAAAATAAAGCCCATTAAATTGAGATAGGTATGTCAGAAATATAGAGCTTAATTTTCATATTAAGACTGGATATTCAATGGGTTAAATTTTGCAAAGTTCAATTAAGCTGCAAGAAAAACACAATGTTAAATAATCCATAACCCCCTATTTCATTAAAAAGTCAATTTTACACTCATTTATCCTCATAAAAGATTGCTACTTAATTCAAGTTCTACCCTACAACCTCATTATTTTAAGCATTTCCTTACGAAATCTGTAGTGTTTCTTCAGGGATTTGAGACGAAGACTGCAAAGAGCAAGTATCACAGGCGATAAAGATGGAATATGGAATAGCTGAAACCTTGGTTTGTACAACGAAAGGAAATGCTTTCTGATTCACATTTTAACAATTAATTATACTCACTGATGGAAAACAATTTACACATTGCAGTGGATGTGATTGTTTTCCGGAACAAACGAACAAGTCTAATTTATACTGTGCACAGCACTTGGCAATAGCTGGCATTGTTAATTGAGTCTAGTGGCAGGAATAAGGCAAGTACAGTTGAGGTGATAGAACTGGACATTCTCCAAGGCACTCATTAATCATGTGACTAATCTGAACATGAATGCATTATGCAAATTACAGGTCAAAGAGGCTTCCTGGTTTGGAGAGATACCAGCATGTGAAATTGTGTGCATTCTAAACATTGAAGCAAGCGGGGGCCTGGGATGTGTCAATGCCATGCTTTAATTGGAATATGGTAGTGGGTGGAACATGTTTTAGAATTAAACATAAATTTCCATAATATTTATCGTGCTTAAAATGACATCCATTGGTGCAGAAAAGCACTTCTGAAATTGTCTTCAACAAGACCATGGGGCCACTTAGTCTGTTCTATGAAGTAGGGATGGACCATAAAAGTACTTGTTGCTTAGTTTCTCTAAATGCTACCACGGACCAATTTTGCCTAAAATTTCCCCTTTCCCACTTCAATCATATTGAAACAGGAAGCATTTTATCAGTATGAGGGAAGCCTGCTCCTTTCTAGACATGGTCAGACGGAATTAGTCTAATCACCAGTACTGTTTTGTTTTAAATGCCTCATTCAGTTTTGATTAAATCTACTTACTCAAATCTACAGCTGACATTTTTCTTTAATCTCTCTTCTTTAAAATAAGAATGCATTTTTTTAAAAAAATTAAATGTTTGTGACTGGCTTAGACGTATCCAAGCAATCTTTTCCATGTTGGCTTGGGAAATTGAAATGTTTTAGGTATATTTACATAAACATAAGATTATTTACTGGCATTTCTATTGATAAATTGGTTTCTATCTCACATTTTGGAATAAACACAAATTTTTTTAAAAATAGTACTTTGGAGAGCCTTTGGAATGGTAGCAGGTACCACTTCGCCTATCAATATTGTTTGGTTGATAATCAGACTCTTACTGGATGTGTCTTTAGCAAGGTAAGCATAGGTCTCCACCTATTTAAGCAGTTAGTAAGAAGCTCAACTTTATGAAGCTAGAACCCTTCATCCTTTGTTTTGTGCCCATAATAAGTACAAAGATACTATTTGATCAAATCTGGGGGATTGCACACATAATTTGTGTAGTAATTTTCTCTGAAATAATAAATCCTCCATGCTGGGAACCTCATTAACTCAGGTTACAGTCAAAGGAGGTAGAACCTTCCACCCTGCAGGGGAAGGAAGGCTTCTTCAGATTCAGGAGTAAACATCTCAAAAGGTTCCAAAGGTCTCTCAAATTGAAAAAATGCGCTAGGCTTACTCTCATCAAGGTTATCAAAGCTATAAGGACTGCTGAGAGACACCCTGAGACCAGCTGAGCTGCCTAGAACAGGCTCAGACCTGCCAAGATTCATGGAATACAGACTGCACAGTCTACTGGAGGAGACTCTGATCTTTCCAAGTTTCCCAGTTTCATGAATCTTCGTCACAGCTGTGGCAGGCTTTGGTGATAACAGCCATCTTTTCTATGTCTGCTCCTCAATACATTTATTTGTTCGCCAAGTTAGACTTTGGTGGTATCCTTACTTTTATCTGTCATCTTTTCTTTATCTGGGATGGATGAGTGTTGCTTATGACTCTCCAAAAATAGTCTCAAATACAATCCTTTCAGAAATATTTATACAAGTCCATCTAAACTGTTGCAGCTCATGGACATGACAGATGTTCTCAGAGGTGTGCTGTTGAACTGCATGTTTGTTTAGTAGTTAGTAATTGTTCTTTGTAAATAGACTATTTTCACACTTTGCTTAACTTTTATTACTTTTGTTTTGTTTTGTTTTGTTTTTTATTTTTTTTGAGACAGGGTTTCTCTGTGTGGCCTTGGCTGTCCTGGAACTCACTCTGTAGACCAGGCTGGCCTCAAATTCAGAAATCTGCCTGCCTCTGCCTCCTGAGTGCTGGGATTAAAGGCATGCACCACCACACCTGGCTTAACTTTTATTACTGTTTACTGAAACTAACATTAAACAATCAAAGACTTAATGATTCCCTAGAAGAAAAAACTTCGCTATATAACCACAAATCATGCAAAGAACAGCCTTCCTTGTTGTCACCAAATTGATTGTATAATGTCTACCAAGAAACCACCTTTATGTTTTTCTAAAATTACATTCTAAAGTTACTTTATAAATATTACTAAATCACTGTGTCCCCTCCTTTCCCTTCCACCTTCTTCATACATGTGTGCACATGTTTATGTACAATAAAAAAAATCTATGCATTTTCTTATATTGCTTGTGAGTGGTTTATTGTGTACTTTGAGATGCTAGTGGACACTTGAAATTTCCTCCCAAACTGTGGTTTGCTCTAGTGATTAACTCAAAAAATCATGTTTGATATTTTACGAAAAGACAAATTTGTAAATCATATTGTGTCTTAGACTCAAAGACAATATCTGGTTTTCTCTGTTTTTGGTAGTTGACAGCTATTAATTCATTAATATGCATAAAATATTGATATTCCACATCTATAATTTCTATATTCCTTGTCATATGGATTGTTTTATAAAGTAAATTCCTCTGTGTTTATTTAGTGATTTATTTTGTGCATAAATCCCATGAGGTTTTTCATCAGTTTTCAAAAGAGCTGATTTTCTAGTCTTTGCAAAAATGACTAACTTGAATATTCTATCATCATCAATGTATTGATTGAAGACATTTGGTGTGTTTTATTTCATTCCTACTCCTCTCCTTAGTGTAGTCCTGTCACACATCTTGGCAGTGGCTTGTTTTAACTTGTCTTTGATTCTTTGAACACAAGTCCATCTGTTACTGCTTACTTTCTTCTGACTTAGTTTACAGTGCAACCTTGGCTTATCATATTAATTTCCCACTCCACCTAACATTTCTATAAAAGTCCTGCTTGGTCTTAATATAAGACATGCAATTTGAAACCATTTGTAATAACGGTTTGGCCAAAACATTGCTCACCTTCTTTGTAACTTTAACTCTTATTGATATTTTTGAACTTCTTTCTCTGTGATATGTTTGAATTTCTCCTTAGTAACTTCACTTTTTAATTTATTTTTCCTTTTAAAATGTTCTGTTTTATTTTGTTTAAGTCTTAAGACATCTTTACTTATATGAATTTAGTTCCTTCTGTTTTTTCCTTAAGACACAATTTCTTCTTTCTTATATATCATCTTATTTCTAAGTATTAGTTTCAATTTATGCTATATAATATATCGTGCTATATTCATAGTACATTTTGACTTCTTCAGGTATTAAAGAGCAAAATACTTAGAAAATTGTATTGGTCTGTACAGAGTGTATGGCTACCAAGTATCCATAGTCAGTATTATTAGGAACATTTTTAGCTTCCAATTACAACACACGAGCCATCCTTATCATCCTCAAGCCTTATACATCTTCCCATCTGAGTCTGTATTATTTTAAACCTCTCTTAAAGTCATTAATAAAACAGTAAGCACAGTATCACAAATGCAAGAACAATCCAGAAGACTTTCAACACTCTGACAACAATCTGTGATTTATCATGGTGGAGGATATTGACACTCTCAATTATCTTTGCTGTCTTGTTGCATTTCTCCATTTGTCAACTGGGATTACAAGTCAAACCCCTAGCTGATGTCCGTTCTCCTGCATGATTGTGATTCAAACACCATCCTGCGTTTTTTTTTTGGAATCATAAAACACCATTAATCATACAAAGTAGTTTTTTTACTCCATTGAAGGAGACCTCAAGCCTAGCTACATTTCTTGGGATTTCATTCTGTCTTTACAAATCTTAGTTTTATTTTCTAGTTCTAAATACAGTTCTCTTGATAAAAGCGGAACTATGAAGTCTTGGGAATGTAGTGTTTCTAGCAATTGTCAGAATCCCACATTGCCCACATTGTTCTTTTTACCATCTACATTTCCTAAATAGATTGCCTTTGTGTCTCCTGTGTTTCTTCTATGAAGAGCAATAGAAATAAAACTGAAATTATCTGATAACTTGGTAAGATCCCTAATACTGCTGTGATACTAATGCTGGATTCTGTTTGTTCTGTTTCTGACCTCAAGTTGCTTTGTACTGGCTGAAGTTGTAATTGGTTTTGAAACTAACTTAATTTACAAACTTAGTCAAATTGACACAGATTCCTAATATAAACATGTTTTTCTGCCCTAGGATTATAGGAACACTTCTTTTAGCTGCCAGTTGTATGAGTAATGAACACTATTATACAAAAAAATTCTTTCCTTTTCTGAAATCCTAACCCTCTGATTTTCTCACTGGGTGGGTAGTATGTGTATGGATGGATATGAATGTAAGATGAAGTTTAAGGTAAAGATACCTCCTTATATTACAGTCTAAACAACTTACTTCATCATAAGCCTTGGCATTTCACAAATATATATGCCTAAATTTTGAATATCAAATTAATATGAATTGATAAAAGTAGAAAGAATATTTTCTATTATTTAGTGCCCATGAAAATAACATAAGGAAGAATGTGTTAGACTATAGGGCAAGAAGCTAAAAGTGAAGAATGTCTTGAACTTAGCAAATAGCAAAGCTTCCTTCATAAGAAATTAAACTATCTTTTCTTGATAGTTGAAAATGAATCATGAAAAGAAAATGATACATTCATTTTCTCTAGTTATAAAAAGTCTTTTCATTTATTGAGTTATTCAAAAGATATAGATTCATAGTTCTAGCATTGTCCCTCATTCAAATTTGCAAATTCTTTCTTATAGTGAGAATGTGAAGTGCTACCCATTGGATTGTACACTGAATGCTTGACTCCCAGGTAGTGGTATGGATCTGGGAGGGTCTATAAACTATCCAGGCTGGAGAAAGTAGTTCATAGGTAGTAACTTTGAAGCTTATACTTGGTCCTCATTAGTTGTTTCCTCAAGGACTGGTTCCATTCTGCCAGGAGGAGAAGCTTCTGTGACTCACACTTTCAGTGATGTGACAGTCTGTCCATCCACTGAAACTTCTGAAATCATGATCAGAATATATCTTGCATCATTTGAGGTTGTTTATATCATCTATTTCCCACAGTGACACAGGAGCATCTAGCACACCCTCTAGACCAATCTTACATTTCAGTTAAAATATTTAGCATCAGAAATGTTGGCCCATTTCTATAATCCCAGAAGCAGGATTACTGCAAGTTTGAGTTCTGCCTAATCTAAAGAGTGAGAGCAAATTCATTATGCACATCTTAATACTCCTCTGTCTCAAAACATTTGTTTTTGCTTTTTGTTTTTGTTTTGTTTTTTACATTCATGGGAAACTTTTTTTTAAACTATTTTATTTGTTTACATTCCAAATGTTGCTCCCCACTGAGTACTCCCTCTCAGGGTTTTTCACCCCATCCCCACTTTGCCTATGAGAGGGTAACCCCCTCTGCCTCCCCCTTCCCAGGGGTATCAAGTCTTTACAGGATTATGTACATCCTTTCCTACTGAGGTCAGACAAGGCTGCTAAATAAGTGCTGGAAGCTCAAAATATTTTTAAAAGAGCATCTGTTTGTGTAACTCAATACATTTGCTTAAAAGTCGATACTAGGCACTATTTCAGCTCCCAATAAGAAGCAACAATAAAATACTTTACTCATAGGCAGAAAGAACTGTAAATTATTTCCTTGATCCCTTAAAAGATTTTGTTTGCCCTGTTTACAAAGCACAGTGGATTCCAAGTCCCTGTTTACTACTGAAAGTGGAGCACACTTGTTTTCTGTATTCTTATTCTCTTCACCCTCATTGTTGGTTTCTCATACAAGCACAAGTTCTAAAGTCTTTGGTTTCAGCTTATTCACTTGTTTCTTTGTGCTTTTGGCTTGTTTGCTGATTTTGAATATCTCAGTATCTAATGTGGAATGCTTCTGGATATGTTTGCATAGCTTGGTAGTTTATTAACATATAGATTACTAATCCAGTCCTCCTCAACTAAGATTTGCATCTCAACAAGATCTTCAGAGAAATATGCCTTTTTGGAAATGTTTTTCAATACTGCTTTAGCTTATTGTTCAAGAAACAAACAAACAAAAATCAGTCAAAAACTTGTCCTTCCATTTGTAGAAATTTTATTTTTGCACCCCTTAGCGAAGCTAATAATTTAAGTGTCCTAAAACTTCACAGAAGGTAAGTATGGAATTACTTGTGTCATGTTCCTTTATGCTAAATTGAATTTGAGTGCATATGGATGGTATTCAGTTGATAGCAACTCTCACAGGCATTAACACATAAAATGACTTCACTTTTCTAAACTGTTTGAGAAGGAAATGATTGAGCTCCTCCTCTCTGAGCATCGGCTCTTCAGGGTGCTGCTCTCACCTTCATCCTCAGGTCTTGGTGACTATGTGCCTACTCTACCTTCTGTATTCACTGAATACTGCATCTGCACTCAAGGCTGGTCCTTCCCAATCCAGTCCCATCATCCCTGCTGATCATTCCCTCAAGGCTGCAATCTACTTTCTCTAATGACATCTTATCTTGTGCAAGAGTAATCTTAGGGTAAGATGCTTATGGTTAATAATGTGTTAATATTTTACATTTGTAATTTTATTGGAAATTAAGTTGCTTATCTGAGAAGGAATTAAGAGCCAGGGTGGACTTTGGGGAATCATGTTGGGCCAATGAGAAAATATTTAGGGGCAACGGATCTTTGAAATCATTTCAAATTCTATCCTCACAGAACAAATTCATTAGCATTATTAGAAAAATCATTTATTCAATACAAATACTAAATATCAAGAAGTTATCAGCACCTGAAATTGAATTGGTATAGACATTAGAAACTGGACAAAACATGATGAATTAGTAATAAATTTCTTCATATAACATGATATATCTTTGTATTTCTATATTTATAAAACTTTTAAATTGGGCAAATTAAATAACTGATTTTTTATTTCCTTATTTGAGCATAAGGGAAATAACAAATCTTCATCATGATGCAAAAATAATTAAATAATGCAATGAATGAAAAATAAATGTTTGGTATTAACAATATTATAATATGAATTATAATAGAAAATAAATACATAACAAAAGTTGGTAAATATAACAATCCCCACCCTAAGAAAGATCACTCAATGTCTTGCCTACTTTTCCCTGGAGAAATTTTCATCTTTTAGTAGTTTGTTTAAATGCTCTCCTTCTTCTTGATATGAATCTTTGTTGGTCTATATAACCTATACCACAACATGGCTTGCAATTTCATCCTCAGATTTCATTGGTGGGCATCACGGAAACTTTGTAACCATATGTGTTCATCAGACCACGCTGAAAAGTCTGTAGCTCTTTGAGATTGACTGTAAAATTGGTCTTTATTTGTATGAAGAAATAATCTGTATTTAAGCCCATTGTGTTGTGTCTGGTAGTCAGCTCTTGTAAAGAGTAATACTTTCATTTTGCCTTTGGTGAGAGAAGTCTTGGTTCAGACTACTACCCAGGAGTATGCTTCTGTACATTCCAGTATCCTGGCAGAGTCCATCACTCTCAGTGGATGGTGTTAGCACATTGAGCCTGAAGTTAGTGTCAAGTACAGAACAGGGATGGGGCATGGTGTCAAATCGGCTACCTACCAAAGACTATTGGCAGACCCTCTTGGTGTGTGGCTGTCTACTATCATCAAGCATCATATCATCAGCAGGGCATCTTCACACTACCAGCAGGTGAATCTGGGTATTTCCAACGTCTACAAGAACTTATCTTTATGTTTAGGAAAAACATTTCGACTGGTGTGCACCTCAAATATAATCTTCACAGATCTAAGTAAACCAGATTCTTTCCACACTGTTACAAGATGGGAATATAATCCAAATTGCCTCAAAGCTCCCGTAATTCCCAGGGTTCAGACCTTCATGGCAGCGTTGCCTCAGCCGTTTCATTGGTTGGGAAGGGCATCCTTTTTCCATCACTATGTATTCTATACATTAAACCAAGCTTGCTTTCGAAATCCTTTTTCACAGCCAAGAACCTTAATGTACTGGATATTTTACTGAATGTTTATGTTCAGGCTAGGGGATATGTCAGGGTTTAAATAATTTACCCATTCTCCCCCTGAAGCCTATGGCTTCCTTCTTTCTTTGTGAAGCCTTTAAGGACTAAGCCCAGCTAGTCGTAAATCCCACCAGGGCTCTTTGCTTTCTGTCTAGATAAATATACTTCTAAGACTTTGCCATTGAACCCTTAGCAAGGTATAGTGCAGTTGTCTGCTTCCTTTAATGCATTTTAAACTCTGTGTGACTACACACAACTGATTTCAACATTGAAGACATTGTGCCCATCACAGTATGGAGTGCATACTAGACACCCAGATGTGCACTGAATTTAATACTGATAAGCATGCTGATGGAAATGCAGATTTGTATCCATGTGGAATCCGCTGGGTTCTATCAGGACCCAAGAGTCAATACTGTCCGTTTCCAGGTACTTCTGCTCTCTCTCTCTCTGCACATGTACAACAGGCAAAACCTATATAAGAAGACCTCCAAAAAAAAAAAAAAAAGCCTTAGTTGAGCCTTTGTAATTTTTATTGCCTTTGAAAAATATTGGGTCAACAATTGCTATCTTGGAAACACATACAGGTTCAAAGTTATAGAAAAACAGTTTCAGCTATATAATTTGGTTTGAGCGGTAAATCATGAAGGAAGTATTTAAATATTATATATTAAAATTATGCAGTAAAAATTCAATAATATTTTCTTGGTGTTTTCTCAATTGCATACTTTATGGCTTTAAATGACCCCAATATTTATGACTAAAATATTTTTAAATTACTTAAATAAATACACATTTTCCAGGAAAAGTTAACAGGTCTATTTTCCAGAATACTTTATGTTTTTTTTTTCATTAGCCAAAACAATATATTTGATGATTATTGGAAATGCATGCTGTTAAATCTTACATGATCTTCTGCTTAGTAAAGATGCATTTATATATGTACAATCAGAAATAGCACATGTGATTTAAGTTTCATATAGTTTGGCTAAAATTTTACATCATAGTGTTTCTTGAATTTGATTTATGCTTTTGTGTTTTCAATGCACTATGACATGTGCTACTGAGTTGAGCCTCATAAAGTACAGTTATTTATACCTTACAAACAAGGTACGTGAGTAGCCAACACAGCATATGTATGTTGTGATAGATTAAAAGCTTTAATATAGGGCCTTTATTGTTTTAGTTTATAAAATTCATCTGTAGAAGCAGTGAAGAAGAGATGCTCGTCTCATGTAAAATATCCATGTTTTGAGATTCATTTTAAGGTGGTAGGTACCTCCATGAATGCAGTCCTATAGTGCTTATCTGTTCAAAGAATGCAGCAAGCAGCTGTGATCTTTTCTGCCTGAGGAAGCGTTGTGTACATTTAGTCTTTTGCTTGGGAAGATAAATGAGCTCACTTCAGAAGAGGCACTATAGGCAGATGGTTGAAATTCAGGGAAGTGTTTATATGCATTCAACAGAGTGTTTCTGACAGTATGTTTCTGCATGGGTAGCCTCAAAGGGAGTGGAACGGAAAGCAAGACTGTTTGTAGAGAAGAAATGAAAGGTATTAGCTTCTATTCAGGCCAGGGAGGTGACCTAGATTTGCCATACTAGAATGTGTACATGGATGGGCAGGTCTTAAAACAGAGAAAGAAAGTCTCGGCTCAGTGGCCTGATTTTAGTTCCAGCCCGTTTCCATCTATTCTTTCTGAGGAGGTTTTCTGATCTCAGAAGAGGCTCCCGTTTACTGTGTGTCCCAGGTGCCGGCTTGTCACAGCATCAGATGATCACACAGAGTGTCCCAGCCTTACTCAGCATCTCAACCTCAGGAAGCTGCTTCCCTGGCCTTTAGGTTGACATAAACAAACATGAAATCTGAGGCCTGCTTGTGATCCGCGCTTCATAGAATCCTCCTTAGATGATTCTATGTCTCTCTCTCAGGAAATGAAAAAATAACCCTATACACCCCCCAAATGTAAAAAGAGCCAGTAATCCCACAGATACTCTCCTTAAAAAAGAGAAGCCAGTGACAGAAAAACAAGGAATAGGATAAACAATCGATTTTTTTTTTTGCCCTAAAGTTTGTTTGTTTATTTATTTATTTTGAGGACATGATTTTAATATTTTCAACTGTTAATATTCAACAGACAGAATAATTATTTTAAGACATATTTCATTATTATGTTTCCCTTTTCATTTCAGATTTTATTAATTTGGATTCTGTCTCTGTGCCCTCTGGTTAGTCTGGCTAAGAGTTTATCTATCTTGTTGATTTTCTCAAAGAACCAGTTCCTGGTTTGGTTAGTTCTTTGTGTAGTTCTTTTTGTTTCTATTTGGTTGATTTCAGCCCTGAGATTGATTATTTCCTGCCATCTACTCCTCTGGGGTATATTTCCTTCTTTTTGATCTAGAGCTTTCAGGTGTGCTGTCAAGCTGCTAGTGTAAGCTCTCTCCAGGTTCTTTTTGTAGGCACTTAAAGCTATGAGATTTCCTCTTGCCATTGCTTTCATTGTGTCCCATAGGTTTGGGTATGAAGTGTCTTCATTGTCATTAAATTCTAAAAAGCCTTTAGTTTTTTTCTTTATTTCTTTCTTGACCAAGTTATCATTGAGTAGAGGTTGTTCAGCTTCCATGTGTATGTGTGCTTTCCATTGTTTTTGTTGGTATTTAAGATCAGCCTTAGTCGGTGGTGATCTGTTAGGGTGCATGGGATTATTTCAAAATTCTTGATTCTGTTGAGGCCTGTTTTGTGACCAATTATATGGTCAATTTTGGAGAAGGCACCATGAGATGCTGAGAAAAAGGTATATTCTTTTCCTTTAGGATGAAATGTTCTATAAATATCTGTTAGATCCATTTGGTTCATAACTTCTGTTAGTTTCACTGTGTGTCAGAGTTTCTGTTTCCAGGATCTGTCCATTGCTGAGAGTGGGGTGTTGAAGTCTCCCACTACTATTATGTGAGGTACAATGTGTGCTTTAAGCTTTAGTAAAATTTCTTTTATGAATGTGGGTGCCCTTGCATTTGGAGCATAAATGTTCAGAATTGAGAGTTCTTGAGAGATGTTTTTTTCCTTTGACCAGTATGGTGTCCTTCCTTATTTTTTTTAAAGTATCTTTTGGTTGAAAGTTGATTTTATTCAATATTAGAATGGCTACTCCAGCTTGTTTCTTGGGACCATTTGCTTGGAAAATTGTTTTCTAACNTTTTACTCTGAGGTAGTGTCTGTCTTTGTCACTGAGGTNCATTTCCTGTATGCAGCAAAATGCTGAGTCCTGTTTAAGTATCCAGTCTGTTAGTCTATGTCTTTTCATTGGGTAATTGAGTCCATTGATGTTAAGAGATAGTAAGGAAAAGTGATTGTTTCTTCCTGTTATTTTTGTTGTTAGAGGTGCAATTATGTTTGTGTGACTATCTTCTTTTGGGTTTGTTGAAAGATTACTTTCTTACTTTTTCTAGGGCATAGTTTCCCTCCTTGTGTTGGAGTTTTCCCTTTATTATTCTTTGAAGGGCTGAATTTGTGGAAAGATATTGTGTAAAACTGGTTTTGTCATGGAATATCTTGCTTTCTCCATCTACGGTAATTGAGAGTTTTGCTGGGTATAGTAGCCTGGGCTGGCATTTGTGTTCTTTTAGGGTCTGTATGACATCTGCCCAGGATCTTTTAGCTTTCATAGTCTCTGGTGAGAAGTCTGGTGTAATTCTGATAGGTGTACCTTTTCATTTTACTTGACCTTTTTCCCTTACTGCTTTTTAATACTCTTTCTTTGTTAGTGCATTTGGTGTTTTGATTATTATGTGTTAGGAGGTATTTCTTTTCTGGTCGAGTCTCTTTGGAGTTCTGTAAGCGTCTTGTATCTTCATGGGCATCTCTTTCTTTAGGTTAGGGAAGTTTTCTATAATTTTGTTGAAGATATTTACTGGACCTTTAAGATAGAAATCTTTGCTCTCTTCTATACCTATTATCCTTAGGTTTGGTCTTCTCATTGTGTCCTGGATTTCCTGGATGTTTTGGGTTAGGATCTTTTTGCAGTTTCTTTGATTGTTGTGTCAATGTTTTCTATGGTATCTTCTGCACCTGAGATTGTCTCTTCTAGCTCTTGTATTCTGTTGGTGATGCTTGCATCTATGTCTCCTGATCTCTTTCCTAGGTTTTCTATTACCAGAGTTGTCTCCCTTTGAGATTTCTTTATTGTTTCTATTTCCATTTTTAGATCTTGGATGGTTTTGTTCATTTCCTTCTCCTGTTTGATTGTGTTTTCCTGTAATTCTTTAAGTGATTTTTGTGTTTCCTCTTTAAGGGCTTCTACCTGTTTACCTGTGTTCTCCTGTATTTCTTTAATGGAGTTATTTATGTCTTTCTTAAAGTCCTCTATTATCATCATGAGAAGTGATTTTTAGATCAGAATATTGCTTTTCTCTTGTGATGTTGTGTTGTGATGTTGTATCTAGGACTTGCTATGGCGAGAAAATTGGGTTCCCATGATGCCATATAACCTTGGTTTCTGTTGCTTATGTTCTTACGCTTGCCTCTTCCCATCTGGTTATCACTAGTGCTACCTGCCCTGGCTATGTCTGACTGGAGCCTGTCCTTCCTGTGATCCTGGTTGTGTCGGAACTCCTCAGAGTTCAGCTGTCTCTGTTGTCCTATGATTCTGGGATCCTGTGATCCTGTGATCCTGAGATCCTGGGTGTGTCAGAGTTCTTGGGAGTCCAGCTGCCTCTGGGAGCCTGAGATCCTGGTGTGACCAAGCTCCTGGGATCCTGTAATTCTGTGATTCTGTGATTCTGGGATTCTGGGATCCTGGGATCCTGGGATCCTGGGTGTGTTAGAGTGCTTTGGAGAGGAGCTTCTTCTGCGTGTTGTGGGACTGGCTGGGGAGTTAGTGCCCAAGTTCTGCTCAGGGCACCTCTGATCCTGTGTTCCTGGGTGTGTTAGAGNACCTGGTAGTGCCTGTTGTGGGACTGGCTGCAATGTTCGTAGCCAAGGTCTGCTCAGTGCACTGGCGCAGACAGGAAGGAACTCATAACTTTGGTTGGGTGGATTTCCTATGTGCCTGGGTCCCACTGGTCCCAGTAACTTCTAGTGCTGGGGCAGATGTTGTGTCTTCCTCACCTCTGAATATTAGAAATTTAAAGGCTTCTCTTATGTGCCTGTGCCTATGGTGACATATGTAAACATGCAATACCAAATTCAATGTCATGATCTTTTTCCATGTGCACTTTTGCTGTTTGTTTAGATATATGTACTTTACTTTTATGTGTAGAATGTTTTGCCTTCATGTATACAAGTGCACCATGTGTGTGCCTGGTGCCTATAGAAGTCAGAAGAGAGCATCAGATCTTATGGACCTGGAGTTTCAAATGGTTGTGAGTCATCACAAAGGCACTGGAAAAAGAAATTGAGATTTTTGGAAGAAAAAAAAGCTCTTAACTACTAAGCTATCTTTTTAACCCTGGCTGGCCTCGAGCTTCCTACATAGACCAGATAGGTCCCAGACAAACAGAGGTCTACCTGCCTCTGTCTTCCAGTGCTGGGATGAGAGATGTGCGCTACTACTAGATGGGTGCTCCTTGTGCTGTAGTCTAAGACATTGTAAAGTTTGCTATCCACCATGTTTGCTTTCTTGATTCTTTATCTCAACAGCACATCAGCTAGTAATTTTTTGAAGAATGTTTTTGTTTTTGTTTTTCCTTTTTTTTTTTTTTTTTTTTTTTTTTACAGAATTTTAAATTAAACACAGCTCTTCTATGGGACCAACATAAACAAAACCCTTTTCATATGTTTTTCAGAAGATGCTTATAAAACCCAGGTGAGGATTGATAATGAGCCTGCTTACTTAGACATCTTGGACACTGCTGGTCAGGTAGGTAATGCGTTTTTTAAATTATAATTTTAAAATTATAATATAATTGTTTCATTTCACCTTTACTTTTCCCCTCAGTATCTCCCATGTAACCCTCCCTACTCTCTTTCTGATTCTTCATTTTGATTGTTGCTTAGATATGTCTAATAAACCTCAGCATTCTCAGATAATCTTGTATTTAAACTTGTCCACACTGACTGTAAAATAGATGACTTAGCACTTCAAATAGGAGAAAAAATTTGCAATATTTTAAAGATGAGAAAGAATTGACTTTAAAATGTGAATCAGATTTAAATTTTTTCTTGATAGTCAAAGTATAAAGTTGCATATTAAAATACCACATTACAAATGGAATTATAAAATTAAAAAAGTAGTTTGTTACTCTTTATGCAAATGTAATAATGCTATTTGGAGTTAGGAGGTGTGTATATAATTTTCAAGAAACGAAAAGAAATTAAACATAATATAGGTACTTTATAATAATTATGAGAAAATACATCATAGATACAAAATACCAAAGTTCGTGTTGTGGAGGAGGTTGGAAGTTTTATTTAACTTAATACTTTTCAGATAATTGTTAAAATAAACTCTTATGTTAAGTGCCAGCTGCAACCCATATGGATTGTAAATAAGGAGAATAACGAGGAAGGACTAAATACAAAGATTTTGATGCAATGTAACACACAAAACAAGCCCTGAGACATGCGGTAAGAGATCCGATGTATAATGGTACTTATGAATATAAGGAAAACAGAAATCCTGGCGAATGGAAATGTATCTGCTTATGCTAGGACAGGCAGCTGTCCTCAAGGGCATACTAAAGAGAAAACAAAGCTTATCCATTGTCTTAGGGTTTTACTGCTGTGAACAGACACCATGACCCAGGCAACTCTTATAAGAACGACATTTAATTGGGACTGGCTTACAGGTTCAGAGGTTCAGTCCATTATCATCAAGGCAGGAACATGGTAACATCTAGTCAGGCATGGTACAGGAGGATCTGAGAGCTCTACATCTTCATCTGAAAGCTGCTAGCAGAATACTGGCTTCCAGGCAGCAAGGATGAGGGTCTTAAGCCCACGCCCACAGTGACACACCTACTCCAACAAAGCCACACCTCCTAATGGTGCCACTACCTAGGCCAAGCTTATACAAACCATCACATCTATATTTTTTTGAGAAGGAAGTGGTATGGAGTGAAGCAGGACTCAGTTGTATTTCCCATGTCTAGAGTGCAAGAGGTCCATAGTTCTCCCTACACTCATACATATAAGGGAAAGTTAGTAAATCTTATAACAACATCAGTGGAAAGATATTTCATCCCAAAGCAATTTTAGACTGGAAAAGTGATATTTTGTAGTGGCAAGAAAGGAAACATTTTGCAATTCTGATATTAATGTTAAAGCAATTCTTGATTACAGCAGAAATCAGTAAGTTTTAAACTATGCTGTGGACTCGCTTGTTTTCCTTCTATTCTTGTTTTTGAACTTAAAGATCTTAAAACGTAAACATGGAAGTTATAGAGCTGTGTTTGATTCCAGCACGAGAAAAAATCTAAAACAAGTTTAATTTTTAATCTCTTTTGTATAGCTACTTATGAATGACTACAGAAATTAGAGTTTCGATAGTGAGTAATTCACTAGAATTGAAAATTGATTTCTGTCTTATGAATTGTATGCTAATGAATTCATTTGTTTCTAGGGACTTTGGACAATGAACTGATGGGGGAATGTCTAAAGAGTGGGTACATTAAAGTGGTACAATTATTCAAAGGGGCATTTTTGTGTAGGGAAAAAATAGACTTATTTCCAGGGGACCTGGAAGCCTGATTGGAGAAAAACAGAATATGCTAAATTTCCATCAAACAAATGAGACTTTTTCAATTACCCAAATAGTTACTTTGATGAACCAGTTTGGAATAGCTGAAAATTTTCATTACAAATACGTTTTATAGAATGTGATTCCTTTATTTGTTGAATACAAAGGTTGTTTCTCCTCTTCTGTACAGATCACAGGCTTGATAAAGTCAATACAGACTATATTGCTTTACCGGGGGCAGCAGGGAGGATAACTTGCCTGTAAAGCTTTTAGCAATGTTCTTTTATTCCCTCAAAAGCAGAGCAGAGCATGTGTCAGATGGTTCTGGTCTAGAGAAAAGGCTGAACCAAGGAGCAGACTTAAACCTATGAGCAGCGCCAGTAAAATCCAGCTTCAACCAGATCTGCTCCCGTTGCTACACAGACTTGTGAACTAGAAAATCCTAACATTATTGCTTTGTGCTTTGTCATATGCTGCTAACATATAGCTGACCAGTGCAGCATATTAATGGATTTGTTCAGGATAAACGGAGACAGAGAATAGTACATATCTGTGGACAAAGTGGTGAACAATGGAACATAAATCTGAGACTTTGGGACTGGTAAAACTGAGAAACTTAGGGGTGTTAAGTGTGTTAATTCTACACACCATTACATATTTGTCAAACCAGGTATTAACTGTTGCCAAACATAGGAGGAGTACATACGGCTAAGCAGATGGTGATATGTTGGCTTTTACACTATTATTAAACCCGCTCTCTCAGAAGGTGGTCCATGCAGTTGATTTAACAGAAATTATATCCCTGTAGGGGGCTGGAAAGAACACTACTGAAATATTTTAATAATGCCACATTGCTTGATTTTGATAACATTAATTTACATATTGGTCAAAATTTATTAATTGTACAATAAACCTAGAAGGGTGATAGAAAAGCTATTGTTAATGTTATTACCTGGAATTTGAGTATCACGATATGCAAATTAGTGAACGTCTGACCTCTTAGAGGCAACACTGAAGGCCACATCATTCTGCTTTGTGATCATGTCTATAGAGGAGGAAAAAGGATAACCTCTTTTCAACTTGTTGCAATGAAGAACACTATGATGAAATACAGATCAACAAGAAAGGCCTAACATTTAATTAACCCAGGTCTTACGTATATAAAAACTTCACAGAACAAAGATATATCTGGAAATTCGGGGAAACCTTGTATTTTTTTCCCCCCTTCCACATCCAAAGCTTTTTTAAATTAACAGTAAGATCCAGGATTACTTTTTGTAGCCTTGGCTGGCCCCTTAGCCTCAGGTCTTCTGAGGACCAGACAGGAGCACAGTGCCTTGGTCCCTGGGAGACTCCAGGACCAGCTGGTTGAAGTTGAAGATCTTACCCCCAGCTTTGAGAATGTGACTTTGGGCAGACTGCTCACCTGCAGTGCACACACCTTCCTTCAGCTTGAACTCTTCCAGAATCCTCACATCATTTGTGACCATCCCCATGATCACAGTAGTTTTGTTCTCCCGGTCAGGAGCTTTAGCTTTTGGGTCATCCGGGACAGAGATGGGATTAGTGAGATTCATAAATAGCCCTTCAGCACTACTTGATTCACAGCAGAGTTGGTCCCTGACCAGAAACCTGTACAGTTTGACTAACAGCCACAGGTAGATGTCCTGGTTCTTGAGCTCCTTGTGGTGAATGTCAATACCCATGATGGTACCTTCTGCTTGGCTAGGTCCAGAAACATCCAAACCTTGTATTCTTAAGCTTAGATTTGTTGACAAATGAACAGTTGTGCCAGAGTGGTTGGTCACAAAGCAGGTAGAAGCTAGATTAAGGTAAAGAAAGTAGAATCTAAACTCATGTAGATTCCTTCACCTTTCCTAGCAACACTTCTTTCTCCTCTGATTATGCAGGGTCTGTGCCATGTGTAACTCTTCAAACGATAGTGGGCTCAGTTTACTGCATGGTTTCATGCAGAAGAATCCTCATAGTGGAAAGAAAGCTGCTTCCTGCAAGTTATCCTCCAAATGTGCATCACAGGACATGCAAACTCCCAAACTTTTTGATAAAAGAATAGGAGAGAAGATCAAACAATTTAATCTGTTTCTGTAGTTTTGACAGTTTCCAAGATGGCATGCTTAGGGGTAGCATGCACTGCCCTTCACCCCATGCTAGAGGTAGCCTGGAAACTCCAAGATTATTTTATGGAGGAAAATGTGGGCACCAGCACAACTCAAATTTAGGAAGATTTTAAATCTGGTTTTCTTCTAGGGTTTGAGCTAGTATATTAATGCCCAGTTCTCCCACAAATGCTCATGAAACATGTTTGGCTTCCCCCCTTTTTAAGAATTGTGTCTCTAAAAGCAGCCAGTCCATGGACAACTATAATGATTAGAAGGAGTTTTCTAGAAGCAAAATAAACATTCTTGTCTACAGCTTATACTGACTTTAGGAGCATCTGCTGAAAAAAATATATATTTTGGAATTATAGTATTTGAGACTCAAGGAAGATAAACACTTTTTTTCAAGGTTGTGCATTTGACTTAGAGGCAATTTCAGACTCAGAGACATTCACATTTTTATTTTACTTCTTTTACAAATTAGTATAGTGTGTATCAAGGACTTCATAAACAAACAAATAAACAATTTAGGACCTTCCCATCCTCAAATACCCTAAGGTTTGGAGCAGTGAGGATTCCATGTTATAAAGGTAGCCAATTGTGTGATAAACTTCAGGAGATCTAGGCAAGCCTTTTTAATGGGCTTTCTGAGATACCTACAATGTGTCAGTCAAAAACAGGAGAGTTCCACATGGTTTTAAATGAAAGTTCAAAAAAAGTATAGCAAGTTTAGATTATGTTTATTGTATCGTGCTCATCCTTATGCCAAAGAATGAAAGTAGTCTCCAATACCATTGGTACTTTTCCATTTATTACTATGCTATTATATCCAGTAACTAGAACAAGACTTGGAAAGGGCCATGCCCTTGGCTGCTCTAGGGCTCTGTCTACTGCACAACAACAGGAGGCACAGCTTTGTCTTGTTCACCCCCACCAGCTCTGCAATCTGAGGAGGCCTCCAGCCAATGTGAACCTAATTTACTCCTCTGTGAAATGAGAGAACTCGACTTGATCTCTGAGGTGCCGTCCAGATTTTAAGCTCTGTAATTTTCTGCATTACTGCTGGCTTGACTGATGCATAATTCTCCTATTAACATTTTTAATAACCAGTTAGGCTCCAACTTTTAACTGTGTGTGTTTGTGGCTAATGCTTACAGAGAGGCTTTAGGGCAGGGCCTTGTTCCCTGAGAATCATTCCACTCTACAAATTGTTGTGGATTCTTTAGCGATTGGTAAATGGGATTTGAGCTAGAAGTGCCCCAAAATAGACATACAATTTTGAGATAGTCACAATGTCCCTTTAGATAATTAAGACACCCCTCAATGCATCCTGAGGTCAGTGCAGGAGACCTAACCCTTTAATCTGTTCTTATTGTGTGTTGATAGTTCAGGTCATAGCATAGATGCTGAAGCAGAAGATGGACTTTTGAGAATTTAAGTATAGTCCTTAAGAAGGATGGTGGTAGCTTTTCATTCTGCATGGATGCTGTTAGAGCTATCTGTGATATGCTGGTTACTTTGATAACCACCTTTTACCCACTTAATCAGGATTTCTAGAGACCAACATTTCAGCAATTCCTATAGTAAAATAGTTTGACAATTTAAGTTTAGAACAAGAGGCCCCCTGGTCATCTTGCAAACTTTATATGCCCCATAGAGGGGAACGCCAGGGCCAAGAAGTGGGAATGGGTGGGTAGGGGAGCAGGGTTGGGGGAGAGTATAGGGGACATTCTGGATAGCATTTGAAATGTAAATGAAGAAAATATCTAATAAAATAATTAAAAGGAAAAAAAAAGAGAAGGCAATTTCAAAACACACCCCTGACACACACACACACACACACACACACACACACACACACACACACACAAATTAGGCGCTACTCAGTGTTAGTAGAGTCTTTGCCCATCTTCTCCAAGATCCTAAGTTGAATCCCAACCACCCTAGAAAAAGCAAACCAAAAATATAAAGTTGTCTAAAAGTATGAGCACTGTGTTTTAAATGCTTGTGTCTCCACAGCTGGCTAGATGCAATGTGTAAATTTACAAATATCAACATTAAACTTTCAGAGATATAATCAAGATTTACATGACTTGCTACAGGAAATAAAATGTGTATAATTTAAAAAATTTGCAAGTTAACTTCTTTTAAAGTGTTTTTTAAAAGTAAACATTTTTATTCAGGGGTAAAATCAGTTACACTATTAACTGAAGAAGATGTGAATAATTACCATGCACATCTGTGAGCAGTATGTGATTATTTGGGCTCTAATATATTTGCAACATTTGATTTTGCATATCGAGATCAAAAATAAATTAAAAACCCCCTCAAGTTCTTGGCTTTAAAGTATTTACACTTTTATTTTTTGTGCACTAAGAAGGAATTAGACTCAAAACTGAAGAAAGAAATATTTCATTGCATATTTCAAGCCTATAATCTCTTTACCTTTCTCTCACACTTAATTTCATTATGAAATCCTACCTTAAGTACAAATTACTTGACAGTATAATATTCAGAACATTGATATTTATATATTTATCATGTTCATCTTAGCCGATATTTGGCAATTTTCAACATTAAAACTGCCAAATTAAAAAAAAACATGATTTATAGTTTGTATAAAATCTTCAGTAAAATGTTAACTAAGATTTTATTTGTGTTGAGCTCAAGGTCTTATGTGCACTAAGTATGTACTTTCTTAACTGTGCAACATATCAACCCCTGTCAATACTTCTTAACTATACATTTGATAGAAATTTCTGGTAATTAGAATTTCCTTATTTTTTGAATTCCTTTTATTAGATATCTTCTTTATTTACATTTCAAATGTTATCCCCTTTCCTGGTTTCCCCTCTGAAAACACCCATCCCGTCCCCACTTCCCTGTCCTGGCATTCCCCTACAGTGGGGCATCTAGCCTTCACAGGACCAAGGGCCTCTCCTCTCCTTGATGCTCCACAAGGCTACCCTCTGCTACATAGGCAGCTGGAGCCATGGGTCCCTCCATGTGTAGTCTTTGGTTGGTGGTTTAGTCCCTGGGAGCTCTGGGGGATCTGGTTGGTTGATTCACTTGTAATTCATGTCTCAGACTCCTGACAGCAATCACCCTAGTACTCCACTGTGGAGGGTGATGCCCAAATGTGTTCAGTAGTCAGGGCTGGGCACCGTGTAAAGCGTTGACACTAAGGAAGGCCCTACATAAACGCTCTAGGTAATATAGAAACGCTTCTGAATTAAAATTCATGAGAATGGCTGTTACTGTGGCCCCTAGAAGGCTGAGCTGCCACTGAGGCCACATATTTCAGTCTTCAGAGTTCACAAATAGCAGCACACTATAAGTCACAAGTGGTTTGACCAAGACCTAGTGGCTGCTGACAGAGATGGAAGATCTTTGCGTTTTATTCATGAGCTATACCTGGAGTCCTGTCGGGATGTATCTACTTACCTTCCCTGAAAGCAATCTCCTCCAAAAAGAATAGCACTGTGATATCTATAAATGGCAGCTCCTACAATTTGTAATTTGTCTCAGTATTTTCAATATAAGTGATGATATTATGAAGGTATTTAGTAAGAAACCAGTATAGAATATCATGGGAACCATGGGCTATACATTCAGAATAGTAAATGTAAAAAGAAATATCACTGTAACAATTTTTATCACCAGTCTTCTCTGTTATTTTCTTTATATTATTTTGTAGAGTTTCAAGTGTTTGGTGATTTTTTTTTTTTTGCTGTTCTAACATGCTAAGCACTGTCTGCATATTGATGAATTGGAAATGTGATTATACTATCTAAATGAATTACTTCCTATTTAACATCTATATAAGTGTTTGAATTACCAAGAACTATCAGTTTATTCCATAACACTTGTAACCTCAGCAATTTTTTTATGCAGGAGCAACATAATTAAGAATAATTAAGGAAATAAGAAATTCAATGACAAATATGGGCCACATGGCTTGTTTTCTTCTCATATCTGACTGAAATAGGTTTTATAGCATTTATTTTTATTTTATTTATTTATAATATTTATACATATGTATTGTTTCTAAGACTCATTATTGTCTCATCTAAAATAAGGTTCTCAGAGTAAATGTTATTTACATGTTTTATGTTCTACTATCAACTTATCATTCTCAACACTAGTTTATCTACTATTTCTGCAGTGAAGAATTCAGTAGCAGAAAATAATTACATTCTCTATACAGTTCTAAAACATGTAACACGCATACATGTTTTAAACTGTCTTCTGTCTTAATTTTTTTTTAAATTTTGTTTCTTAGAAGAAAGGATTAATTGAATAGATAAAATGCTACAAATATATTGTAAATGTAGTTCACAATAATGTTTTAAAGATAATTACTTTTCTTTTTTTCTTAAAGTGTTAACCACAGAAGAATGCATCAGGGGTTTGTCTCATGTCTTTTGTAGTATAGAAACAGTATTATTTCAACAATTCATTATTTTCTTTTAGAGTGACATAGCATGATAAGGAGTCAGGGTGCTTAAGTTTTGTGCATATCTGAGATGCCAAGAAGTGCTTGCTGACAGGAGCCTGATATGACTGTCTCCCGAGAGGCTCTGCCAATGCCTGACAAATACAGAGGCAGATGCTCATAGCCAATCATTGGACTGAGTTTGGGGACCCCAATGGAGGAGGTAGAGAAAGGACTGAAGGAGCTGAAGGGGTTTGGCGCCCCATAGGAAGAACAACAATATCAACCAACCAGAGCCCCCAAAGCGCCCAGGGACTAAATCACCAACCAAGGAGTACACATGGAGGAGGGACCCAAGATTCCAGCTGCATATGGAGCAGAGGAAGGGCATCAGTGGGTGGGACCCTTGGTCCTGTGCAGGTTTTATGCTCCAGTGTAGAGGAATGCTAGGGCGGTGAGGTAGGAGTAGGTAGATGGGTGGGGGAACAGCCTCATAGAAGCATGGGCAGGGGGATGGAATAGGGGTTTCCAGAGGGGAAACTGGGAAAGGGGATAACATTTGAAATGCAAATAAATAAAATACCACCCCCCCCCCAAGCCACAAAAGGAGGGTATTAAGAGGAAGGAATTTGGAACACTGACTGACTTCTTGAGCTTAGTTAAAGTGCTAAGGAAAAGTGCTGGTTCTATGTTCTAGTATAGTTAGAGTCACCAAAGTTTCATGGGGCAGAAGTTTGGTCAGGAGAGAGGTAGCATGAGGAAGAGGCGGGATCTTTAAAAGGTGGAGCCCTAGCCTTGGAAGGCCAACCTTTAGGATGCTGATGCTGGCTTATCAGGATGGGTTAGTTCTTCTGACAGAAACTTGATACGAACAGGTCACATGTGGACCTTCCTGGTCTCTGGCTTATGGTCTCATCCTTTAATCTTCTCTCATAAACCATTTCCTCATAAACCTTCCACTGCCATATTATCTTCTTTGTTGTGATAACCTCAGTGAATGTTCAGTGCTATAGTCTTAGACCTCAAATACATTCTTTAAAAAGTAAATATCGAACCTGAGGTATTTTAACAAGGCAGTAAAAATCCACAATATTGTAACTGGAGACCCAGAAATAATGATATTAATTTGTTTGGAATAACCTACACTTCAAATTGCATAGAAATGATGCAGCTGAAAACCAACAAGGGAAATATCACAGTCTTTGAATTTGAGGTAAAATTATAGTAAGTTTAACTTAAAGATTTTATTTTTAAAATTTTGCTTCATGATTTAGAATTGAGGAATATCCCAGTCCATAAAAATAGAATGATTGTTCCAATGAACCGAGCAGAAGAGTCTGACTTTAAAGGCAGATAAACCCACACCACACCACACCACACCACACCACACCACACCACACCACACCACACCACACCACACCACACCAATCAAACAAACCTGAGATGCAGACGGAAAGTTGGACTGGTTGTTTTAGAATTGCTTTTCTTGCAGGGACTAGTTTATGGTACCTCAGGTAAGATTCTTTCTGATTGTCTGATCTGAATTTGCCTGGCATTTGTTTTTGTGTCTGAAACCTGGTCCATTTCAGAACCCAGTAATCTTATGGTGCAGAGCAGAGGTGATGTTGTCCTGTTCTGCAGGAGCCCAGGGTGAAATACCAGCCCAAATTGAAGTCTGTCAATCATTAACATCTCATACATGTTATAGTTAGCATCATTTCTTACTTCCATTGGCTTTCTTCATGAAATTAAGTTTTTAAAAGAAAAATTGTCTTTTATGTCTGTATCTGCTGACTTGTTAGATATTTTGTGATATTTTGTAATTATATAGTTGTTCAGTTAATGAGGAAAAATACTATAACCAAATTGTATGTGGGTGGTGGTGGTGAGGGTGAACTTCTAGAAACTGATATTCCAGTAACACTATTCTTTTTTTTTTCATTTTTTAAATTTATTATTATTTTCTTTATTTACATTTCAAATGCTATCCCAAAAGTTCCCTATACCCGCCTCCCGCCCCTGCTCCCCTACCCACCCACTCCTACTACTTGGCCCTGGCCTTCCCCTGATTAACACTATTCTTATTGCTAGGAATCCTCCAAGACCCTGGACACTGCACCTGAAGTCAAGAATTTGCAATCCAAATTTCTTCATTAGAAATCAATTCTGCAATTAGGCAGCAGAGAGCTAAAAATGATCTCATTTAAGGAACTTGTGTTATTTGCTGGACCAGTTACCAATAAATAGTATGCGGATTTTAACACTAGTGAGAAACTGGAAACAAATGGCCCAAAAGAGTTGGAAAATATATTGTCCCAGAGCAATTAAATGTCTTAAAAGCATGTAAGAGTTTCTTCTGATCAATAGGACTTGATGAGTAGTCTCTGAATGGGGCTCTTCTGGACAATGTGTTAATTTAATGTGTGCCAGAACCCGTTGAATTCCGAATGTAGACAGACACGATAATGAGTATCTCACGTAAAGTCTACTCTTGTGGCTAGGGAGACCACATTCCAGTGGCAGTTTGAAACTATAAGGAGCACACTTGCCAGGCAAATTAGAGTCCTTGATATTACTAAGAAATCTAGAGTCAGTTGCTCTCCTGTCAAGCTGCTGAGCCAGGAATCTGTACCCTGCCTTCCTCACTGAAGCAGAACTGTCTCTGAAAGACTGTAAAGATAAGCATGCTTTCATTTTCTGAACATATTACTTCTCTAAGTACCTCTGACAGTTATCTAGAATCTTCTAGCTCGTTATCCTGAATACTGTTCCCTCATCCTAAAGAAATTTAACTTTCAAATGGAAGATAAAATATCTAATGGAACATTGAAATATATTTATATCAGTAATATTTTAATGGAGCTATAAACTGAGTACTCTCCAGGAGGAAAATAGTTTTAAAGCCATTTAAAATGATTTCTCCTCCCATTTATGGTTAGCTTATTTTTATATTTTTAATGATCTTTTGTGATTCAGGAAAGTCCCACTTAGGACAAAATGCAAAGTGCTATTATTTCTCTTCGCAGATACTCAGCTTTGTCTTCAAATCAAGCTTCTATTCTGAGGAAGCCCAACGTGCCTTCCTGGTAGAAGAATTGAATATTATTTCAGATAGGTTTCATGTGTCAAAAAGGTAGATGTGTGCTATTATAGCTACTTGTGTTATTACCCCCGTATCATCACATCTGAACTGTCATAGGAATGATGCTGAGTTATGAAGAAAAATAGTCAAGATACAGTTGAGATCGTGGTTTTAACTAAATAAGTAATACAGTGAGCTATATTAAGGTTACTTCTCATTAAACTACAAGGAGCCAATAGGATTGAAATATTGCCACAAGTTATAAGGACAGTGCTGTATAACTATATCTCATCTCTCTTCTGATAGGAGAACTTTATAGGCTTCTTCTAGGCAGTACCAAAATGCCAAATGACTCATATTAGTAATTCTGGAGGTAAATGTATATAGTACAGTAGATACCACTTTTTATACTCTTTGGCTTTCAAAAGATCATAGAAAATCCAGTCTCAGTACTAACCACCTTAGGGAAAAGGTTAAAAAATTAACTTCAGAATCAGAACTCCTAACATCTCAAGTCCTCACAATAGATCAGTGAAGTACAGTGCTGGCATTGCCTCCATCTGGACTCAGGCACCCTATCTACTTGTATCTTGATCTTTCACTGTAATTGCAGATCAGAGAAGCCTGTGTTACAAGTGATCATCAGGAAGCATAGGGCAGTCTCAGAGCCAGCACAGTAGAGTGGTTCTTATGGCTATGATAAAGTTCTCAGCATGACTGTAATATTTTTCCATGTTTTCAAGCTTTTATTTATTTGTATTATAATTATTATTTTTTTAGTTTATGTGTTTATTTTTTATTGGATATTTTCTTTATTTACATTTCAAATGTCTTCTCCTTACCAGGTCTCCCCTTTGGAAATCCCCATTCCCTTCCCCCGTCTCTATGAGTGTGTTCCCCGAACCACCCACTCCAGTCTTCCCACCACAGCATTCCCCTACACTGGGTCATCGAACACCCTCAGGCCCAAGAGCCTCTCCTCCCACTGATGTCAAACAAGGCCATCCTCTGCCACATATACGGCTGGAGCCATGGGTCTCTCCACGTGTATTCTTTGGTTGGTGGTCCAGTTCCCAGGAGCCGGTTGACACTGTTGCCCCCACACCCCGCCACGGTGCTGCAAACCCCCTCAGCTCCTTCAGTCCCTTCTCCAACTCCTCTTTCGGGACCTCACACTTAGTCCAATGGCTGGCTGAGAGCATCTGCCTCTGTATTTCTCAGGCTCTGGCAGAGCCTTTCAGGAGATAGCCGTATGAGGCATGACTGTAATCTTAATGAGACATGTATCTCTTCCCTGAATCTGTATTATTTTGTTCAACAATAAGTTGACAAACCTTTACCCAGTAGTCATTCCCAAACCCAAATCTCTGGTAACAACTGTAGGTCTAACTAGACATTTTAAAAACTTTGGGAAGAGAAAAGATAGTGCAGAATTGTAATCATTTTTTTAAAATTAATCATTCCATTTGTTTACATCTCAAATGATATTCCACTTCCTGGTTACCCCTCCACAACCCCCCCCATCCCACATCCACCCTCTCTCCCCTCCCCTTTGCCTCCATGAGGGTGCTTCTTCACCCACTCACCCTCTGTCACGCCACTGCTCCAACATCCCCCTACACTGGGGCATCAAACTTCCACAGGACCAAGGGACTCCCTGCCCATTGATGTCAGACAAGGCCATCCTCTGCTACCTATGTATCTGGAGTCATGGATCCTCCCTGTACACTCCTTGGTTGGTGGTCTATTCTCTGGGAGCACTGGGTGGTCCGGCCAGCAGATGTTGTTCTTCCTATGGGGTTGCAATCCCCCTCTGCTCCTCCAGTCCTTCCACCAGCTCCCCCATGTGGTCCCTGAGCTCAGTCTGATGGCATCCACATCTGCATTGGTCAGTTGCTGGCCGGACCTCCCAAGGAACAGCCACACCAGGTTCCTGTCACCTGGTGTCTGCAGACAGGATGGATCCCCAGGTGGGGCAGTCCCCGGGTGGTCCTTCCTTCAGTTTCTGCTCCATATTTGCCCCATTTGGACAAGAACATTTCTGGGTTAAACACTTTGATATGGGTGGGTGCCCCCATCCCTTGACCAGGGGATGTGCCTGTCTTCTGGAGGTGGTCTCTACAGGTTCTATCTCCCCCCTTCTCTGCGCATTTCAGCTAGACTCATTCCTGTCCAGGAGCCTCTCTTTTCTCTGGTCTCTGGGACCTTCCAGTGGCTTTCTTCATTTCCTCTTCCCCCCTGCACCCCTGTGCTAAATATTTTTGTTTGATTTCCTCACCCTCTATACCTAATTTCCCCCCCTTTATTGGATATTTTCTTTTTTTACATTTCAAATGTTATCCCATTTCCAGGTCTCCACTCTTGAACCCCCTATCCCATCCCCCAGACCCCTGCCTCTATGAGGGTGTTCCCCCACCCTACTACCCACTCCTGCCTCCCCGACTTGGCATTCCCTCACACTGGGGCATCTAACCCCCTCAGGCCCAAGGGGCTCTCCTTCCACTGGTGTCCAACAATGCCATACTCTGCCACATATGCCGCCTGAGCCAAGGGTCCCTCCATGTGTACTCTTTGGTTGGTGGTCCAGTCCCTGGGAGCTCAGGGGTGGGGTGGGAACGTCTGGCCAGTTGGCATTGTTGTTCCCCTCATGGGGCCACAAACCCCTCAGCTTGCTTGTCATAGTTTGGGTTCTGTTACTTTGAGAAAAATATACTAAATGAAAACAACTAAGAGGGAAGAGGTTCTTTTAGATCACAGTCAATCATCAAGGAAGGCCAGGGCAGGAGGTTAGGGCAGGAACTTGGTAGCAGGAACTTTAGAGACATGGCAGAATGTTCCTTACTGGTTTACTCTTCATGACTTGATCGACTGATTTTCCTCTTTCCTTTCCTTTTTTTCTCTTTTCTTCCTTCTCTCTCTCTCTCTCTCTCTCTCTCTCTCTCTCTCTCTTCCTTTCTTTTTTTCTTTCTTCTTTTCTTCTTTAGCATGTCACTCATGTTTTAGATATGTGGAATAGTATTGCTATGACTATAACTGTAGATATATCTCTCTGAGACCCTGCTTCCAGTTTGAGGATATAACTAGAGGTAGATTTATTATATCAGAGAGAATTCTATTAATTTTATTAGCATTTTACCATATATTTTAATAATTTTCACCTTTCTCCAAGTCCTCCCAATTCACCAACATCTCTCTAATTCAATTTTACCTTCCTTCTCTTGGTCCCTCCTCTCTCATTTCCCACTTAAAAACAAAACAAAACAAAACAAAACTGGAAACTACACCTCAATGAAAATCAAAACAAATAGATAAGAGACCAGTAAGACAAAAAAATTAAAACAAAAATTGAACAAACATTCATAAAAATGCCATTGAGTTGTATTTTGTTGGCCAGCTATCCCTGGATGTGGCTTGTTATGGAGTATGGTTGTTATACCAGGGAGTGACACTGCATTAAGAACATTGATTTCGTGTTGTCAGTGGTTCAGTTGCAGATAGTTTCTTGTTTAACGATAGGACCCCTTGCCTGCTTCCTGAACTCAATGCCGAATGTGCTCTGGCTTGAACCTGTGTAGGTCTTGGGCGTGCTGCCACAGTCTCTGCGAATTCATGTGTATCTAGATCTGTTTCCTTGAATTAATCCACCACCTCTGCCTCTTACAATACCTACCTCTTCTTCTGCATAGATCCCCGAGCCTTGAGAGGAGGGCTTTGATGAAGATATTATATTTAGGATTGAGTGCTCTTAAATCTCGAACTCTCTGTACAGTGGACAGCTGTGAGTCTCTTTGCTAACTCCCAACTACTGCAAGAAGAAGCTCTCCTGACACGGAATGAGCAAGGCACTGATCTACAGGTGTAGCCGAATGTCACTGGGGCCATTTTATTGCTATGTTACTTTAGCCAAATAATAGTAGTATGTTTTCCCTTAAGCCCATGTCTAATGTTCCCTTAAACCTGTCTAGTCTCAGACTCCTTGGTCATTTTTAGCCGTGTCAGGTGTGGGTTCCATATCATGAAATGAGTCTTAAATCTAATCAGAAAGTTGCTCCCATAACACTTGTGCCATTGTATCACTTGTATACCTGAAGGCAGGTCTCTTTTGGAGGTTACAGGGTTTGTAGCTGGGTGACATTGATTATTACCTTTCTCTTCTAGTAGTGTGCACTATACTGCAACATGAACCATGAATTAGGAGGCATGAAGCTTCTGGTTAACCCCCGGGTAGATCAGCTCCTTTTCTTACATAGCCAATGTTAACCTGCCTACATGACACTGAACACACTGGGCTGGACCTCTCACATCAATTAGTAAACAAGAAAATGCCTCACAGTGATACATGCCCCTGGTACAATATGATGGAGGCAGTTCTGCAGGGAAGATCTCCTCTTCCCATGTATGTCCAGGCTTGTGACAATTTGTTGACATCTATGAAATTGTACCCTCGTCAACTTTGACACACAAAAACATCACATTAAATCGTATCCTTTTCATTAGTGTGCTCAAGATCTCATGTTAATCTCACAACATAAAACAGACCAATTGCCTTTACATTTTTAAACACTTAAAATCCAAGATCTCCTAAAAGCTTTAGTGTCTCTTAACTATAGGCTTCTGTAAATTCCAAAATGAATTTTATAATTTCATATTCCATGAAAAATAAAACAAGGGACAACTTTAATCAGATAAAAGCAAAACCCAAGTCCAACAATGTACTCTAAATTTTTAGTTCAGTGTTTGTAATCTAGGACTCACAGAATAGTATATAAGAAATCAATTTACTGGAAGAAGCTGAGGAGGAGGACGACCCTGTAATCTCAATTAACTTGGACCCCTGAGATCTTTCAGACACTGGACCACCAACCAGGCAGCATACTCCAGCTGATATGAGCCCCCCAACACATGTACAGGAGAGGGCTGCTAGGTCTGGGTTCAGTCAGAGAAGATACACCTAACCCTCAAGAGACTGGAAGCCCCAGGGAGTGGAGAGGTCTGGTGGGGTGATGGTTGGGGGGTGGGGACAGCCTCTTGGAGACAAGGGGGAGGAGGTATGGGATATGGAACAGTCAGAGGGAGGTATGAGAGGAGGATAAAATCTGGAGTGTAAAAAGAAAACATTAAATTTAAAAAAGAGAGAGAAAAGAAGATAAGACTTGAATGTGATCTTTGCCTCAAACATATTAATTTAACATCAAGTCTCCTTTCAACATATCATGGCTCTGTCCATTTCTTCTCATGTTGATTTACATTGGTTGGGATTCCTGAGAGAAACAGAACCAACAGACTCACATGATCATGGAGGCTAACAATTCCAGGCAAGTCTATTATTGGATGTCAGCAGTTTGGAGACCTGGGTGAGCTGATGGTACAATTTCAGCAGGAGCAAAGATAGACTACAACCTGGATGAACTGATGTTCTGTCTATGTCCACAGGCAAGAAAAATCAAGTACCCCTGTTTCCTTCCATTTTCCTCATCTATAAAATGTATGGTACTGGGATTAGTAACAGCAGAGGCATCTAGGAACTGTTTGGAAATTTTAGTTCTCCATCACTTGCCAAAGTATGTAGTGAGCAGCAGGGTAAGGCAAGCCAAACATGCTCTGCCAGGCGTCTAACAGACCAAAGGTTTACAAACTTCTGCCCTGTAGTTCCATTTCCTTCTCCCATCTGTATTTTTTTTTTTAATAGCAAAGCTATGCACAACACAGAAACTTGCTTATACCAACAAGTATGTGCTAAATATTTATTATTGTTTTTTATAGCTGCCTTGCATTCCATACACAGAGAAGTTTCTCTTCTTCCTTGAAAGGAAATGGCTTGCCCACTGCCCTGAAACTGCCACTGGAGTGGAATCTCTTTCCTTAACCATTAGAAACATCCTTGAAGATCATTTGATAGCTGATCATTTGATCAGAATTTACAAGCATCTGCCAGTCAAACTAGAACTCATAACTCATGACTTGTTGATGCTAATCTGTTTTTCTCTGAAGATTTAGAACATCTAAAAGAAAAAAAAAAAAAAGCACTTTTCTGGGTCAGTGGGTGAATGTGCTTTCTGAGCAAACCTGATGACCAGAGTTTGGCTCCTGGTACTCACTTAGAAACCGATACTGTGAATCTCTAATCCCCAGACTGCTTCTGGTGAATGAGAAGCAGTGGCAGGAGAACTGTAGAAATTCACTTGTCACCTGGCTAGGAGCATGTGTATGGCAAGAACAACATGAGAGAATTGCCTTAAAAACAAAGTGGAAAGAGAGCCAACTCCCCAAATTCTCCTCAAGCTGTGGCATGAGACTGCACGCGCGCGCGCGCGCGCGCGCACACACACACACACACACACACACACACACACATACACACACTTTAAAAATACTTTTTCTGATTAACACAGTTTTTTTTCATGATGGACTACTGAGGTTCTATAAGTGCATACTAAAATGAAGTACAGTGTTTCAAGGTCTTTTTAGATTTCTATCCCTTCACATGTGTAACTTAACTGTAATTAGAAGAGTCTTTAGAA